>NW_012106474.1:1028786-1033463 GCF_000951045.1 Mandrillus leucophaeus | reverse complement strand
GAGAGGGGGACAGTGTGCTGTGGAAATGCCCAAGATCTGAGGGCAGGAGACCATTCTCCAGTGACGGCCTCTTGGGAGGCTGAGGCCCCAGCCCCTTCCCTCTTCAAGGCGGATTCACTAATACCCCAACACCACAAAGGGGAGCGCGGGACTCTGTCCTAAACACTAAAGTCCGAAAGCCCCCACTGGAACACAGGGCCTACTAAGTTCATGTTTTGAGGGAGACCAAGCTTTCCGTGATGATAATGCGGTGAAACGATGGGTCAGAACACAGCAGCTGAGAAACAATGGAGCAGATTGGTGTCAAAATCCCAGCCCCAGAAAGGCTCACCTAAGGCCGGGCAACCCAAATGTTCTCGGGACTGTTCTGTACTTAACCCTGGTTTCTGCTTAGGGGATGTTGGTGGGACAATATGCATATGGATGTCTATGTTGGGTTTGCTGCAAGAGCACAACACACCCCTTGACCTATGCAAGTGCCAGTGTCTGAACCCAGCTTCTACTCCTGTTAATGATCACGGGGGCCTCAATGCACAACCATTGTGCATGGCAGCTGGAGTATGGAATAGTGAATGGTATCCAGAGAGGCAGGTCTACAGTGGCATATGGGATTTCCTGGTACTTCTTCCTTAATAGAAAGTATTTTCACATATCATGACATCAGGTCAGCTCCAGTTCTCATTGGGACCAATAAAACAATAGGAGCAACAACCATAAAGACTTAAGAGGACAAAGGAAACAAACCTCACTGTGTGTCTTCAAGATCTGTTCACACAGTTGCAGGAAGTTGCTATAGACAAAGTACATTACTAAAAAATGAAGCCCACCCAGGACATCACAGCGACGAAAGAACTATTTCTGGTAACTGGACCAGGCGAGAGCCACACTGGAGAAGAGCAGTGCTGCCTCTCTTCTTTGGTGAATGTTATGAAGACGTTCTGATGCACTTAGGATCATGATTCATGTTAAATGTAAATAGTAAAAATAATACATCTTGTTCCAAAATGTGGTGACAATTTAGAAGCTGTCTATATAGCCAGAACACTGTAAATCACAGAACCTAGAAAGTAAAAATGTGCCATAATTAGGACAGCAGAAAGTAACAGTAAGATAAAGTTTTTAAAAAGAGAGAAAATAAGGATTTATCTAGTTGTATTTGCTTACGAAGGGGTTACCTATAGGACGCAGGGGAAATGGGATTGATGGGCATGGGGTATACTGTGAAAGGAAAATAAAATCTTGGGACCAAATTCACTAAGCCAAAGGGAAAAGTTAAGCTTGGAAATTGAGTCATGGAACATGCAAAAAACTTTTCCTTTTGTTCCTAAATAGATAAGCTACAAGAGAGAAGGCCACATATCTCCCCAGGTGGTCTCCCTCACCCGACAATATAAATTAACAGCTTATCTTCATAGGAAAGGGACAAAGACAACACCAGAAACCATCCCCCACCAGCCCTGAGACAAAACGTAGATGTACTGAGCTGAATGCCTAACTGTTCTTCTGCTCGCTGCTTTCACTGTAACATGTAGATCTGGTGAGCGCTAAATATAGATTTACTGAGCTGAATGCATAACTGACTGTTCCTCTGCCTGCTCCTTTCACTGTAACACACAGATTTGGTGAGTGCTAAATGTAGATTCACTGAGCTGAATGCATAACTTCGTCTGCCTGCTCCTTTCACTGTAACATGTAGATTTGGTGAGTGCTAAATGCAGATTCACTGAGTTGAACGCATAACTGTTCCTCTGCCCACTGCTTTCACTGTAACACATAGATTTGGTGAGTGCTAAATGTAGATTCGCTGAGCTGAATGCATAAATGACTCTTCCTCTGCCTGCTCCTTTCACTGTAACACATAGATTTGGTGAGTGCTAAATGTAGATTCACTGAGCTGAATGCATAACTGTTCCTCTGCCTGCTCCTTTCACTGTAACATGTAGATTTAGTGAGTGCTAAATGTAGATTCACTGAGTTGAATGCATAAGTGTTCCTCTGCCCACTCCTTTCACTGTAACATGTAGATTTGGTGAGCGCTACATGTAGATTCACTGAGCTGAATGCATAACTGTTCCTCTACCCCCTCCTTTCACTATGACATGTAGATTTGGTGGGCACTAATCAAAGCCTCACAAGAATGTAACCACTTATCTCCCTACCTACCCTCCTTTATTTTTCCTTTCCCTCTTCCCTCCCTTCCTGCTCTTTCCCTTTTAAATACTTGTTAGGAATAACACTCAAAATCCTAAGGAAATTGAACACTTAAACAAAGGATTCTTAGCAAAGCAATTTTACTTCTGCGCAGAGGGGTGCCTCGTTGGCCAGTTGCCATGAGAGCACACCTGAACAAAGGGGCATGAAAGCCTTTATTCCTGACACAAGTCCTGCCCCTGTACCTTTTTCCATTGGCCAGGGTCGGGTCGTACAATCTAAACTAATCCCACTTGGCTAAACACTTGATTTTTTTAGATAGGGTGGGCACGTAAAAGAAAGTGGAGAGGAAGGGGAAGGGGTGTCTGTAATGAGCTAGAAAGTTAGTCCTCTTTCCAAATAAGGAAAGGAATGTGAGCTGGCACTGATAACACTTGGTACTGTGGCGTGCCTGGGCATCTAACAAAGGAAAAAAGGATAAAAAAGGGGGGGGGACTAAGAATTAAAGAATAAAATATTGATCAGATTATTTGAAGAGAAACCTGATCATATCCCACTTACTAAAGCCCTAAAAATCTTCTTTGGAAAGAGTGCAGGCCACAGATCTGTGGTTGTGTCTCCTTCTCAGGCACATCCTCAACCTTGGCAAAATAAACCTCTAAATGGGCAAGACTTGTCTCAGACACTTATCTGGTTTAAAATACCTTTTCATGTTGTTTTGATTTTTGAACCATGTGACTCTATTGCTTTATATAAAGAGGATGAAGCAAGGGCACTTCTTTATTGATCATTAAAGTCAGAGTAAATTTACTATTGATTTCGCCTAAAGTAAGGGTAAGAACTCTTAGAACAGGCTGGGCGCGGTGGCTCAAGCCTGTAATCCCAGCACTTTGGGAGGCCGAGACGGGCGGATCATGAGGTCAGGAGATCGAGACCATCCTGGCTAATACGGTGAAACCCCGTCTCTACTAAAAAATACAAAAAACTAGCCGGGCGAAGTGGCGGGTGCCTGTAGTCCCAGCTACTCGGGAGGCTGAGGCAGGAGAATGGCGTGAACCCGAGAGGAGGAGCTTGCAGTGAGCTGAGATCTGGCCACTGCACTCCAGCCTGGGCGACAGAGCAAGACTCCGTCTCAAAAAAAAAAAAGAACTCTTAGAACAAACAGGGAAACTTCTCAACTCTTGCCCCGAATTTCAACAGACACATTGGAGGTCTCCGGAAAACTCTGGCTGCTAAATCACAGCGGCACTGAGTGGCAGGTGAGATAGCCAGAAAGTCACATGAAGGAGCACTGAACGTCCCTGGGTTTGTTAATTCCGGTAACATGTCAGATGGACAGGGACTTCAGACACTCCTGCAGGCTAACTAGGAGAGCTCTGGCAACACGGCCATTCTAAATCTTTCTGGAGATTTAACTCAAGGTACACTTGTATTTACATGTAGGCTCCATAACCCCCCAATTCAAAAAAAAAACTCTGGAGAAGCTGAAGAACTTTCCAGCTTCATCTGTTTAAAACACCACTTGCAGCCTGAGCAGCACAGTGAGAGTGTCTCCACAAAAAATCAAACAATTAGCTGGGTGTGGTGGCACGTGGCTGTGGTCCCAGCTATTCAGGAGGCTGAGGTGGGAGTATCTCTTGAGCCTGAGAGGTCAAGGCTGCAGAGAGCCATGATGAAGCCACTGCATTCCACCCTGGGTGACAGAGCAATGTCTCAAAACCAAAAACAAAACACCAGCTTGGGCAAAGCTATCTTTCTTATATCCTCATTTTCTAATTGATCATATCCCCCAGATGTGGGAAAGTAATAACTTTAGTTTAAAATTAGTTTTTGCAGATCTAATGAATATCTAAATAATATACATATATTTTTGAAACAGAGTCTTGCTCTTGTTCCCCAGGCTGGAGTGCAATGGTGTGATCTCGGCTCACCACAACCTCCACCTCCCGGGTTCAAGGGATTCTCCTGCCTTGGCCTCCTGAGTAGCTGAGATTACAGACGTGCGCCACCACACCTAATTTTGTATTTTTAGTAGAGATGGGGTTTCTCCATGTTGGTCAGGCTGGTCTCGAGCTCCCATCTAATTTTGTACTTTTAGTAGAGATGGGGTTTCTCCACGTTGGTCAGGCTGGTCTCGAGCTCCCAACCTCAGGTGATCCACCTGCCTGAGCCTCCCAAAGTGCTGGAATTACAGGCATGAGCCACTGCACCTGGCCTAAATAATAATTTTTAAAAATTACTGTTTTTTGGTTTAGAATTACTTAGCTGAACTGTGCAGAAGCAAGCTTCTGGATTCCTTGATAAAAAGCCAAAGTTGTACACTCGAGGGCTTTAGGATGAATAAAATGTTTAAAAAAAACACAACAGGACGAGGCAGGCTGATCACCTGAGGTCAGAAGTTCAAGACCAGCCTGACGAACATGGAGAAACCCCGTCTCTACTAAAAATACAAAAATTAGCCGGGCGTGGTGGCACATGCCTGTAATCCCAGCTACTCAGGAGGCTGAGGCAGGAGAATCGCTTGAA
>NW_012106474.1:1017591-1027576 GCF_000951045.1 Mandrillus leucophaeus | reverse complement strand
ACCAGACGTGGTGGCGCATGCCTGTAGTCCCAGCTACTCGGGAGGCTGAGGCAGGAGAATCGCTTGAACTCAGGAGGCGGAGGTTGCAGTGAGCAAAGATCGCGCCATTGCACTGCAGCCTGGGCGACAAGAGTGAAACTCTGTCTCAAAAAAAAAAAAAGAACCAATTACCTAGAGGAGGGCCATATATAACTTGGTTTGCTTTGAAACTCGAGATTGCTTCCCCAGGATACAGAATTTAAGCTGAATGAAAAGCGGTAGAGCTGGATGATAATTTCTTTCTCTCAGTGAAGGTATAATAGTATCATACCTATAAGAAGATAAGCTGAAACGCAACCAAAATTTCCATGCCCCGCGCCCTGCCAGTAAGGGAGGACAGCAGAGGTTATGATTTCCAAGTAATTCTATGTATGTTCTTTTGGAACCAGGATCCTCTGAGTCAATTCCTTCCAATCTCCTAAGTTTATTTTTAAAAACCCGAACCTGGCCACCACTTTAAATGATGAGACTTAGGGACTGGTGTAACAGCTTGATTTTGGAAGTTTACTTTAAAAAAAAAATTTAATTATTCGATGAATACACAATATAATTCCATTTCGAGTGACTAAAACCTATTTGTTATATAGAACCAAACAAAACTACAAGAAAACATTTTTAAAACTTTTTTTTCAGGCTGAAGAAATTGTTTAATCCATTTTAAGGAAATCTCACATGATGTTCTGTCGGGATTAAAAATATACACAGAAAAAAATAAAACAAAAAAATATATATATACAGAAAGAAACTTGCACAGAGCCAGGTGTGCAGCAACGTCACACACTCATTCCTTTCTGTTTCCTCTGGATGCTCAAAATGTAAAAGCAAGTAAGATGGGGATGGTTAACCAAAACTTTTGGTCCAAGGAATAAAATTTCTTTAGAAAATTTAAAATGTCAAAACCCGCCAGAAGATAGCAGAACAGCCTATCATTATCAGGGGCTGGGAATGGCACCATGACAAGCCATTAATTTGGACTGACTTGAACAGCTGCTCTCAAAAAATCTGCATGATTCAGAGTTAACCCTAACCATCTGCAATCCCAACCAAAGTCATGTTTCATGCCGCTGTCCTAGTCTGGACAATCATTTGTCACTAATCGAACATAGTTATATACAGAATGTGCAGTCCCAGCAACACTGTAGATTATAGCAGGCGTTCTCTACCTGCACTCATGATTGGATTTCATTTCTAAAATACATCAGACCTTTCAAAGGTTGAAATACACAGATCTGCACTACCCAAGCCTCCTTGCCTGTAGGGGAAACAAATCGGAAGAACATTTATCAGGAACTGACACGTCAGGCCTCACAGGTGCTGGGCACGAATCACAGAGGCTTGCTCTGCATCACGTCTTCCATTAACCTGAAGCTTTGGGTTTATTGTGTTTAGCAAACCACTCGTCACTTTTATTTGCTGCCATTGCCTGTAAAATAGAAAGAGAATAAACATTGACTCCAAGTCTGAAAAACAAAAGATACCTTTATACCTCACTGTACTGACCATAATAAAAAAATTAACATTAAAAAAAAGACCCAACCCCCCACTCCAAAAAAAAAGAAAAGAGAAATAAAATTTTTTGTTAATATTTAAAGAGTATTAATCCAGTACAGAGTACTATGTTCAATGAGGCAAGAGATACTGGTGAGTAATGAGCCACTGTGGACCCTCACTCTGCAAAGTCAAGGGCAAAGCCTGTAGCCAGGAAGTGTGGCTGGAGGACCAACTAGACCAGGGACCCGCATGCCAGGCAGTAGGATCTCTGGTAAAAGAAAAAGTGCTGCCTCTCCACTCACAGCATCTGGGCAGACACTCGAGAATCTTTAGTATCACAAAACTCAGTCTGATAGTGAGGTCAAACATGAAACTCTTATGTGATGTTTTAGTAATGAAGCCTGGAATGATTCCTTTTTCATAAGTCTCCTCCCAGCCTACTCTTCTGATGCTGGTTCTGTTTAGTTTGGGCATCTCAATTAAAAAGGAAGCCTTGAGCCGTGCCCACTGGTCACACCTATAGTCACAGCCACTTGGAGGCTGAGGCCAGAGGATCACTTGAGTTCAGGAATTCGAGTTCAGCCTGGGTAACAGAGTGAGACCCTGTCTCATATATATACATAAAGACACAAATAAAAATACATAAATAAGTAGAAAGCCTTAACAATAATGTTTTGGTTCCACAAGCATCCCTTTAGTTGTTTAGCAAGAACAAACATTCATTTACTTAGTCAAAAAGAGCTAGGTACCATGCTGGGTTCAGGGGTGTCAGCAGAGACAGCTGGAAGCTTCGAGGAGTGTACAGAACAGCTGAGAACTCAGATATGGAAACAAGTATTTTGCATGACAGAGTGTGTGTACGCATGTGTGTGTCCTGAAGCATCTGCTATAATATCTACCTCAGCAGGAAGTCACAAGATGAGTGGGCAATTGAAAATGAAGAAACAAATATATTTATTATTTAGAAACAGTGAAGGTGAAAGTGGCTGTCCTAGGAAGTGTAACTCAGAGATGGACCGTTTCATTTCTAAAATATCTTAGTACTATCTGATTTATTATCTTGATGAAAGTAAGTATTTAAAAATCAAAGATACGCTTTAAAAAACCACAGTTCACAAATATGCACGTTTCTGTCTTTTAGGAGCCATAAAAAGTGGGAGGAAAGAACAACTAAATGATTTGGAGAACCTAAGAAAGCTTTTTTTTTTTTTTTTGAGACGGAGTTTCGGTCTTATCACCCAGGCTGGAGTGCAATGGTGCAATCTTGGCTCACTGCAACCTCCGCCTTCTGGGTTCAAGCGATTCTCCTGCCTCAGCCTCCCAAGTAGCTGGGATTACAGGCATACGCCACCATGCCTGGCTAATTTTTTGTATTTAGTAGAGACAGGATTTCACCATGTTGGTCAGGCTGGTCTGGGACCCCTGACCTCAGGTGAGCCACCCGCCTTGGTCCCCCAAAGTGCTGGGATTGCAGGCATGAGTCACCACACCCGGCCGAACCTAAGAAAGCTTTTAAGTATTGAAGGACAATTAAAAGAGGAGGGGGGAAAAAACCCTTTAGGTTGGATGCAAGAAGATGTATCTTAGCTAATGCAACAGTTCGGTGGGACTGGAATGGGGATGGGTTAGGGGACTTAGGGAGGGAGGCAGGACAGAAGGTCAGAGGGTAGAGAATGTCCAACTATGTCACATGCTCTGTCACAGAGTTTGAAATTTATCTCAGAGGCAAGAGAGAGCTATCAGATTAAACAGTTTTAAAAATGACTGGATATTTGCTTTGGGACAGACCGTAAGGTGACAATAAGGCCTTTCAAAGGGAAAGCTGAAAGGCAGAAGAAATTTCAGAGGTAGAATTCACAGCTCTTGGTGACTAACAGCTAAAATAATTTAAGGATGAGGAGAAATAATGTTCAAAAGTGACTGTCTGTAAATCTAAAACGTCTATTAAATGTTAAAAAACAAAACATAACAAAATAACACCAAAACCGGCTCCGAGGATTCCAGTGGGAACAAGCAGGATCACAGATACGCTGTCCTGTACAGGGAGGGAGCAGGGCAGCGAGGAAGAAAAAGGACTGACGGTAAAGCCTGAAAGGCATCCGTCCAGGCCCTGCCTGCTCCCACTCAGTGTGTGGTCCTCAGGGGTGAGGGGGAATGACTTCATCACCATCCAAGCCCTTACCTGCCACTTGGTGTATGGTATTCAAGGGTGAGGGCCAATGACTTAATCATGTTTAGTCTCGGTTTCCTCATCTGCAAAGGCTGATGCTATCAACCTTGCAGGTTATGGTATGAATCAGAGAATGTATATAAAGCACTTAAGGCTGGGTGTAATCCCAGCACTTTGGGAGGCAGGCGGGCAGATCACCTGAGGTCAAGAGTTCGAGACCAGCTTGGCCAACATGGTGAAACGCTCTCTCTACTAAAAATACAAAAACTAGCTGGACATGGTGGCGCACGCCTGTAATCCCAGCTACTTGGGAATCCCAGCTACTCTCCTGAGGCAGGAGAATCACTTGAACCCGGGAGGCGGAGGCTGCAGTGAGCTGAGATCACGCCACTGCACTCTAGCCTGGGCAACAGGTGAGACTCCATCTCAAAAAAAATAAATAAATAAAAACAAGGCACTTAAGAATGTATTGATATAGTAGCATTTATTTCTTTTTCTTTTTATTTATTTATATATTTTTACTATAAATAGAGAGTTTATCTGGGCCAACCTTGAAGACGGCAACCCAGGAACATAGATTGAGGTTTCCAGAATCTACACTCCCAAGTAGCCTTTATTTAATATTACTGGAAGAGGAACGGATTTGAGGTAAGATGAGTTATAGACACGCTGAGTTTGATACATGGTGGGTTTCCTAAGTGAAGAGCTTCTCGGGATGTAACGTTGGTCTGGACAGAAAAAGTACTACACATAAGAAAAAAAGTTCATAAGCTGGACTTCACCAAAATAAAAAATTCCTGGTCTTCAAAAACTCAATTAATGGCTGGGAAAAATACTTGCATTTGCAAGTGATGAAGGAACGATGAGAAACTACGGTACAGAGTGGAGGTACGAGTCACGTAAGGGTCGGCCATCCTCTCTTCGGTTGTGCATATTTGGAATTTTTCAAAGGAATGACTCTTCTTCATCGAGGTAAGAGTCACATAAGGATCTGTTGTACTCTCTTCGGTTCTGCATATTTGGAACTTTTCATCGTGAAATATTAAAAGTTATTTAAAAATGGACAAAAGACTTGAACATAAAATTCACAAAAAGAAGTAAATGGCTAATAAGCACATGAAAAGCTGCTCAACATCATTGAAATATCCCTGCAGTCATCAGGGAAATAAAAATTAAACCTTTGTGGGGCTGAGCTGGAAGGATCACTGGAGTCCAGCCTGGGCAACACAGCAAGAATCTGTCTCTACAGACATAAAAAACATTAGCTGGGCATAGTGGTGCACCTGTAGCCCTAGCTATGTGGGTGGCTGAGGCGGAAGGATCACTTGATTGCACCAATTAAACCATTTCACATGTGCTAGAACAGGTAAAAAAAAACCACAAAAAGCAAAATAAGTGTTGGTGAGAATGAAGAACAACTGGACCTATCATAGACAAACGATGGTCCTATTACTTTCAATGACTGTCTGACACTTTCTTATAAGGTAAAAGCAATTCTACTCCCAGATATTTACTCAAGAGAAATGAAACATTTATCTATCTACAACAAGATTTACACAAGAATGTTCATGGCAGTCTTCCTTAGATAAAAAATCTAGAAATAAACCGAATGTCCACCACTGGAAGAATGAATGAGCAAATTGTTATATTCATAAAATTGAGTATCCGTCAGCAATAAAAAAAAAAAAAACAAAAAAACCCAGAAAAAACGGCACCAAGCTGTGATATGCAGTTACACGGCAGAATCTCAAAACCACGTTGAGCAAAAGAAGCCAGGCACAAGAGAATACTGAATGATCCCATTTGTATGAAGTCCCAGAACAAGCTCACCTACAGTGACAGAAGTCAGAATAGCGGCTGATCTGGCAGATGAGGGTGCCAACTCACTGGAAGTGGGCATGAGGGAACTTCTTGGGAAAATGGTGTGTATTTTGAGCAATGGTTGTATGAGTAAACACAACTGTCAAAACACATTGAAATTCTACCTAAATTATGCCTCATCAACAACCACCACTTGTCTGAGCTCAGGAAGGAGTTAAAAACTAGAAGTGAGGAAGCTGGAGCAAGGATGATGGTTAAGTTCAGAGCAGGGGTAAGCAGAGTCGCAGGTAAGCCCTCACCAGAGTAGAGGAAGAATGCAGAATGGGAAAAACGGCACAGCAGGGCTATGGGTAAAAAACACTTTGGGATGAGACACAGAAAGAGGTGCCCGTGTCTGAGGAGAAACTGTCAGGGAGATGAAAACGGCAGGATGGCTGGGTGCGGTGGCTCACGCCTGTAATCCCAGTCCTTTGGGAGGCCGAGGCGGGCGGATCACCTGAGGTCAGGAGTTCAAGACCAGCCTGACCAACATTGGGAAACCCCATCTCTACTAAAAATACAAAAATTAACCAGATGTGGTGGTGCATGCCTGTAATCCCAGCTACCAGTTACTCAGGAGGCTGAGGCAGGAGAATTGCTTGAATCTGGGAGGCAGAGGTTGCTGTGAGCTGAGATCGCGTCACTGCACTCCACCCTGGGCGACAGAGCAAGACTCCGTCTCAAAAAAAAAGAACAAGAAAATGTCAGGATCGCCAGGGAGCAGGAGTTCATCAGTGCTATGGAAGAGTGAGCAGAGGCTGGGTGTGCTGGCTCACATCTGTAATCCCAGCACTTTGGGAGGCCAAGATGGATCAACCGATTGAGCCCAAGAAGTTCGAAACTAGCCTGGGCAACATGGTGAAACCCCATCTCTACAAAAAATACAAAAATTAGCTAGGCGTGGTGGCACACGCCTGTGGTTCCAGCTACTCGGGAGGCTGAGGTGGGAGGATCACTTGAGCGTAGGAGGCGGAGGCTGCAGTGAGCTGAGATCGTGCCACTGCACTACAGCCTGGGTGACAGAGACCCCGTTTTAAAAAAATAAAATGGGCCCAGGTGCGGTGGCTCACGCCTGTAATCCCAGCACTTTGGGAGGCCAAGGCAGGCGGATAGCCTGAGGTTAGGGGTTCGAGACCATCCTGGCCAACACGTTGAAGCCCCGTCTCTACTAAAAATACAAAAATTAGCCAGGTGTGGTGGCATGTGCCTGTAATCCCAGCTACTCGGGAGGCTGAGACAGGAGAATCGCTTGATCCCAGGATGTGGAGGTTGCAGTGAGCCAAGACTGTACCACTGCACTCCAGTCTAGGTGACAGAGCAAGAATCCATCTCAAAAAATAAAATAAAATGGGCCAGGTGCAGTGGCTCACACCTGTAATCCCAGCACTTTAGGAGGCTGAGGTGGGTGGATCACTTGAGGCTAGGAGTTTGAGACCAGCCTGGCCAACCTGGCAAAATCCCGTCTCTACTAATACAAAAATTAGCCAGCATGGTGGCGGGCGCCTGTAGTTCCAGCTCCTCGGGAGGCCGAGGCAGGAGTCTCGCTTGACCCTGGGAGGTGGAGGTTGCAGTGAGCCGAGACTGCACCATTGCATTCCAGCCTGGGTGACAGAGCTAGACTCCATCTCAAAAAATTTAATTAATTAATTAATTAAATTAAATAAAGAGCAAGGAGAAAGAGTCTGGCAAATTTGTCAGCTGAGAGGATGACTGAGATTCTATCTTCCTTCAGAATAAAATGTATAAAAACTATTTTCTATATATTTCCTGCTTTAACGTTAATTGTGCATCTACTATTATGTAATTTGCCAAGCTCTATAAACTATAACAAGCTGATGAGATAGACACTCTTATTTTCTGAAATTTTTGGATAAGAAGACTAAAGTTCAAAGAATTTAAGTGAACTGTTTAAGGTCAGTCACATAGTTACATGACCGAACCAAGAAAGACAGATCTGTTCCTTTAATCACTCAACAAAGTATTTGCAGAACGTCTAGTACACGCCAGGTATGTGCTAGGAGCCAGGATCCGAAAACTACTTTGAATGCTTCTGCATTACTGAGTTTGATGAGAATCTGAAAGTAGTTGCTATATTTGGCAAGAAACAAAAGCCCTTCACTGAGTAACGAGAGCCAGTGCGCAACAGACTGAAGTGAAAACGGGAGGCGAGAAAGAGAAACAGTGCGCACTCAGATTTTCAGAAGAAGAAATCTGGAGAGGACTTAAGAAAGGGAAACAGTGCGCACTCAGGTTTTCAGAAGAAGAATCTAGAGAGGAGATATTGAGTCAGTAAAAGGTTTCTAAGGGATGGGAGCTTTCAGCGCCTGTTTGCATGCTGGCGAGAATAACTCACTAGAAAAAAGAGACGGATGCTGCAGAATGGAGAAGAGATGATCAAAGGAGCTGCAGAGCTGAGGGGGATGGGATGGAGGCATCTCCATGCAGAGAGCAGAATAAGGACGGATCCAGCAGCACTGCTTCCAGGGCAGCCTGAGGTTGTGGCAAGGCACAAATGCTGAGTCTAGACGAGCGGTCTCCACAGGTGGCAGTGAAGACATCAGTCCTTGGCTCAGGTCAACCCAACAGCGAAAGGACGTGGTTCTGACAGTAAGAACCTGGACCCTGTTGCGTAAGCCCTCACACACACACTTAATGCCACCCCCTCAGGCCCATGGTGACACAAATGTGGAAATGACACTCACATCATCCAACAATTTGCTTCCCTCTGGATCCACCTTAGAAAGTTCTCGAAATGCTTCATCCCCAACAAAGCAAATTTCATGTCCGTCCTACACCAATAAAGAGAAGAGACACCTGCCAAAGACATCCTTGAAGAAACCCCTGGTCCAGCCTGCCCCCTGCCTGAGGAATACTTACAGGGTCGGCCAGAATGACCACCTGTACTGTTGCTTTCCCTGGGGTGTCCAGGCTCACCAGGGGAGTCAGAATCTTCTGGTTCTCCCTTTTCATCAAGTCTTCTAAGTCTGGCAACTTGAGGAAAACAAAGGGGCAACGTGAGCCAGGGGTCACACACTACTCAGGACACGGCCCTCGTCAGCCCTAGAGGAGTATCAGACACCAGAAAGAACCAAGGCGCCGTGTGTTTGAATTTACTATCTCAGCTGCTCTTCAAACAACTGCTGACCTTGATACTAAAGCCACAGTCAAAAGGACCTCGAGAAGGGAAGGGCAAGGTTCTTAGCTGGGTTGAACCAGCTAGTCGCAGAACTCAAACAATCTAGTATCAAGTGTTACCTCTTTCTGGGGGCAAGAGAAGGCAATTCTTCCAAAAGCTGCTGCGTGCTCCACCGCACCCTTGATGCCCTGGAGCTCCAGCTTACACTGAAATAGGAAAGGGGGTTATTTTTTGGAACAGGTTCTACGTTACATGTACGTGGTAGAAAAATTCAAACAGTATATACAAAAGGAATAAAGTAATAACTAAGGCTCTAGCCTACTCTCACCCCGGAGACAACTAGTAAGCAGTTTCTTGTGTATCCTTCTAGAAGCACTGCATGTGCACGCACCTATCTTTTTTTTACACAAATGGTAGCATAATTTACAAATTATTCTGTTCCTTGTTTTTCTCCACTTAATGTCACCATATCGATACATAAAGATTTGCCTCAATCTCTTTGCTAGCTACGTAGTAATCCATTCCACGAATGAACCATAAATTACTGAAGTATGTCTCTAATCTATAGGACACTGAAATTCTTACGTGTTGTGATTACAAACAATGCTGCAACAGACAACCTTGCACACACTTCTGTGTGCCTCTGTGTGCGGAGTACCTCTGTAAATAATTCCTAGGAGTAGAATTGCAGGGTCAAAGGGCAAGAACTACATCATGCTCAAATGCTGGGTTATTAGCAAAAGAAGATGAAAAAGATCTTGTATTAAATCCATTCAAAGGGCCGGGCGCGGTGGCTCACACCTGTAATCCCAGCACTTTGGGAGGCTGAGGAGGGCGAATCACGAGGTGAGGAGATCGAGACCATCCTGGCTAACACGGTGAAACCCCACCTCTACTAAAAATACAAAAAATTAGCCGGGCGTGGTGGTGGGCGCCTGTAGCCCCAGCTACTCGGGAGGCTGAGGCAGGAGAATGGCGTGAACCCGGGAGGCGGAGCTTGCAGTGAGCCGAGATCGCACTGGGCGACAGAGCGAGACTCCATCTCAAAAAAAAAAAAAAAAAAATCCATTCAATCTCTTTGATTAAGCAATTCCACTTCTGAAGAGATATATCCCCAAATATAAACAAGGTAATATCTGGGTGGTGAGGTTATCACTTATTTTCATTTTCTGCTTATCCATATAAATATTGAATCACTGTGAAGAAACTATGGGAACAACCTTCATGTTAACCTCATTCATATAGGTTAGAAGCCATTTATAAGCTTCATTTATAAGCCAAATTCAAAG
>NW_012106474.1:1009775-1016746 GCF_000951045.1 Mandrillus leucophaeus | reverse complement strand
AGGCTGCAGTGAGCCAAGACTGCACTACTGCACTCCAGCCTGGGCGACAGAGTGAGATCCTGTCTCCAAAAACAAAAAAAAAGACAGTATGAAAATCCTAATTATTCAATGGATGGCACTAAGAAGACTGGCCAATCATTTGGTAAGAAAAACTTACATCTTTGAAATAAATGACAAAATACATTCCTGATGGGTTAAAAAAATAAGTTTAAAAAATGAAATCATGAAAATACTAGATATAGACGATTATTTATACAATTTTGAGTAGAGGAAGATTTTTCTTTAAACCTGACACCAAAGATAGAAAAACTATGAAGAAAAAAATTCTGCTATGCAAATTACACAAAATGGAAAACTAGACAACAAACAAAAAAAAGAATTACAATCAAAACCAGAGTATACAACACAGTAGGGGGAAACACTGCAATAGATTGGACAAAAAGTCCTTAATATGTAAATCACCTGTAAATATTAATAGGAAAAGAATGAACATGCTAGAAAAATAGGCAAAAGGCACAAAGCAATAATCCACAGAAGAAGGAATTAGAATGGTCAATTAACATATGAAAAAATATTCAATCTGACCCCCCTAAAAAACAAAGAAATTAGAATTCACATAAAATCTTTTGTTATCTAATGTACAAATAACGTTAAAAGTTGGCAGTGTTAACTCTATTAGTGTAGAGGGGAAAATCACAATCTTATAATACTAGTAAAGTGTAAATTAGTACATTTCTGGGCAATAATTTGACAGACTGTACCAAGAGCTTTAAAAAATATTCATTGCTTTTGAAAGAACAAGTCAATTTTCAGCCACTCAAAAGGTAATTGTGGATGTATGACGGGCTTTTACCCCAAAGACATTCATCAGTGTTGCTTAGAACAACAAAACACTAGGAACGACATAAATATCCAACAACAGAGAATGGTTTATCTTCCTACAATGTAATAATACAATGGAATTCCTATAAAAGGATATGAAGAAATGTATACACTTAATTATATATATGTATTTTTGACGAAAGATTGGAAAGATATACTCTAAAACGTCAGCAGTGGTTCTCTCTGGATATATGGGTGTGTGTTTTTCCGGCTTATCTGCTTGTTGAAAGAAGAAACTTGATTATTTTGTAAAAAGAATAAAAGTCATATTGAAACACCTACTGTTATTGGAAACTTTTCACATTTAAAGTGACTTTCTAAAGAGCTGTTCCACGTCTCCATCTGACTACGATACATTCATTACATTTTTCTTTCGTTTTTCACTTCCTTAGTCCTGTTTGTTATAACAGCAATACTGTGACTAAGACGCTGTTTCTCACAAGCGCCTCCGCCTGGCAGGCTCCATTTTTCTCCTTTCCATTTACTTCAAAATCAACAAGTCCCAGTTGACTTGGAGCCTGAAGGGACACAGGACAGGAAGTTAACAAGTGGATGAAGCTGCACAGAAGTAATTCAGAGGAAAGATGAATGCCAGCCAGACAGAAGGTCTGACCACAACCAACCAGAAACGCCCAAAGGGATTTCCATTCCAAAGGACAAAAGCATCTTAGCACCGTGGAGCTCTCTATTATTTTAAGTACTGACATATCACTAAGGCTGGAGAAAAAAAATGGATGGTGGAGCCAGTTGCAAGAGTTAAGTTTTAAAGTCAGCAAAGGATCAATCACCTATCAACAAAAAAACACCATAAACACCCTTTAAATCACCAGTGAAGCAGAGAAATACCATCTCTCCACAGGTCCCACGCAGCCAAGTCTAGCCGCCCACACTGGACGGGCTGATCTTTCTTTTGCTGAGCACCAGACGATAAACAAGGAGCATTCAACATCCTACGCAGACTCAGCACGGGGGCACCGGGGACAGGAGGCCGACCAGTGGAAGAAGAATTTCCAGGACTCCTTTCTAAGGCCCACTTGCGGTCATACGTTCACCAAGTGAGACAGTGGGCACAAGTGCCTTTGCCATTCACCAGCGTTTTCCCCGTTTTTGCTTTTGTTTTGGCAGGGCAGGTAGGTGAATTTGCAGGCATTAAATACAAAATGAAACACTGATGAGGCTGTCTCTGCAGCCAACAAAACAAACCCTGCAAAGTTTCCTTCTTGTTCTGTGTGGCAGTCAGCGAGGGGGCTCCTCACTTCCACGCCATCCCTTGCCGAGTACCGACCCTAAAGTTTGGGACCTCGGCTCCAGAGGCTAAATGGTTTGGGGATGATCCTATTTCTCTTGCCAGTGATTGGTTTGGGAGCAGGCATAGTATATCAGATCTGACCAGGAAGTTTGCTGGAAGATTCTAGGAAAGTTTTTCTTCTGCTCTTAAAAAGAAAGCAAGCCAGGCGTGGTGGCTCATGCCTGTAATCCCAGCACTTTGGGAGGCTGAGGCGGGTGGATCACGAGGTCAGGAGATTGAGAGTATCCTGGCCAACACAGTGAAACCCCGTCCTGTCTCTTATACACATCTAGATGTGTATAAGAGACAGCCTGCAACCTTGAGGGGACCAGCTCTAGGAGAGGCATCTGCAGAGAACAACAGAAAGTAGAAAGAGAAAAATGTGGCGAGCTGGCGAATCATCTAACCTTGAAATCTTCCCCAACTATAGAACGCCTGCTCTGTGAGCTAAAACATTCCATAACTGTTCAATGTAGTTGGGTTTTCTGTTATCTACAGATGAAAGACTCACAAATCAATAAATTACCAGTAGAACAGAACCAGTCTAGATCCCCTCTTGCTATGTATTAAAGTTCTGATATGAGAATATAATTTCTCCGGTAACAGGTAAAAGCATTGGCTGGGGAAGACACGTCACGTGAACACAGGAAAAAGACAGGCGGCCCTCACTCTCCTTTCCTCAGAGATGCCTTTAGACAGAGGCTTTTTCTGGTTCTGGTAAAATTACCTGACTGAGGCAGACTGCGATTCTGCAAATAGAACTTATATCCTCCTGGGGCCTCGGTTTCAAAAACACCTTCTGCGACTTCCGTCAGGGGCCACTCCAGCTTCCTGGCGTTGCTGACAGCCTGGCTAGAAGCGAGCGTGATTCCCTAAAACAAACCACAGTACATCCAAGTACATGATCACAGCAGATATTTTACAGAACAAGACAATGAGCCCAACCCCTACTGCCTACTGCCTTTAGGTAGAATCACCTAAGATTAACTGGCATCCAACATTTTATTCTAGTGATTTAAAAACAGGTTTTCAATGTTTTATCCCACAAACATTCAGCTCTTCATGAATAATAAGACAGAAATTGAAATGCCAGTGAAGTCGGATTCATTTAACACCAAAGATAACCTCTTCTAATTCTAAAGATCTAGCCAGAGAAATCTTGATGCTACCTGGGTCTGCCAGCTAGCTACCTATTTAAGGTGAACTGTTCTTGCTTTTTTAACAAACAAACAAACAAAACAAAAATAAGCAAACTATCAAGGTTTCCTTACATTTAATCAAAGTGTCTAGAAATGGACACCTATGCTTTCTGATAAGACCAGCCTTGTTTCTAGCTTCGATTATTATAATGGCCTCTCTGCCTCCAGTCTTGTAAATCCATTATCCACTCCGCAGCCAAAGTAAACTTTCCAAAACGCATCCTACACTCCACCCCCAGACAGCAGCCAGCCTTGTTTTCCCTTTGCTCAAAGTCCTCCAATGGCTCATTTCTCTCGGATGACTTATGGTCTAGGAGGCCCCCTACAGTCTTACCCCATGGCACTGCTGACCCCATTCTTACCACGTTCCCTCTCATTCTCTGTTCCAGCCACACTGGCTTCCTTACACCTCCTTGAACACTCCAGATGTTACCTGAGGGCTCCTGCACAGGCTATTCTCTGCCTGGAATGCTCGTCCCCAGATACCCACATGGCTAACTCCTTGACCTCTTTTGAGCCTCTGCTCAAATGTTATCTCTTCACTCACACACACCCTCAACACCCTACTCAAACTTACAACCAGCTACCTACCCCCAGCCAAAAATCCGCTAGAAAAAACAGTATTTACCACGAAGTCATTGCCAAGCTTGTAGTCGCCGATGCCGTAATTGTAAGTCAGTTCTGCAACAAAATGATCGTCCTCAGGCCCAAATCCCACCATTGTTTTACTCCATTTCCCATCATAAGGCCTAGAAAATAAAAGTAAATGAACTCAGTGACCATAGACAAATCGGCCTCAGGCCACCCCCAGAGAACTACTGGGCACAGAGAAACGAGCAGTCCTGTCTGGTCCTAAAAGTTCTCTTAAGGATGAGATGACTTCAGATGGTGCAGAAAGCAGCTGTGGGTAGTGCTCATGGGACCCTACTACAAGCTCCTAAGACTATCTATTCAGCATCTACTTGAAGGAAAGATTTGTTCATCTTTTCTGTAAAGCAAGGAACAGAATCCTAAAGACGGTTCTCCAACTGACCTGTTATTTCCTTGACTATCAATCAACAAGTATGGACTTGGACTGTTCCAACTTGTCATGGTACTAAGATTAAGAGATGGCCAGGCGCAGTGGCTCAGGCCTGTAATCCCAGCACTTTGGGAGGCCGAGGCAGGAGGATCACCTGAGGTCAGGAGTTCAAGAGCAGCCTGGCCAACATGGTGAAACCCCGTCTCTACTAAAAATACAAAAATTAGCTGGGTATAGTGGCACGTGCCTGCAGTCCCACGTACTAAGGAGGCTGAGGGAGGAGAACTGCTTGAACCCGGGAGACAGAGGTTGCAGTGAGCCAGGATAATGACCCTGTACTCTCACCTGGGTGACGGAGTAAGACTGTCTCAAAAAAAACAAAGACATTAGAAGCTGCTGCTTCATCCAGAGCATGTATTTGCATTTGTGGCATAATATGCAACATATCTGGTCACTGTCCCCTGTTCCTCTGGAATTTCCTGACGGGAACATCTTTTGTTATTATTTATTTGCATTTGTGGCATAATATGCAACATATCTGGTCACTGTCCCCTGTTCCTCTGGAATTTCCTGATGGGAACATCTGTTGTTATTCACAATAAGCCCCTGTCGGTCACACCCGAGTTTATGCTAGTGAGGAGACTTGGAGTGGGGCCTCTACATAGACTCAGGATGGGGCTGGTCACCAGAAAGACAAATGATTAGAGGACTGGAACTTTCAGTCCCACCCACCAACCTCTGGGAAGGAAAGGGATGGAGACTGGGCTCTATTAGGCTTGAACAACGAGACTTGATGAGCTTCTGGGATGCTGAACGCATGCAGGTGCTGGATTGGAACCTGCCCCAGAACAGCATGGAAGTTCTGCTGCCACTCCCCATGCCCTGCCCTATGTATCTCTTCTGTCCAGCCGTTTCTAACTCGTACCCTTTATAATAAACCAGTAAATGCAAGTGTTTCCAGCGTTTCCCTTCGTTCCACGGGCCACTGCAGTAGATTATCAAACCTGAGGAAGCAGGAGCGGAAAGCCCTGACTTGTAGCTGGTCATCAGAAATCCTGGAGGTCCAGACTGTGACCGGCACTTGACGTGGCGGAAATCTTCTGGGACTCAGCCCTTAACTTGTGGGATCTGACATTAACTCCAGGTAGAGTCAGAATCGGATTAAATAACAGGACAGCCGGCTGGTATTGGAGATCTGGAGAACTGCTTCACGTGCCACAAGTGTTGTATGAGAGTGCAGAGAAAACAGAGTATGTGTTCCCGACATTCCTGAAGTCGCCTCTGCAATTTACTGCCTCCTGAATTAATTCCACTGCTTTATACTCACTTTGAGAAACTGTCTTCTGTTATCCCGGTGTAGTCAGAGCCTAAAGAAGATTTTAAGAAACAAGGTATCATACCCATTGCAGGCGGCTTTGCAGCCTTCTTCAAATTCCTCATGCCGCAGAACCTGGTGTGAGATTTAGAATAAATTGTGAAGTGTTACTAGTATTGTTCACAGCATCTTTAGCACAAACTAAAATGTCAAAACACAGATATTATCACTTGTAAGCTTTACTTGTAAAAGAACAAAAGCAAATGAGCTTTATACTTCTCCCAGGATAGAAGTAGTAGAAGCAAGAACAGTTTGACATCAAGGGTCGGGCTACCAAATCAGTTGTGAAATCTATTTAGATTGGTAAGCAGTGCTATGCAGTGGGAAAGTGCAGCCTTCAGCATTAAAGAAGTCTGATTTGGACCGGGCACAGTGGCTTACATCTGTAATACTAGCACTTTGGGAGATCAAGGCAGGTGGATCGCCTGAGGTCAGGAGTTCAAGATCAACCTGGCAAACATGGTGAAATCCCATCTCAACTGAAAATACAAAAATTAGCCAGGCGAGGTGGCACGTGCCTGTGATCCCAGCTATTCAGGAGGCTGAGGCAGGAGAATCACTTGTACCCGTGAGACGGAGGTTGCAGTGAGCAGAGATCACGCCACTGCACTCCAGCCTGGGTGATGAACAAAATTCCATTTCAAAATGAATTTAAGAAAAGGACGGGCTCTGTGGCTCATGCCTGTCGTCCCGGCACTTTGGGAGGCTGAGGTGGGCAGATCACCTGAGGTCGGGAGTTCGAGACCAGCCTGGCCAACACAGTGAAACCCCGTCTCTACTAAAAATACAAAATCAGCCAGGCGTGGTCATGGGCGTTTGTAATCCCAGCTACTCAGGAGGCTCAGGTAGAAGAATTGTTTGAACACGGGAGGCAGAGGTTGCAGTGAGCTGAGACTGCACCATTACACTCCAGCCTGGGTGACAAGAGCAAAACTCAATCTCAAAAAAAAAAAGCAAAGAGTCTGATTTGGAATTCCGTCATTTAGTAGTTGTGTAACTCTGAGCAAGTTAGAATCTGAGTCTCAGTCTCCTAACATGTGATGGGAATGGAAGTTATTAAAGCATCTCACAGAACCCTGCACACAGCAGGCTCTCGATGTGTTAGCTTTAGTCTTCCTTTTTGATTTCCACAGCTCCTGCCAGTTCAAGTTCCCAATGCTCTGCTCAGACTATTAAAAATCATCCTTATTGATATCCTTCCTTAAT
>NW_012106474.1:1001765-1008483 GCF_000951045.1 Mandrillus leucophaeus | reverse complement strand
GATCTCAGCTCACTGCAAGCTCTGCTTCCCGGGTTTACGCTATTCTCCTGCCTCAGCCTCCCAAGTAGCTGGAACTACAGGCGCCCGCCACCTCGCCCGGCTAGTTTTTTTGTATTTTTAGTAGAGATGGGGTTTCACCGTGATAGCCAGGATGGTCTCAATCCCCTGACCTCGTGATCCACCCGCCTCAGCCTCCCAAAGTGCTGGGATTACAGGCGTGAGCCGCCACGCCCGGCAAAATAGCAGATATTTTTAAAATGATGTGACGAATTCAGACCCCCGTCTACCGCACCGCCTCCCCATTAAACCGCGCTCTTGCACCTTTCAAGTCTTCCTTACTGGTGTGCTCCCTACCTCCCCGGCTTATCGAAAGAGGTCCCCCAAACCCCGTTCCCCAACCGAGTCCTGCAGTAACAGCTGCTCAGGACCGGGCAGAGACTGCTTCTGGGTGCTGTTGCAAAGGGGATGGGTTGTGAGTTGGAGCCCATGTTCAGAGACTGAGTACCCGAGTGGAGCCATTCCGACCAGCCCTGACAGAAGCAGAACTCTGAATATGCTGGTTTTACCTACATCAAAGGCTCCAAACCGGAAAAGACAAATACTAACTGGAAAGCATTATATGACATTTTGTGTATTTACCGTCTTTTCCGCTAGACAGTAAGCTCCACAAGGGCGGGGCTCAATAAACATCTACGAGTGACTTAGACGAAAGGACGTGCTGGGCACACCGCGGGGACTAATCGCGTTAGGCCCCTCTCCAAGGCCTATGATCCCCACCGGCAACTCGCCGCTCCCGAAGCTGAACTCCGCGCCGGGCCTAAGGTCGGGCACCCTCCGGCTGAGGTTCACGACACACCCATCTTCCCCTCCCTCCGCCAGGGCCGGCTCGGGGGCCCGTTCCCGCCTCGCGCCCCAGCCCCAGTCGAACCCGGCCTGCACCTTCATCCCCAGGACGTCCCGATAGAAACGCGCCGTCTGGAAGCGGTTTCCCACTTTGAACACGAAGTGCAGAGCTCTGCGAGCAGCCATGACTCCCGCGCACGCAGCCGCCACGCGCACGGTACCGCCCCGCCCACGACGGACGCCCCGGGCCGTGACGTCACTGGCCGCCGACGGCGCGCCTTGGTGACGCAGCCCGGGTCTCAGGGAAGATGGCGGCGCTGGTGAGACCCGCGAGGTTTGTCGAGCGGCCGCTGCTGCAGGTGGTGCAGGCTTGGGACCTTGACGCGAGGCGCTGGGTCCGGGCGCTGCGGCGGAGCCCAGTGAAAGTGGTGTTTCCTTCCGGAGAGGTGGTGGAACGGAAGCGCGCTCCCGGGAAGCAGCCCCGCAAGGCAGCATCTGAGGCCGGTGCCCAGGAGCAACGAGAGAAATCACCGCTTGAGGAGTCCCCATCCCACGCTCCCAGCACCTGGGAAGAGTCTGGGCTTCGCTACGATAAAGCTTATCCCGGGGACAGGAGGCTGAGGTGATGTGGGTCTTGAGGCCTGTCGAATGTTCTCGTTTCCCTTCCCGCCTCACAGCGGAGCCTTAACCTCCTTCTCCCGATGGAGGACTTCTTCCAGTACAGCCCGCTGGCTTTTGTATTATGCACAGAGGGCCGAATACGGGTCTTTGGAATTAGCTTCTGTTTCCCCTCAGCTCTTTGTTGTTGTTTTTGTTTCACCATGTTGGTCAGCCTGGTCTCGAACTCCTGACCTCAGGTGATCCGCCCGCCTCGGCCTCCCAAAGTGCTGGAATGACAGGTGTAAGCCGCCGCGCCCGGCCCTCTCCTTAGCTCTTTATTTCTGTTACAACTAAGCGTGTCTCGGTAACAAGGATGTTGATAGTTACCTGTTTGTTTGTTTTTTCCATCTACAGCAGTGTAATGACAATAGTAAAGTCCAGGCCGTTTCGGGAAAAACAAGGGAAGATCCTCCTGGAAGGTCGCAGGCTCATTACAGACGCTCTCAAAGCTGGAGCTGTGCCAAAAATGTTCTTCTTTAGCCGTCTGGAATACCTAAAGGAGCTGCCAGTCGATAAGCTGAAAGGTGTCAGCCTCATTAAGGTGAAATTTGAGGATATCAAGGATTGGTCCGACCTCGTAACACCACAAGGAATAATGGGTCAGTGATTATTACACAGTGTATCTTTTTTTTTGTCTTGCTCTGTCACCCAGGCTGGAGTGCAATGGCGCAATCTCAGCCCACTGCAACCTTCGCCTCTCAGGTTCAAGGGGTTCTCCTGCCTCAGCCTCCCGAGTAGCTGAGACTACGGGCACCCACCACCACGCCTGGCTAATTTTTGTATTTTTAGTAGAGATGGGGTTTCACCCTGTTGGTCAGGCTGGTGTCGAACTCCTGACCTCAGGTGATCCTCCTGCCTCTGCCTCCTAAAGTGCTGGCATTAAAGCATGAGCCACTGTGCCCAGCCTTACGCAGTGTATCTTAAGGTGTGGAGACCTAGGATTAATTTCTCATACTTGTCTTAGGACAGCAGATTTCATTGAAATGAAATTCAAAATGTTACAATTAGAAAAACATAATTCTCAAACCTGTGTATCTTAGAATATTTTCAATGGAAATTGAAACCCGTTTTTCACTATCATTTGTGTTGTGGCTCTTTATAATCTCTAGGAAGAACCACTATTCCTCAAACCTTGTATTTTTTAGATTACGTCTTCAACTTTTTATGTCAGATTAAAACTTAAGAAAATGTTTACTAAAAGAATTAGCCCTTCATTTCCGCAAAAACTCTGCTGATGTGGTGATAACTGTTAATAAATTCCTTATTCTAGAAGCAGATCTAAGAAGTGAGGTATAAGCCATAATATACTGCCCTGTTAAGCCCAATAAACGGAGAACCTTGTCTTCTAGTCTGTTTCTTCATTTGGCTGAATCTAACTTAACCTTATTTAATGTCGATTAGCAATTACAAAGTCTTTGGTCTAAATATGAAAAGATAAGTTCTTCATACGTTTTTGACATTGGAGTTTTATTTAAGATATGAAAACTGGGCCGGGCACGGTGGCTCAAGCCTGTAATCCCAGCACTTTGGGAGGCCGAGATGGGCGGATCACGAGGTCAGGAGATCGAGACCATCCTGGTTAATACGGTGAAACCCCATCTCTACTAAAAAGTACAAAAAACTAGCTGGGCGTGGTGGCGGGCGCCTGTAGTCCCAGCTACTTGGGAGGCTGAGGCAGGAGAATGGCGTGAACCCGGGAGGCGGAGCTTGCAGTGAGCCAAGATCCGGTCACTGCACCCCAGCCTGGGTGACAGAGCCAGACTCCATCTCAAAAAAAAAAAAAAAAAGATATGAAAACTGAACCCTTGAACTGTTGGGAGAGGAGATTCTGGGGGACCGTCTCTTGTTTCTGTAATCCAGTGAGTCACAGGGATCTGTGCCTCTACAATCAGAACTCTTAGATCCTAGGATGGGGACTTGGATTACTAAAGTACCTGGAATTACTTATGCTAAGTAACCATATTCTCACTAGATACAGCCCTCTAATCCACACTCGATGCTTCAGTGAACATGTCATTCATTTTTACTGAGCTTTTCACTTTGGGCACGTGTGCTAACAGTGGCCATCCCATCTTGAACTTCATCATTATACCTGCTTTCATCATTTCCTGGCTTTATAATTTTTACATTATTTAGCTTATCCTTATGTTACTGTATTTTAGATTTGAGGGCAAGGAATAAGGGAGAAATGGATAGGAACTGGCAGC
The DNA here is from genome assembly GCF_000951045.1 of Mandrillus leucophaeus. Classification (NCBI taxonomy): domain Eukaryota; kingdom Metazoa; phylum Chordata; class Mammalia; order Primates; family Cercopithecidae; genus Mandrillus; species Mandrillus leucophaeus. The sequence continues at coordinate 1,004,773 of NW_012106474.1, read as the reverse complement.
ACCTGTCAGGCTTTAGACAGACACTCTCCAGAATCCCGTGAATCCCGTGACGTAAGTAGGGTCTCTGTATGGTGGGTTCTTATCACCACAGACATTGAAGTAGACGTAAAGGACTTCTAAGATCCCCTGCCCTACCGAATGGCTTGTGGCCATCTGTGACTCGGAAGTGGAGGCTCCCTCACAGCACACAGACGCCTAATACCCTTCCATTGCCTTCAGTGGTGGGTAGGCTTTTTACCTGCACTGTCTTTAGAAAGAATCCTAAGTCTTTGATTGTATCATTACAAGTACTATTGATTGTTTCAGTACAAGTACTACTTCATCTGACTTCAGTCAGTAGCCCATTTATTGGAGCAATTATATATGACAAAATACTAGTAAGATTCAAAAAAATCTGTACAGTCCCTTGGGAGCAGACTACAAAGGGTTTGAATATTTGATAATTATACATAAAGAGTTCAAGGTAGTGCTTGGCCTAAAAAAAAATGTTTACTAAAAGATTTATCTTTTACTAAATGTTTACTAAAAGGTTATCATTATCACCTCTACCAGGAAACATGGTGATTCAAAAAGAAACTTGTGGATATGTGATACATCCATGTGAATAACTTCGTCTATACCACAGAAATCTCATGTGCTCTAAAGCCATTTTTAATACTGTTATTAGCCTTTTTCCAGTTTTTCTCGCTTCCCATAAATTCTTTCCATAAAACTTTAGAGATTATTACAATGTAGAGATTATAATGCAGATTAGATAATGTAGATTATTATATAATGTATATATAATTTTATAATATAGAGATTAAATAGAGAATTTTCCACTATGAAGGCCACTTGGGGTTTTCATTTTCCCAAATAGCCCCAGACTCCATTTTACTCTTTTGTATCAGACTGAGGACAGAGAGGTGACCGGTAAGTGGCTGTACCCATTCGGTAAGTGGCTGTACCCATTCTAAAGCTCCCAGGCTTCTGTACCTCCAGCGTGAGGCCTTACAAGTGACTCAAGCGTTCACTGCACTCACAGCCCCTTTGTTTTGCAGAGTATGTCCCTAAGACAGTGCTTCCGAGCCAGTGTATTTGAAAAAGGGGTCGTTACTTTGATGCGTTCAAGTTTTGAAATTCAGATTCTTTTTCCTAGGAATGTACTTTTAATTTTAAAATGTGTGATAAAGGTCAGATAAATCAGAGTATAGCAGGCTAATAATTGTTTTTTAAATATTTAAGTTAAACCTACAAACTGTTTCTTAAAAGCCTACCTGGTAGGAAGGAAGATGGGCACAGGTTATAGAAACAAGACAGTTAAGGGAGCACAGGAACTCACTGAAGAAGGTCGCAATCGGTCAGTAAGGTGTTTAGCTTCTCTAGTAATCAGGGAAAAGGCAAGTTAAAATAATGGCATGCCGTTTTTCCTGTCACACTGGGAAAAATGGAAACAAGTGATAGACCCTCTGTTGAGAAGGGTTTGGGCTGGAAAACAGGTTTTGTTTTGTTTTTTGTTTTTGTATTTTTATTAGAGACGGGGGTTTCACCATGTTGTTCAGGCTGGTCTCGAACTCCTGACCTTGTGATCCGCCCACCTCAGCTTCCCAAAGTGCTGGGATTTTAGGCGTGAGCCACCGCGCCCGGCCAGAAGCAGATATTTATGAGTTCCTGATGTGAATAAACGGAAAGAGCCCGTGTGAACGTTCAGAGTGCACACACATCATTTGTCCATTTCACTCAAGGTATTTATGCTAGAGAAATATTTAGACACATGGACAGACAGTCCTACGGGGATACCCATTGCAGCATTATTTGTAACAGAGAAAAATTCAAATAATTTAACAGTCCATAGGGGAAGAGCAAAATGAACTGAGGTACATTCATACTACAAAACAGGCTGGGCGCGGTGGCTCACCCTGTCATCCCAGCAGTTTGGGAGGCTGAGGCGGGCGGGTCACCTGAGGTCAGGAGTTTGAGACCAGCCTGGCCAACATGGCAAAACCCTGTCTCTATTAAAAATACAAAAAATCAGCCGGGTGTGGTTGTGGGTCCCTGTAATCCAGCTACTTGGGAAGCTGAGAGGCAGGAGAATTGCTTAAACCCGGGAGGCACAGGTTGCAGTGAACCAACATTACACCATTGTACTCCAGCCTGGGCGACAGAGTGAGAATGAGACTCTGTCTCAAAAAAAAAAAAAAAAAAAAAAAGGCCTACAGCAGTTAAAGGAAAAAAGTAGAGTCAAACATACTGACGTGGTAAGTTCAAGATATGTTGTTACGTAAAATAGGTTACAGAATAATACAGAGTATGACACCTAATGTAAAAGAAATACATTTATATATGGACAGGTGTGTGTATATATAGGTAGATACATAGAACAAGTTCTAAAAGGATACACTGCAGGACAGTTGAGGGGAGGAGAGTGGTAATGGTAGAATTTTATGTTGTTTGAATTTTGCCAATCAGAATGTATTGGTGTTTTTATTATTTTTTTTTTTAGAGGGAGTCTCACCGTGTTGCCCTCAGCCTCCCAAGGAGCTGGGACTAGAGGCACGCGCCACCACGCTCGGCTAATCTTTGTATTTTTATTAGAGACGAGGTTTTGCCATGTTGGCCAGGCTGGTCTCGAACTCCTGACCTCAGGTGATCCACCTGCCTTGGCCTCCCAAAGTGTTGGGATTACAGGCGTGAGTCACTGCACCTGGCCCGTAGTCATGTATTTTTATGTAACTAAGACCATATAAAGATTGATAAGTAAATGAAAAGTCAGACTATTCCCCGTGCCCACACCAGGCAAGTAAACCATCTATTTTGTTTCCTCAGGGATTTTTGCCAAACCTGACCATGTTAAGGTGGCATCTGTTTTGTCTCCTCAGGGATTTTTGCCAAACCTGACCATGTTAAGGTGGCATCTGTTTTGTCTCCTCAGGGATTTTTGCCAAGCCGGACCATATCCATGTTAAGTTGGCATCTGTTTTGTCTCAGGGATTTTTGCCAAACCTGACCATGTTAAGACGGCATCTGTT
>NW_012106474.1:995099-996331 GCF_000951045.1 Mandrillus leucophaeus | reverse complement strand
CACCCCTACCCACTGATTGGCCAGCTCACCTCCTGTGCCGCCACAGCCCCAGCACTGATTGGCCGGCTCACTGGACACCACACCCCTACCCGCTGATTGGCCAGCTCACCTCTGTGCCACCACACCCCCCACCCGCTGATTGGCCCGCTCACCTCTGTGCCGCCACAGCCCCACCCATTGATTGGCCGGCTCACCTCCTGTGCCACTACAGCCCCACCGCTGATTGGCCGGCTCACCTGACACCACACCCCCCACCCGCTGATTGGCCCGCTCACCTCCTGTGCCGCCACAGCCCCAGCACTGATTGGCCGGCTCACCTGTGCCACACCCCTACCCGCTGATTGGCCAGCTCACCTCCTGTGCGGCCACAGCCCCAGCACTGACTGGCCCGCTCACCTCCTGCGCCACCACACCCCCACCTACTGATTGGCCCGCTCACCTCCTGCACTGCCACAGCCCCAGCACTCATTGGCCGGCTCACCTCCTGTGCCACCAAAGCCCCATTGCTGATTGGCAGACTCACCTTGCTCACAGTCCTTAGGCTGCGCCACTCTCCCACTTCTTCTAGCCCTGTCCTCTGCCTGGGCCTTTCTCTTCGTGTCCTAGTCTTTTAGATGGTTTTTCTCATTGCCCTGCTTTGTCCGTGGGTTTTCTATGACTGTGTTGGTGCTTCTTTTACATCAGTTACTGATACTGTAGTCATCTCTTTAAATACTCACCCAGGGCCACCACCCACTACACTGTGCGTTCCTCGGGGTTGGGGACTTGAATTCTCTCTGCATCTTCTGTGCAGTGTCTGGCACGTGTGTATGGGAGATGTTGAAAGGATAGAGAAAATATTTTCAGCACTGGCAGGAATGACTCCTGTAGTCGCTTTGCTGGATGCTGTCACAGTCAGAGAGGCAGAAGGTCGCAGCTCTCAAGAAAGCTCTCGTAGAATAACTTCATCTCCTGATCCAAAATTAATCTTACTCCACAGTCCCCTGGTCTGGGAAGATTTGTAACATCTTGATTGTATCCTGTCTTTTTGTTTTCCAGGCTGTGTGGATCCCTGGGAGCCCAAAGTGCTCCGGGCGGGTATGGGCGCACATTTCCAGGTGCCCATTATCAATAATCTGGAGTGGGAAACCGTGCCCAATTACCTGCCCCCTGACACCCGGGTCTATGTGGCTGACAACTGTGGCCTTTATGCCCAGGCTCAGATGTCTAATAAAGCCAGTGACCATGGCTGG
>NW_012106474.1:990725-993034 GCF_000951045.1 Mandrillus leucophaeus | reverse complement strand
TCCTCAGGGATTTTTGCCAAACCTGACCATGTTAAGGTGGCATCTGTTTTGTCTCCTCAGGGATTTTTGCCAAGCCGGACCATATCCATGTTAAGTTGGCATCTGTTTTGTCTCAGGGATTTTTGCCAAACCTGACCATGTTAAGACGGCATCTGTTTTGTCTCCTCAGGGATTTTTGCCAAACCTGACCATGTTAAGGTGGCATCTGTTTTGTCTCCTCAGGGATTTTTGCCAAGCCGGACCATGTTAAGATGGCATCTGTTTTGTCTCCTCAGGGATTTTTGCCAAGCCGGACCATGTTAAGATGGCATATCCAAAGACTCAGCTCCAGCATTCACTGCCTTTATCACTGATTTGTGACAATCTCCGTGACCCTGGGAACCTGGGGACAATTCTGAGATCCGCAGCTGGGGCGGGCTGTAGCAAAGTGTTACTCACCAAAGGTAAGAGCATCCAAGGCCGGGCGTGGTGGCTCCCACCTGTAAACCAGCCCTTTGGGAGGCCGAGGCAGGAGGGTCACTCCAGCCCAGGAGTTCAGGACCATCCTGGGCAACATAGTGAGACCTCGTCTCTACAAAAAAAAAATTAAAATTGGCTGGGTGTGGTGGGGTGTGCCTGTAGTCCCAGCAACTTGGGAGGCTGAGGTGGGAGGATTGCTTGAGCCTGGGATGTTGAGGCTGCAGCGAGCTCACCACTACACTCCAGCCTGGGCGACACAGTGAGACTCCCTCTCAAAAAAAAAAAAACAAAAAAAACAGGTGGATTAGTAGGTCTTTTTTTAAAAGAAATGGGGTCTCACTATGTTGCCTAGGCTGGTGTTGAACTGGCTGTGGCTCAAGCAGTCCTCCTGCCTCAGTCTCCCAAAGCACTGGAATTACAGGCATGAGCAACCACGCCCAGCCAGGTTCGGCCATTGTTAGGTGAGCTAGGGCTCTGGGCAGGCAGACATGGGTTGGATCTTGGTCTGCCTTCACTAGCTCTGGTCCCTGAGCAGTAGTCCCTGAAGTGTCAGCTTCCTCATTGGTGAAGTGGGAGGAATAACAGAATCTCCCTGGTCATTGTGAGGATTAAGTGAGATGATGCACATAAGGTACTTCAACCTTACCTGGCACACAAGTAACTCAGTAAATATTGATTCTCTTTTTAAAAAATTATGTTTTTTGTAGAGACAGGGTCTTGCTCTGCTGCCCAGGCTGATCTCAAACTCCTAAGCTCAAGGGATCCTCCTGCCTCAGCCTCGCAAAGTGCTGAGATTATAGGCGTGAGCTGCCATACCCAGTCGATGTTTATTATCTTTTAAAATTATCATGAAACCTGCTAGGAATGACGTCAGAAGCTCTGAATCCTAATGTCATCGTGATCCGTTTCCCTCAGTTTCCCTTAGCCTCAGCGTGGGTCACATGCCCCACACACAAATCCGCCTCATTACACTTCTGTCTCTCATCATCAGAAATGGGGATTAATCGGCTTGGCTCTAAACAGACTTGCCTGACAGCTGGGGCACGCCTAAAATCTCTGTTACACCTTGGGGGCGAGAGGACAGAGAGTACCATTCATCAGAAACACTCCAGCCACCATTAAAAGTAAACTAATAGTGGCACCCGTTGTTGAGACTTGCCTGAATTGCTGCTCGCACCTCTTTCTCATCACGCCTTGCTAGAGTACGTTTCTGTGCCATGTGAGAGCTACGTGCTGGGGTTCCGTGACCAGTACCCCGCTTACTCGCCCCGTTATTTAGTGCTCTGATAGCTATTGTGGGATTTGGAAATAAATCTAAATAATCCAAGCAGTGTGGTTTTCACATTGACACTGATGGCTGGTGTGTAAGAAATGGGGAAAGGAAGGAAATACTTGGTGTGGTGCCCAGTATCCAGGACATGAGGATGACGGGAGGAGCCTCGCCTTTCCCTTCTCCCCTCCAGGTAGAGCGGTCAGCCTGGGCCGCTCCTCTCACACATCTGGGCCCATCTCTGGTTTCCTGCAGGGAGAGGGAAAGGAAAGCCGTGGTTGGGGGTGCAGGCGCTGTTACATCCTCTGTGTCTCATTCTCCTTTTAAAATCTGGTTTGCCTGCTTCGTCTCTCCTGAGGTTTGACAAATGAACTTTTAAAATAACTCGTCAGGAGAAGACTTGCGCTAACAAATTGTGCGGGGGAGGGTGGGAGGTGATGCAGTCCCTGTGGGGCCCCACCCTGGGCCGCTCTCCAGCCCGCCTGTGGTGAGGGGCAGGCCCTGGCAAAGGCCGGGCTGAGGCTGCTGCCCGGGTGGCCTCTTGCCTCATTCCTCTCTAGGGCCTTCCCTGCTCCAGTGC
>NW_012106474.1:985042-989265 GCF_000951045.1 Mandrillus leucophaeus | reverse complement strand
TTTAAATACTCACCCAGGGCCACCACCCACTACACTGTGCGTTCCTTGGGGTTGGGGACTTTAATTCTCTCTGCATCTTCTGTGCAGTGTCTGGCACGTGTGTATGGGAGATGTTGAAAGGATAGAGAAAATATTTTCAGCACTAGCAGGAATGACTCCTGTAGTCGCTTTGCTGGATGCTGTCACAGTCAGACAGGCAAAAGGTCGCAGCTCTCAAGAAAGCTATTGTAGAATAACTTCATCTCCTGATCCAAAATTAATCTTACTCCACAGTCCCCTGGTCTGGGAAGATTTGTAACATCTTGATTGTATCCTGTCTTTTTGTTTTCCAGGCTGTGTGGATCCCTGGGAGCCCAAAGTGCTCCGGGCGGGTATGGGCGCACATTTCCAGGTGCCCATTATCAATAATCTAGAGTGGGAAACCGTGCCCAATTACCTGCCCCCTGACACCCGGGTCTATGTGGCTGACAACTGTGGCCTTTATGCCCAGGCTCAGATGTCTAATAAAGCCAGTGACCATGGCTGGGTGTCGAACCAACGGTTGCTGAAGTTTCAGAAGTATGAAGAAGAGGAAGATGTAGAAACGGGAACCAGTCAAGATTGGCTGCCCGATGTTGAGGTTCAGAGTTACGACTCGGACTGGACAGAGGCGCCGGCAGCTGTGGTGATTGGCGGGGAGACCGACGGCGTGAGCCTGGAGTCCCTGCAGCTGGCCGAGAGCACTGGTGGCAAGAGGCTGCTGATCCCCGTTGTGCCTGGTGTGGACAGCCTCAACTCGGCCATGGCGGCAAGCATCCTGCTTTTCGAAGGGAAAAGACAGCTGCGGGGGAGGGCGGAGCACTTGAGCAGGGACAGGAGTTACCACTGAGAAGGACGCAGAAGTGACTCCTGCTTCAGGACGTCTCCAGCTCCTCCTACACCAGCACACGGGTTGGAGGCTGGCAGAGTCAGTGACTATGGCCCCCATGTTCAGGGGGCAGGTGTGATGCGTCACACGGTTACGGGAAAAATAAGAACTTCCTCAGAAAGAACAGGTCCAAATTCTTCCCATTGCGTCACTGATTTCAAGGTTCTATCTTTTTTCTCTTGGTGACCCACGTGGCTCTGGGTGTTTTTAAAAATTGTCCACCAGGAGCACTTCGTGCCCAGAAAGTTCCTGAAGCATCAACCTGGGCAGGGAGGCGTCCGCTCCGCCAGCTGGTGGGTGTTTGCGATCGTCAAGCACCAGTTACAGGTCACAGCCACGTCACTCACAGATGATTGTTGGTCGGTGGAAAATAAACTATGAGCAGCGGATTACGTTAAACAGTTGTTTTGTGTGGTTGGTGTGTCACAGTACCTGTCACGTTTGGCCTGGTAACGAGGACGTGGCTAAGGGAATACCAGGAAGCTGAGGGCTAAACTCTTGGCATCCAGTAGCTCTGCTCTGGGCTCAGATGATCTGTCTTTGAGATTGTTCATGCCTTCACTGAGCCACTGTTTATGTATCCATAGAAATGGCTCAATTTAACAGGCCGTGTCAGACCTTGGCACCTTTGCAGATATCTTTTTGAGGATTTTTGCAGAGACGGAAGTCTATGCAGAAAACTGAATTTCAAAATCTGCAGCCTTACCCTGCGTTTGTCATGAAAGTGTCACTGTTTCCTGGTTCCCTGTGTTAGCCCTACTTACGTCTCACCCCCCAATGTTTAGAGGCCAAGGTTCTGAGGATGAACGCCCACAACACAGCGGCAGGACCCTTCTGTTCTCTCAGCCCCTCCAGGGACCAGGGCAAGCTGCGTCTACCTACCAGCGGCCAAACCAGGATGAAGCCAGGGCAGGTGCTTCAGGGCAGGTGCTGATGCTGGTCACTGTATCTATACAGAACTGTGGGGACGGGGTGGGTGGGGGGAGTATGGGACTCACTTTAAGCACTGCTTTTGCGGCCACACACACCATGGTTGGAGTTGAGACCACCACCAGACGTGCTTCCCCACACCCTTCTGCCCAGCGGCTCCCGTAATGGTTTGGATTCTTTGGGAGCCCCTCAGCTGCTCACTCCAGGGAGGTCAAGTGCGTCGCTGGTGTGCCCAGGAGAAACCATGCCCCCCACCCCTTCTTTTCTACTCCCCCAACTTCCTGGTAAAACTTCCTCTCGGGAGAACCAAATGACTAAGCATGGTTCACGTGCCAGGGGGGCAGGGTGGGATGCTCTGGCATGTTCCAGGGGACGGTGTTTGCAGGGACAGCGTCCTCCCAGGCTGACATTTGAATATTTGAGCATCTGCTCCGGGGCCCCGCTGTGGTCTGGGCCTGCCCAGAGCTGCACATGCAAGTGGCTGCCCGCAACACTGCTCACAAAGGCTAGAGCAGAGGACAGGCGCACGGGTGGCCTGGAGAACGCAAATTCATCCCGTTCCAGTCTCCCCAGACACCTCAGGAAAGTGCTCAAGAAGCAGGAGTCAGGAAAAGGAAGCTCACATCTTTCCAGCCTAAAACCAATCTCCTGGGATTTGTTCCCTGGGTTATACTCCGGCTGACTCTTGTTACAAAATAACAGTGAAAGAATAAACCATGTATTTACCTTGTCCTTGTTTAGAAAAAGCAATGTAAACACTGGAAAGTAATTTTTTTTTTTTTTTTTGAGACGGAGTCTCGCTCTGTCGCCTACGCTGGAGTGCAGTGGCACGATCTCGGCTCACTGTAAGCTCTGCCCCTCAGGTTCACGCCGTTCTCCTGCCTCAGCCTCCCGAGTAGCTGGGACTGCAGGCGCCCGCCACCTCGCCCGGCTAATTTTTTGTATTTTTAGTAGCGAAAGCGTTTCACCATGTTGGCCAGGATGGTCTCGATCTCCTGACCTCGTGATCCACCCGCCTCAGCCTTCCAAAGTGCTGGGATTACAGGCGTGAGCCACCGCGCCCGGCCTACACTGACAAGTAATTCTAAGCCCATTTTATCCTGGGTGTAAGAGGGGAAAGAAATTTACATCCCATTGCTTTAGAGTCCGTGGCTTATATGCAGTGCCTTAAGTTCACTTCATATACTCATGGGTATAATTTAGGAGGGACAAGGAAGGGTGCAGGAGGGAGGCAAATTGTCCTTTCTTCAGTGAATCCAGAGGAGCAGATGGTGGTTATTTGCTGAGAGATTTTGGAAAATCACTACCTTGAATCCTCAGTTTTGAGGCTGACATTCGTTCTGTCACCATTTCCTCAGTAAACGGGAATAAACGAGCAACATTTCACAAGAAAAACACTGCTTGGCCGAGAGACAAACATCGTCGGGATGTTGGCCGCGCTCCCGCGCCATTGTGTGGCCGCGAAACTGCCACAGTGGCATCTGCCAGGAGGTGGCAGGCGACGCCTCCAAAACCACCCCAGTGCTGAAGGGCGGGGCTGCAATTTTTTTCCTGGATTTCAATGGTTGAAAAGGGAGGAAAAGACGATGGAGTGAAGTCTCCCGCCACCAGAGAGCATTCTGCTGTGGGTGCTCCAGGGTGTTAAAGGTGGAGACCCATCCGGATTGTCCCACATGACTCAGAAGAAAGAACCTGGAGTACAGGAAGACATGGAACAAAAACGGAGGCCAAAGAGGACCAACGGGAAACAGCAGGAAAAACTAGCACAACTTTTCTCTGACTGGAGCCTCTGAGAAAGCAACTCTGGGCAAAGCGCAGATGTCCAGATGTGCCTGGAGCTCACGCTGGGCGCCCCCCGGCTGGCCCTGCAGTTCCTGCTTCGGGGCAGAAGGCGCTGAAATCACTCCCCTTGCCCCAGCCGCTGGCTCCTGGCTGGGAGCCTGGTCATTAAGGTCCAGAGGAGAAACAGACCTCGGGGGACCCCCCACTGCTTGCCCCAGGGTTGGCAGCAACCCCAGATGTCTGCACCAGCCACGCCGGGCCAGACTTGGCCCCACTTTTGCCATTCTGCCGCACACAGCCCAGACGCACACCCCATCCAAGGTTCCAGAGCTTTGCACTGAAAATCACCAGCTGCACTGCAGGGCCTGGGGCCGCCCTCTTGACCAAGCCACCTCTCCCTCAGGAGCAGACCTGACAGGCTCACCTGCTTTTAAGAAAACATGTTACCATCTTAAAAATTCCATGATTATACTTCCTCTATTTTTTTTCTTTCCTTTTTTTTTTCAGATGGGGTTTTGCCATGTTGCCTAGGCTAGTCTTGAACTCCCGGCCTCAAGCTGTCCTTCTGCTTCAGCCTCCAAAGTGCTGGGAGGACAGGCGTGAG
>NW_012106474.1:977645-983987 GCF_000951045.1 Mandrillus leucophaeus | reverse complement strand
TGAGGCCTGAGCACCCAGGAATCCAGACTGCCGTCTCTGCCTCTGGACTGCACACTGGCCTGCAGACCTGGGACAGAGGCTTTCGCGAGTTGTGTGTTATTTAACAGAAACCCAACAGTTCCACCCAAACCTCCAAACACATTCTCAGGCTTGGGAAGTATCTCAAATCCCCAAGGGGGTGAGACACACGCCTAGAAAAATGACAGTAAGCATACTTACCTGTCTTCATGCGCCCACATACAAGGTGCACCCAGAATACCCTTATGTTCCCAGCACTAACGAAGCTAATGATCAACAGCTATTTGTTCCCAAATAATTTTCCCTTGAGCAGCCGCAGCCTGGAGGAAGCAGGTGTGTGCTCTGTCTGTCGGCGGCAGCAGTGAGGGGTGGCGCTAAGTGTCCGCTTCTCTCATTCAGCTGCTTCGGGGAAAACTGGAAAGATCCTTTGAGCTCACGGCCCCCTGCTCAGTCCTTGGCTCCCAAAGCTGCCCCCAGAGAGAAGCTGCAGGAGGCATCCTGAACCTACGGGCCTGTGTGCCCAGCCACCCACAGCGTGTACAACAGCGGCCTTCTAGTCCTAGCGGGCACCATTCATGGGCCTGCCCGGGGCAAGGGCACTGTGAACAGCGTGTGCCCTCACTCAGGGCCCTCCCAGCACCACGCTTCCCAGCGTGCAGGGTCCCGATGCGTGTGCCCTCACTCAAGGCCCTCCCGGCACCACACTTCCTGGTGTGCAGGGTCCCGACACCTGTGCCCTCTCACACGTTGTGTTTTCTCCCTAAGCTGCACCGTGCAGCACCGTGTTAGGTCCCGCGGATCTGCTCCTGGGCCACATCTGGCTCCGTCTGGATTGTTGCTGAATTCAGTTTGCTGTCCTAGAACAAGGCAGCAGGAGGGGAGAACAGCTTTTGAGTGTCTTTAATTAGGCAATAGGAAAAAACAAAGTCTGGCTGAAAATTACTATTAGAAGCTTGGCCGACGGCAACACAGTACCGTCTCCCTGAATTCTGGTAAGTGATGGCCGATGATTTCAAGGACGTACCAAGGTGTGAAAAGCAAGAGCGGGAAGTCACCGCTCTCTGGAAAAGAAGCTGGTTTTCATCTGCCGTGCCTGCCTGTCCCAAACATGCCCTTTTCCCTTTTTTAAATTTTGTTTTTCCCAATCAGGAATTCAATGTGGAAAACACACCCTTTTTCTTAAACAGATCTTTAATGCTGGGAGACAGGTTAAAAAAAAACAGGTCATATGCAGTGGCTCAGGCCTGTAATCCCAGCACTTTGGGAGGCCGAGGCGGGCGGATCACGAGGGCAGGATATCGAGACCATCCTGGCTAACACGGTGAAACCCCATCCCTACTAAAAATACAAAAAACTAGCCGGGCGAGGTGGCAGGCGCCTGTAGTCCCAGCTACTTGGGAGGCTGAGGCAGGAGAATGGCGTGAACCCGGGAGGCGGAGCTTGCAGTGAGCTGAGATCCGGCCACTGCACTCCAGCCTGGGCGACAGAGCGAGACTCCGTCTCAATAATAATAAAAAAAAAACCACCCTCATCTCTGTTGTGAGAACGGGCAGATGGGATCCGGAAGTCACTGTGGTAAACACACACTTGGGAACCCCAGGGTGGCGTTTTCACAGCCCCCGGCCTCCACCTGCTGGGCCTGGTTTTCCTGGCTGCTGGAGGAAGCCCTTGAATATGCCACAGCTGGTGCTGAACCTGCTTCCAATTAGCAGCAGGAGTCTGGCGGGATTGTGGAGCCGCTTGGTGGGGATTATCATGCCCCCGCTTCACCGGAACCAGTGACCTTTACGACCTCTCACTGTCGACCCCTGACACTCAGAAGCGATTCTTCCCAAACGTTTCCCGCAGAGTCGTCACCGTATAAACCTGAACCTTTGGAGTAAAACTTCCCCGGGGATCTTAAGGAAGCTACAAATCCACTCTAAAAGGGGAATTCTGGTGTCGAGAATCCAGGTGCAATGACTAAGGGCAACCCCCTCGCTGGACTTTGTTCCTTCTGCCCTAAAGGTAGAAGGAACTAAGAGAACCCACCTTTCCTCCGAGGCCATCACGATACAGGGCACGGACAGAAATCCTGCCATCTCCCACATTCAGGTCAGCCACATTCGTCCCACCCACCCCGACCTCTAAGGGAGACACTGGCAGGGTTCCCAGAGAAGCCCTGAGCCCTGGGACGAGCTGGGATTAAGGGGCTCCCACACTTGCCCCATTCTTCACAAGGAGACCCGTGCGTGATTCCTCCTGATTTCCCAACCAGCTTTCTCAGACTTCAGAGGACTCGGCTCCCCTGGAGGGAGGAAATGGGCAAGAATGTTCACAACAAGGTACATGATCTGAGGATTCGCCCTCCGTCCAGGGCCAAGTCGAACCAGGAGAGACGGTGGCCAGCGCTCCAGGAGGGACCTGCCTCTGCCACTGTCACCCAGATGGGCTTCCTGGCTGCTGGAAACCAGGAAGATGCGATGGATGCTACATCCTGGGGGTCTCAGAACTCCTGGGACACAGCTCCCAGCTACCAGGTGTCCTCCGCTGCCCACCCGGATAGACCACAGCACAAAAGACTTTTGTTATTAAGGACAGCAAAGGCCCAGCAGTGGGTAAGGTCCAGAGATGCCTGCTTTATTTCCTACTGGGTGATCGCATTTCAGGCTGGTAACGTCACATAACGTCTAATCGCCAACTCACTGTACGCCTCTGAACTACAAATCAACAATCCGATTCAGCAAGGAACAACAGTGTCAACAGCTCATGAGGGGGTGGGGACTGGGTTTTCCACATCAGTGGTCTTGGTTGGCAGAGTGCTGAGTGGGGCCAAGGGTAAGGCCCAGGGTGGTTTCAAGTCCCTGACACCTGAGTGAGCGAGGCTAAAAGGCTCGGCCGAAGCCGTCCGTCCCCAGTCCTGAGAACAGAGTCGTTTGTTTCTCTTTCGGTGGTCAAGTCAGCCCAAGTAAGAGGCCAACAACCTACCTGGGCCTAGCAAAGGCGATACAAGGTCCACTCGTGGCTGACACGCCCTCCACCCTCACTCCACCCTAGGGCACAGCTCCTTCTGCTGGTGCTTAGGAAAAGGCGAGGCTTCTGGTAATTTCTCATCTTTGTAGTTCTGCTTTGAAAAGGGGGCCGGGTGCGGTGGCTCACGCCTGTAATCCCAGCACTTTGGGAGGCCAAGGCAGGTGGATCACCTGAGGTCAGGAGTTTGAGACCAGCCTGACCAACATGGTGAAACCCTGCCTCTACTAAAAATACAAAAATTAGCCAGGTCCAGTGGCGCTCGCCTGTGATCCCAGGTACTCCAGAGACTGAGGCAGAAGAATCACTCGAACCTTGGGGGCGGAGGTTGCAGTGAGCCGAGATCATGCCACTGCACTCCAGCCTGGGCGACAGAGCAAGACTCCATCTCAAAAGAAAAAAGAAAAAAGGCAATGGCAGGGGTGATCAAATGTGGGCGTGGGCACCTCACCAGAGATCAGGGCCTCGGGCACAGAGCTGGGTGGAGTCAGAGGTCTGTGCTGGTTCAGAGGTGCCCCTCCAAGGACTCAGGACTAAGTTTCTTGGGAAGATGCCCAAAGAGAAGGATTCATTATCAGAATTTCAAGATGGTGGGAGCTCTTCGTATAAGCAGGCAGAGACTTCAAGGTCAAGGAAGAAAAGAATGAGGAGCTCTCATCAGGAGGCGGGAGCTCCATAAAAATTAGCCGTTACTATACGAACCATTACCTTAGCTACATTTTTTTCTCTCACCCAAAAAACCTCCACAAGCTTCCTTTTGCGTTTGGAGATCCCCTGCCTGAGAACACACGCGTGGGCTGCTTTTCTCTCAGACCGAGAAAGACTGTGTCGCTTAAGAAAGGATGTTCTCACCGCAGCTCTAAGCTGAGGCCCACTGAGGCTCAGGCCCTTTCTCAGCTCTGCCTCCACACAGGTGTCCCCCGGAGGTTCCCCTCTGGCCGTCCGGGGCTCTGTGGGTGCCGATGCCCGAGTCCCGGCCCGAGCGGGAGCCACTGGCTCTCCACGCTCACTCTGCCCTGGAACACCCTGGCAAATCTTTCACCAAAAGCAAGTGACTTTGCGAGAGTGACGCAGCCCCCACTCTGGCCGGGCCATGCCCCCAGCCACCCCACGCTCCCAAACACGGTGGATTCTGCCGCTGCTGGATTCCGCACCCCAGGGCGCTGGCTGAGGAGTTTAATGCAGAAACAAGGCACCACAGAGAGGCTGGACACTTGGGTGGTGTGATTCGGGGCACGCTGGGTAAGTCCGAGGGCGGAGGGAAGGAGGGGGAGGAGGAGGAGAAGGCTGAGTTTTAAATAACGTCTCAGGAGGCCGGAGCCACGCTAGATGGGCTCCGGTTTGAGCTTCTCTGCTAGGAAGTCATTCACAAAGGCCTCCACGATGGCGGGGGTGATCTCCTCCACGTCCATCACGTACTTGGCCCGGGCTGACATGTCCAGGATGGTGAGCAAAGGGGCCGCCTCAGGCAGGTTGGTGTAATCTCGCAGGGAGTCAGTCATGTCATCCTGAAGTCGTCAGGAGGGAGAGAAAACCAAGACAGTTTAAAGAAGGGAGCGGGAGAGTCCCTGGGCCCAGTCTCCCCGGGTGTGGTAGCTCCGGGGGCTCCCAGCACGGACATGGGAAGCACGGAACCCTGCCCTGCCATCGGGAGGAACGAGCTGCTTTGTAAAATTCTCTCTTGGCATCCGCCCCCCAAAACCACGAGGTATGTAATCTGTATTTAATCATTTATGTATTTATTACCATAAACGCCATTTTCACACGTCCTCAGCATTTTAGAAATGTCATGTCCTTTTTTTGTTTTTAAGATGAAGTCTTCCTCTGTCACCCAGGCTGGAGTGCAATGGCACGATCTCCGCTCACTGCAACCTCCGCTTCCTGGGTTTAAGCGATTCTCCTGCCTCGGCCTCCTGAGTAGCTGGGACTACAGGTGCCTACCACCACGCCCAGCTAATTTTTTACATTTTTAGTAGAGACAGGGTTTCACCATGTTGGCCAGGCTGGTCTCGAACTCCTGACCTCAGGTGATCCACCCACCTCGGCCTCCCAAAGTGCTGGGATTACAGGCGTGAGCCACCGCGCCCGGCCTAGAAATGTCATAGCCTCCGACTGTTTATTCTTGTAACCAACTGTCAATGATTTGCGGCCCACTGTGGGTTATCTGAGGCCAATCTGGACTTCAGCTCTGGAATGTTTTTGAACAGAGACAGCTCACTGTGCTCCCACCGCCCGCCCCTGCCGTGGTTTCGGGCAGGATGCACAGCCAGCCAGTTCACAAGACAGGGCTACCTAAGCCCTGTGGAAGCTGACACTGCCTCACTGCTTATCTGAGAAGGAAGCTGGTACTGGATCCTACACTCCCGGCAGCTGTCCTGGTGAATTTCCCTAATGTCAGATACAGCCTCACGCAGATACCAAGGCGAACACAGAAATCCGAAGACAAGGAGAAAGGATTTGTAAGGGAGCTACTTTTTTTTTTGGGTGGGGGGGAGCTAGAATCTCTTTCTGTCGCCCCAGCTGGAGTGCAGTGAGGCAATCGTAGCTCACTGCAGCCTCCATCTCCTGGGCTTAAGCGATCCTCCCTCCTCAGCCTCCTGAGTAGCTGGGACTCTGAGCAGGCAGCACCATGCCGGGCTAATTTGTATATATTTTTTGGAGACACAAAGCCCAGCCCAGCCAGGCGTGAGCCAGCGAACAGCCTCGGAGGAGCCCCTGGTCCACTCTGAACCTCGCCTCCCTCCCCTGTGAAACAGGACGGCGACTGTGTTCCCAGCCAGAGAGCCAGGGGCCAAGGAGACAGCCCAGGTGGAATACGCGGACCTGGCCTGGTGTACAGAAAACCTGCAGATGCTCCTTCCAGGCCTGACGCCTCTCAAGGCCGCCCCCGCCCGAGCCCGGCCCTTGCAGTGCTGCAGCCATCTTTTCTCAGAGCCATTCTGCAGGGCTCAGAGCTCCCGCGTGTGGCGCAGCCTCCGGGGCTGGGCTTGGTGTGCAGTGGCTGCGGCCGCCCCAGGCAGAGCCTGCGAGCCTCTTTGTTCCCCTCCACCCCGGGCTGAGCAGGTGACTGGAGCCGCCTGGGAGGGACGCAGGGGCTGGGCAGGGCCAGCTGCTGAGGAGGTGATGAATGGGTGGTGCAGGGTGTCTGGCGGCCGCTGCCACCTGCCTCCTCCGTGCCTCTCCTGGGATCCGAACACAGCGTGAAATCAGCACCGGGCTCTGACCAACCGGAGGTACAGATGGGTGGACAGAGGGCAGGGGGTGAGGGCGGCCTCCAAAAGTGTCTGTCGGTCGGTGGGTGCGGTGGGGTGGGGA
>NW_012106474.1:970074-976497 GCF_000951045.1 Mandrillus leucophaeus | reverse complement strand
CCCACCCCACCGAGTAGCTCTGGGGCCCCAGGCAGAGGGTCTCGCCTACACCAGGCTCACCACGGGGAAACCCACCCCACCGAGTAGCTCTGAGGTCCCAGGCAGAGACTTTCCACTGAATTCCTCACAAACCCGCCCACGAGGCTGAGCTTCCCCTAAGCCAGGACCTGAGGCGCCTGCTAGTTTCTCTCAGCCACAGAATGAGAAGCCACAACCTCAGACCTCCGACTTCCTAGTGAAACTGGTGGTGAGGGGGAGGGGGTGAGGACTGTGGTCTGGTCAGTGGCGTTTTTTTGTTTGTTTTTTTGAGACAGAGCCTCTCTCTGTTGCCCAGGCTGGAGTGCAGTGGTGCCATATGGGCTCACTACAACCTCTGCCTCCCGGGTTCAAGTGATTCTCCTGCCTCAGCCTCCCAAGTAGCTGGGATTACAGACACGTGCCACTGCGCCTGGCTAATTTTTGTATTTTTAGTAGAGACAGGGTTTCACCATTTTGGTCAGCCTGGTCTCGAACTCCTGACCCCAGGTGATCCACCCACCTTGACCTCCCAAAATGCTGGGATTACAGGCGTGAGCCACCGCGCCCAGCCTCATACGGTAATTCTGAGTTGTTGGAGGGGAGCCCTAAGTCCAAGGCAGAGGACCAGGTTTTGCAAAAGGAACCAGGGCCATCCCACCGGACTGCAGGGAGCCTGGCGTGGATGTGGCTGTGTCCTCCTGGCCCAGCTGGGCAGTCACCCTCGGAGCACAGAGTGGGTGAGACGGGAGACCGGGAGGTGCAGGCGAGGACAGAGGAGCCAGGGCAGCCACGGGGCGGGAGCAGCTCACCCGAGCACATAGCACCGGCAGAAGCAGCCTTGGTGAGCCTCGGCCAGAGGGACCAGCCCCCGGCAGCTGTGTGTGTGCGACCCGCCCCTTTCCAACAATGGGTCTGCGCATGGGGTCCCCAGGGCATCCTCGGCCTGACCTGTTCTGCCCAGCTGGCAGCTGGGGAGCAGCTAGGAGGGAAAGTGCAGCTGCAGCTCCCACAAGGCCATGAATAAATCATCGGGGCCAAAAGCAAGGCTCCGGGGAGAGACAAAGGCCCAGGCTTGCACTGCTAGTGACAGAGAAGCTGCAGGGTCAGGCTCCTCCCAAGTGAGGCCTCTCCTGTCCCGCCCCCACCCAGGCCCCCCCCGTGAGCTTCATACCTACAAAAAGGACGAGGCAGGGGCCCTCGTTGAGCTGCGTGGCGTTGGAGTCGGAGAGCTCCAGCACGGGTTTGGGGTGCCAGGGGAACTCCCGGCAGTCCTCGTCGTTCAGCACCTCCACCCGCCCCTGCCGCGTGATCACCTCGCCCTGCGGGTCCAGCACGATGAGCGTGGGGATGCCTGAGGGGAAGAGGGGGTGCTTGGCCACTGGCCTGGGAGATGCAGGCCCTGCCTGGCAGGAGGCTTGCAGAGTCCAGCCGGGGTCCCACCCACCACGGAGGAGCCCACCAAGGACCTGGTACAGGCTCACAATGAGGAGTCCAGGTCTGAAGTCACAAAACCTGGGGAGAATCCAGGCCTGGCCAGGAGGAGCCATGGAGCCCGCTCGGGTGGGCCTGTAACCTGTCACCTTCACATTTCGGGGCCTCAGTGTCCTCAGGTACAACCTGATGAGGGTGGTGTTGTTCCTACCTTATTCTGCTATGGAAAGATCAGTGAGTTCACGCGGTTAAAGAACTTACACAGTTTGGGAGGCTGAAGTGGACGGATCACTTGAGGTCAGGAGTTCGAGACCATCCTGGCCAACATGGTGAAACCCCGTCTCTACTAAAAATACAAAAACTAGCTGGGCGTGGTGGCGCTCGCCTGTCATCCCAGCCACTCGGGAGGCAGGAGGTTGCTTGAACTTGGGAGGCAGAGGTTGCAGTGAGCCAAGATTGCAACACTGCCCTCCAGCCTGGGTGACAGAGCGAGACTCCGTCTCTAAATAAATAAATAAGAACTTAGCACAGGGTCTTGGCACATCGGAGCGATCGCTCACTGCTGGCCTCCTAAAGAGACCCCAAAGACACAGAAGACCCTCCCCGGCCGCAGGGGGTCAAACACGGAACAGGCGGTGCAGTGACCACACGGTGCATGTGCTGTGGCCACCGATGCGATGCGAGAGGAGAGGCCCTCGCCCGGCCACGGTGAGCGCAGGGCCAGTGCGGGAAGGAACCTGAGGCTGGCTGCACAGAGAGGACGACAGCTGACTGCAGCCTCCGCCGTCTGCACCCCAGCCCCACTCCCTCCCCAGGGCTGGGGAAGAAAAGTCACAGAAATCTTTCCTGCAAACCACAGGCAACCCCAACCAAAAAGCCTTCCACGAACACTCAGGGAAATCCCCATGGTGGTCACAGCTGCACGTGGGTTTTCTGCGTCTCCGTTCTTTCCAGCCCACTCCCCGCAGCCTGTCCTCCAGCCAGGGCTGCACACCCCCAGCCGCGGCCCACAGAGTCGGCCTGGGCCCCACCCTTCAGGGACCTTTGTCTCTCCATTGGCAGCCGCTCCCCCCACACACCCTGCACGTTCCAGACGCCTCTCCTCCTGGGCTGCCCAGAGCCTGAATTTTATGTGAAAGCCAGAGCAATTTAATATTTATAGATTCCCAAGTATTCGGTCAGTAATTTGCTCCGCTGACATTTTCCTTCCCTGTCGGGGGGATGCCGAGGTACCAGACACACGGCCCTCGTGTTTCGTACCCTGCTGCGGCCACCGGCACAGCGGGCGTGCCTGCCTCTGAACGGAATCAATGAATCCATTATGTTCACACCTATGAGACGAAGTGGCTAATGTTTCAGGGAGCAGGTCCACAGAGAATGGGCTCTCGAGGACGGCCACTCCGACATCTCTCTCACACACACACACACACGCAAGCACAAGCACGCGCACACACACGCAGTCGGCTCTCGCTGGGGCTCCCCTTGGATGTGCTCAGCGTGGACAGCGCTCCTGAGGAGCTGCGCGTGCTGCCACACAAGAGACCCGGGCATTTCCAGCCACGTCCTCACGGCTGCATTTTATCCCCCGAGGCCGGGGTCCACGCCAGCTGTGTCCATCCACGAGGCTCGGGGGCTGGTCTCGAGACAGCGGCCCAAAAGACACCGGGTCCGGGGGCCGCCACAGGGACAGCTGGCCGCACAGGAGCCCCTCCCGTCACCACACGCCCTTCCCAAAGTCCCCCCGGCAAGGTCCTTCCCCAGAGTTGGTGTTTCTGAGATCGGGCAGTGATGAGCACGGGGGTAAACCAGAGCCCCTGCTGCCGTGGTAAGCCCCGCGGTTGGCCCGCATGTGCCCCGGCGTGGGATGCTGAGTGGGTCTGTGGAAGAGAAGCAGGCATAGGGGACGGAGAGGGAGGAGAAGCCAGTCTGAAGGCAAAGCTGAGCACTTCCCGGCCCAGCGCCTGGGGCTCTCCGAGGGCCTCCTCCAAGGGGCCTTCTTCGTGACCCTGGCTGCAGCCTCTTCTGAGTCCATGCCTGTGGGGCCCAGGACGGCAGGGCGAGGACACGGAGCCCCGACCTGGCTGCTGAGGGGCACTCAGCGGCTTCCCCTGAGGAACGGTTCCACCAGATGACGCCTAAGAGCCTAAGACGAAGTGTGCAGGGACGGCCGTGCTGGCCCGTGTGACTGCATAAGCAGAAACCAGCTTGGACCCAAGGAAGCCACTCGTTCTTGGCACCTGCACGGGGGAAACCATCCGCGTCTGCTGTGCCAGGCCGCCTCCCCCTCGAATGGTCCTGATGAGCTTGGCCTACAGCCCCGACGAGTACATACCCTCCAAAGATGAACCAGGGGCGGGAAACGGAACTGGCTTCTGCGGCGCATCTGCCCGGTGCTGGCACGGCACAGACAGCTAATCCTCATCACAGCCGAGGCGGGCAGTACCGGGATCCCCCTTACAGATGGTCAAGTGCCCCCCCAAGGTCACCCAGCCAGGCAGTGGTTACACTGGGGACAGGAACCCCGATCTGCCTGTTGCAGACGCTGCTGCTCTTTCTGCCAGGCCATGGACGCTGCTGGGACTCTCACAGCACCTGGGATGGGGACTGTCTTAACCAGGGCAGGGGAAGTCCTGTACCTGCAGCTTTCTGCACCACCCACCTCCCTGTGCTCCTGGGGGAGAAGGCTGAGACCACAGTCACCTCTTCCCTTTCTCCCCCTTCACACACTCTCTGTTCCACCAGCCCTTGAAGCAGGTTCTCCGAAATACAGGTTTTTTGTTTGTTTGTTAGTTAGACGGAGTCTCGCTCTGTTGCCCAGGCTGGAGTGCAGTGGCGCAATCTCAGCTCACTGCAGCCTCCACCTCCCGCGTTCAAGCAATTCTCCTGCCTCAGCCTCCCGAGTAGCTGGGACTACAGGTGCGCACCCCAACACGCGGCTAATTTTTTGTAGAGATGGGGTTTCGCCATTTTGGCCAGGATGGTCTCAAACTCACCACCTTAGGTGACCCATCTGTCTCGGCCTCCCGAAGTGCTGGGATTACAGGCGTGAGCCGCCGCGCCCGGCCTGAAATACAGACTTCCAACGAGACAGCACAGTGAAGCTTCTAATGGGACTGAAGTGCTGGGATTACAGGTGTCAGCTGCCGCGCCCGTCCCAAAATACAGACTTCCAACGAGAAAGCAGGGCGAAGCCTCTAACAGGAAATTCACAGGGAACCAGGCCCACAGGGCGCCTCTGGAGCGAACGAAAAAGGAACAGCTCATGGCTGCTTTGCCTGAACTTGTTTCCCTGCGTGGGTGGCTGAGGCGCTTGGGGGAAAAGTACAGCTGGGACTCCAGCGAGGATCCAGGTAACTCAATTCCCTGTTTTATTTTTTATTTATTTATTTTTTTTGAGACAGAGTCTCGCTCTGTCGCCCAGCCTGGGGTGCAGTGGCATGATGTTGGCTCACTGCAAGCTCTGTCCCCCGGGTTCAAGTGATTCTCCTGCCTCAGCCTCCCAAGTAGCTGGGACTACAGGCGCACGCCACCACGCCGGGCTAATTTTTTCTATTTTCAGTAGAGATAGGGTTTCACCATATTGTCCAGGCTGGTCTCAAACTCCTGACCGCAGGTGATCCACCCGCCTCAGCCTAACTGCTGGGATAACGGGCATGAACCACCGTGTCCAGCCACTGTAAAATACTTTTCAGCAGAGTACCTGGTGTATTGATATTGTAAGTATTCCATAAGTATTGGCTATTATTATAAATCAGTTTTGTATACTGATTTCGCCATGGTTTCGCAACATGGTTTCGCCATGTTGGCCAGGCTAGTCTCAAACTCCTGACCAAGTGATCCGCCCGCCTTGGCCTCCCAAAGTGCTGGGATTACAGGCGTGAGCCACCGCGCCGGGCCATTATATTCTTTTAATCATCCCTAAACTGATTATTTGGCTCGTGAGAAGGCAGAGGTATGGAAAACTGGGCGCTTGCTCTAGTGAGGTCAGGAGCCCTCTGTGCTGGGCTGGAGGAAGTTATAAGCAGAAAGCAGAGACGCCGTCAAGACCGCAGTGAGGGCTGCGGCAACAGTGTGGTGTCTGCCGAGGGTGGGGCTGGCGCACTTTTGCATCCCCCACCCCAAGCTACACTCCTGGGCTTGGAACACGGACTCTAGGTTCCTAGGGAGGGCTCGGCCCCGAGTCCCCAGCTCTGCGACATGAGCAGAGCCCACAGACCCCTTTCGCCATCTCCCTCAAAACACACAGAGGAGTCAACTGCAGACTCTCCTCTCAGAGGAGGAGCCGACTTGCAGGTATTTAAAACTATCTCAAAGCCAGGTGCACCGAGGCTGTCCCACGGTTTGGCCTGGTGCCTTTTCCGCTGCCAACCAGACAGGGAGTTTGGAAGGAGGTGGGGGCTGGGGCAAGGAAGCTGAAGGGGTCCAGGACCCTGGGAGGCAGAGAGGAGCGGGCAGGGCTGTGACGCAGCCTTCTCTGCATCTGGATGGCAACGTGACCGGAGGCAGCCAGGACGAATTCCCCAAAGACTGCCAGGAGCTGGGAGGAGCCATGGAAGGAAAAGCAGGTCCTAGAACAGAAGGAGCTGGTGAGGACGCACCAGCAGGCAAACTATTACGTGATCATGAAAACGGTCCTTACGAAGACCGCAGCGACGTGGCAAATGTTTGCGCCACACTGTTTAGTAAACACCGCGGAGTGCACAGTGCCGTGTGTACGTTACGAGTCTGTGAGCGCGTACGCGGGTGGGCAGGAACCAAAGCAGACTCAGAAGTGAGAACGGTTGTGCTGCTGAGGCAGGAACGTAGGTGGGACGACAGCGAGATATCTATGTCTAGTTAGGTTTTCTTTAACGGCATCCTATTTAGCGCATTAATATCAAATGAAAATCAGGGCCGGGCGCAGTGGCTCAAGCCTGTAATCCCAGCACTTTGGGAGGCCGAGACGGGCGGATCACGAGGTCAGGAGATCGAGAC
>NW_012106474.1:966605-969365 GCF_000951045.1 Mandrillus leucophaeus | reverse complement strand
AAAAAAAAAAAAAAAAAATTAAGCAAAACACATAAGAAAGAACAGCAAAGCCACTCTGCAGGTCACGAGGTAGCCCCTCTTCTCGTTGAAACATACAGTCTCCAAATGTTTCATTTTTATATAAACAGATTCTGCCTCAAATCCATTTTTTTTGAAAGGGATGAAGGAAGAGAGTCAAGAAGGGAACGGGATGAAGAAGGAGGGAAGCAGAAGAGGAAGAAAGCAAAGGAGGGGGAGAAGTCGGAACAGGAGGAGGCGGCACAGGAGGGAAGGAGGAAAACAGAGAAGAGGATTCGAGGCTGGAGGAGAAAAGGGCCCTCACCCCCGCCGCCCGCCAGCCACCTCTGGCTGCTCCCGCGTCTGCTCCAGGCCCTGCACAGCCCTCAGGCTGTCTGCGCTCCCCGAAGGTTGGGGCAAGGGAGCCAAACCAGTCAGCGCCCCTGGCCTAAGGGAGAAAGGGCTGTAAGTCTCCCTGCAAAGAGTGCCGTGCTCTCTGGCGGCCGAGGATTCCTCAGACAACTGCTAACAGGGTCTGTCTTTTGCAAGGTGTGTCGACAACGCTCTCCTTAGAAAAGAATTTTCAGCAGCGCCCACGGCTGCACATTCCCCAGGCCGCGTAAAGCTCTGGGAGGGGAGGGCCCAGCACTCTGGAAGCCAGTTGTTCTCACGAGACCAGGAGGTAGGGGGACGCCAAATGCCAGGTCCTTGGTGAGCTCGGTGGTCCTGTGGAGACGGGTCACACAGCCCAGCTCAGCCCTGGGCACCGAAGGCAGCCAGCGGCCAGCCTGTTGGCAGCAGGGGGACTTTTGGCCAGGCCGGCCTGGGGGGCAAATTCATCATCAAGGCCACGGCAGAGGCTGCCACCCTGTGAGACGGGCAGCTCAAGGGTACAGCCTCGAGGCCCCAATTCCCCCACCCGTACCGCCCCCCAGATGCCTCAAAACACTGGCAGCATTTGGCAGGCCTCCTTCACTCAGCAGGTGATTCTTAAAACCCCAAGATGCTTGCAGGACCTCGGGTTGCTGGGTTACCCATTTCTGCTTTTTTTTATTTTGGAGACAGAGTCTCCCTCTGTCGCCCAGGCTGGAATGCAATGGCACGATCTCGGCTCACTGCAAGCTCCGCCTCCCGGGTTCAAGCGTTTCTCCTGCCTCAGCCTCCCGAGTAGCTGGAATTACAGGTGCCTGCCACTGTGCCCGGCTAATTTTTGTATTTTTAGTAGAGACAGGGTTTTACCATGTTGGCCAGACTAGTCTTGAACTCCTGACCTCGTGATCCACCCGCCTTGGCCTCCCGAAGTGCTGGGATTACAGGCGTGAGCCACCGCGTGTGGCCTGGGTTACCCATTTTCACCCGAGCCTGTCAGGAGAACACTCTGCCCTTATGCGACTTGATCCACAAAATGACCAGCAGTTCAAGCCACTGCCCCAGTGTGAGTCCAAGGACGGGCCAGGCGGAGGCAGCTCCCTTTGGTGATGGCAGGGGAGGCACCTGGCACTGCTCTGTGGAAGACTCTTCAGCGGGAGAGAAACGAGCGAGACAGGACTGAGACCCCAGGGCACAAAGAGTGAGCAGGACGTCCCCAGAGATGGCCCCACAGGATGTGCAGACCAGACACTCCAACAGCCAGGACCCTGCAGAGCGAGCGTGAGTGTGTGCGAGTCTGTGTGTGCGAGTGTGCATGTGTGTGAGCGTGGGGGGGGTGTGTGAGTGTGTAGGTGTGTGCATGTGTAGGTGTGTGAGTGTAGGTGTGTGTGTGCGCCCGTGTGAGTGTAGGTATGTGTGTGAGTATGAGTGTTTGTGAATGTGTGAGCGTGTGTGTGTGCATGTACGTGTGTTCACATACCTAGAACACGTCCATTGAATGAGACTGGAAGCCGTAACCACGGAATCATACAAAAGCTCAGAAGTACTCAGAATTCAATCAAAAATACTGGTCAGAGTTTTGTGATGCTACGAAGCTTATGAAGGAACGCACAGTTCCTTCAAGTTCAAAGGTGTTTCGGCCCAGCCTGGCCACATTTAAATATCCTCAGAGGCAAAGAAAGGCCAACTCCCATCGAGGGATGGTGCGGTCTCCGGAGGGCTGCCGGCTGCTGAGACCAGAGAGAAAGGGACGGTGTGGTCTCGGGAAGGCTGCCGGCTGCTGAGACCAGAGAGAAGCCAGAACTGATATACCAGTGAAACCAGGGGTGAGCGAGAGGCTCTGAAGGAGAAACAGCCCCGGCTTGGAGGGCAAGGACAGGGCACCACAAACAGGCCATCAACGCAGACTGAAATGCCGGACGTGGGGCTCAGCCCAACCTCGAGGCACTGAGAAGACGCTTCCAAAATGATATCCCTGGAATGATATAATGATTTCCTTCATACGTGAGCATCTTTCAAACCTAGGAAGATCTGGAATTAAGTTTTGAAATATGAATCAAACTCGTGCCACTGACGTTTTGTGTGTCAGTAAGTGCAATTTGAATAAAACCAAATTCAGTATTTGTTTTTGTTTAAGAGGCTATGGCTGGCCGGGCGCGGTGGCTCACGCCTGTAATCCCAGCACTTTGGGAGGCTGAGGCGGGCGGATCACCTGAGGTCAGGAGTTTGAGACCAGCCTGCCCACCATGGTGAAACTCCGTTTCTACTAAAAATACAAAAATTAGCCAGGTGTGGTGGCAGGTGCCTGTAGTCCCAGCTACTCCGGAGGCTGAGGCAGGAGGATCGCTTGAACCCGGGAGGCAGAGGTTACAGTGAGCAGAGATTGTGCCAATG
>NW_012106474.1:958929-961670 GCF_000951045.1 Mandrillus leucophaeus | reverse complement strand
GTCTCAAAAAAAAAAAAAGAAAAAGAAAGTAGGGATCTTGGAAGGCCAAGGCAGGAGGATTGCTTAGGCCAGGAGTGCGAGATCAGCTATGCAACACGGTGAGACCCCTGTCACTACAAAGTCTTTAAAAATCACCTGGAGTGGCAGAAGGCTGAGGTGGGAGGATGGCTTGAGCCCAGGAGTTGGAGGCTGCAGTGAGCCATGATTGCGCCATTGCACTCCATCCTGGGTGACGACTGAGACCAAAAGGGAAAAAATGTAGGGATGATACCGCTACCAAGAAAGAGGAACGGGGCGGGAGACACACAGACCTCCTGAGTCATGGAACCCAAGGATGAAAGAGGGATGAAGAAAGAGGAACCGGGGCGGGAGACACACAGACCTCCTAAGTCATGGAACCCAAGGATGAAAGAGGGATGCTTCAGGGCAGAAGAGCGGCACTGAGGGAATTCGGGGCAGCCGTCGTGTTCCCTCTAACGCAGGCCTGCTGAGGAGAGAGGCTGAAAGAGGAGCAGGGAAAAAGGATGAGAAGCCAATAGTGAGGGGTGCGATGGTCATGGGGCCTCTGCCTGCCCCACCTCACATCCCCCAACAGCTCTGCTCCCGGGGGGCCACAAAGGCCCATTCTTGGCGATTCTGCCCCAGAACAGGCCGTGGGTTTTCGTCTGTTTTGGCGGTTGGAGGCAGTGGGATGCAGTGACTCTGCCCGAACTTGTACTTGTGAGAACAGTGCTGCTGACCGGTGAGATCAACACAAAACACTGCCCAGGAAGTAACAACCCCAGAAACCAGACTGCTCCGGGACGCGGGCCGCACACTCCCCGTCACCCAGAAATGACAGTGAGCAGGAGACAGTCAGGGACAGGGACAGTGCGGGGGTGGGAGGGGCAGAAGCTGCCCAGACCACGTCCTCTCCCACAGGCGGGGCCATCTGAGGCCTGACATCAGGCAGCGCAGCCCCAAGCCCGTCTGCGGCCCTGACACGGCGCGTGCTCAATGTGTACATCAGAAGTATCAGTGAACAGGCCGGGCGCGGCAGCTCATGCCTGTAATCCCAGCACTTTGGGAAGTTGAGGCAGGAGGATCACCTGAGGTCAGGAGTTCAAGACCAGCCTGACCAATTTGGTGAAACTTCATCTCTACTAAAAATACAAAAATTAGCCGGGTGTGGTGGCGGATGCCTGTAATCCCAATTACTGGCGAGGTCGAAGCAGGAGAATCGCTTGAACCTGGGAAGGTGGAGGCTGCAGTGAGCCGAGATCGCACCATTGCACTGCAGCCTGGGCGACAGAGCAAGACCTGTCTCTTATACACATCTAGATGTGTATAAGAGACAGACTGTGCAAAGTGCCCTCCGTGTGCCGGCATCTCGGATCCTTTTGTGGACACGAACGTAAGCGGCAGAGGCCCCTGGTGACTCCGTCTCAACTGGGGCGGGAGTTTCGAGGTGAAGGAGGTTCCCTGATAAGTGAGGCCTTAGAGAAGGTAAGAAGCAGAGGAACCTGAGGCTCAGAGGAGCTGACTGACTCCGGGGAGAATGTCTGTTTTGTGATTCCTTATCCGTGTGTATCCGTGTGTATCTGTGTGTATCCGTGTGTATCTGTGTGTATCCGTGTGTATCCGTGTGCATTCAAATAGCACCAGACACAGCGCATGGCCAGAGCTGAGAAAACAGCCATCCGGCCCGGCGCGGTGGCTCACGCCTGTAATCCCAGTGCTTTGGGAGGCCGAGGTGGGCAGATCACGAGGTCAAGAGTTTGAGACCAGCCTGGCCAACATGGTGAAATCCCATCTCTACTAAAAATACAAAAATTAGCTGGGCATGGTGGCGGGCGCCTGTAGTCCCAGCTACTTGAAAGGCTGAGGCCGGAGAACCACTCGATCCTATTTGGGAGGATGAGGCAGGAGAATCGCTTGAACCCAGGAGGTGGAGGTTGCAGGAAGTCGAGATCCAGCCACTGTACTCCAGCCTGGGTGACAGAGTGAGACTCCATCTCAGAAAAAAAAAAAAAAAAAGGATGTCAGCTACCTACAGAAAAGGGGCCCAGCACTTCACGGCACAACTGACCTGTCTGCACTAACGAAGATGATCTCGAAGCTCTGGCCGGCCTCCTTGATCTTCCGGTAGGACTCCACCAGGACCCGGGTGAGGCTTCGGCAGGGCGGACACTGAAAGACAGGACAGCAAGACCTGCTGGGTGACGCTGCTTCTCCACTACCCAGTCACTCACTCTCCGAGGCCGGGTTAGCAGGACTCAAGCAGGATTGGGACAGCAAAATCCTGTTCATGAAACGGGTGGAAATGAGATGGGTGTGGTGGCTACTGGGGAGGCTGAGGCCGGTAGACCACGTGAGCCCAGGAATTTGAGGCCAGCCTGGGCAACACAGCAAGACCTAGTCCCCTGAATGAATGAGGCAAAACTGAATTTGCCTTTTTTAAGGGTGAGCATCCGGCACAAGCACCCACATCGTCCCTATGCAGTGTGCGAGCAGGTAGCATGAACTCGTCCGCGTGGATTGAGAGAAATATCCAGGCCAGGCGCTGTGGCTCATGCCTGTAACCCCAGCACTTTGGGAGGCCACGTTGGGCAGATCACCTGAGGTCAGGAGTTCGAGACCAGCCTGACAAACATGGAGAAACTCCGTCTCTACTAAAAAAAAAAAAAAATTAGCCTGGCATGGTGGTGCGTAACTGTAATCCCAGCTACTTGAAAGGCCGAGGCCGGAGAATCACTTGAACC
>NW_012106474.1:955885-956781 GCF_000951045.1 Mandrillus leucophaeus | reverse complement strand
AAAACGTTAACTGGGTGTGACGGTGCACGCCCGTAGTCCCAGCTACGTGGGAGGGCGAGTTGAACTCAGGAGGTCGAGGCTGCAGTGAACCGTGATCATGCCACAGCACTCGGCCTGGGCGAGAGAACAAGATACTGTCTCAAAAAAACAAGGAAAAAAAAAGGAAAAGCTTCGCACTTGGTCCCACCATGCCCTGGTTTTTACTGAGGGCGATTCTTTGAAGGAGGTGGCGTGTCCACTGGGAAAACGTGTGAGCAGGGCTGAACCGTCTCACTGGATGGATGAAGTGAGGGGAGGAGATCTCCGGAAGGAGGCCACGGCGACGGCCCTGAGAGGGGCCTGGAGGAGCACGGCCCACACGTGGCCAGCAAGACCAAGGCCTGCAGGGCGTGGCAGCTCCAAGCAACCAGGTGCACTCACCGCCAAGGCCAGGAGAGTGACGCGGGGGGCTAGGACTTCGCTATGTCATATTTTAAAGAGGAAAAACCTCACTCGGCCTGCCTCTCACCGTGAAGGGGCAGCTGCCACGGACGCAGCTCTAGAAGCCGGGGTCTGAGCTCTCCCTGCTTTCCCACAGCCTCCACGGCCCTCCGAGCAGGGCTTCTTTCGGCCCATGAATGAAAGCTCCTAGGAGGGACATTCAGATCCCCGTAAAAATCTTGAAACCATGTCCTAGGGAATACTACAATTTCACCAAGATAACATTCTCTAGCCACGTAAACCCAGGTGTATCTATTTCACGAGGACTCTCTCTACCGGTGGGACGGCGATGAGGGTAGGGGCATGGAGGAAGAGGGGCTGGGTAAAAAAAGGACCATATGGGCCGGGCGCGGTGGCTCAAGCCTGTAATCCCAGCACTTTGGGAGGCCGAGACGGGTGGATCACAAGGTCAGGAG
>NW_012106474.1:942750-950040 GCF_000951045.1 Mandrillus leucophaeus | reverse complement strand
CAGTGGTCAGCTCTGACTGCATTTGGATGATTCAATCCCAGCCGCCACATCCCAGTGGTCAGCTCTGACTGCATTTGGATGATTCAATCCCAGCCACCACATCCCAGCGGTTGTCAGGTCTGATTGTATTTGGAATCAGCTCGGGAATTTAAAAATATGCTCTTGGGCCCCACGCCCAGAGATTCCGATTCGATGGCCCTTGATGGGCTCAGGGAACCAAGTGAGAATTTAAGTCTAATAAAAGAGTAAAACCCACCCAAGCCCAGATGGTCCACGTTCTGAAGACACCTAAGCTCCAGGTAGGGGGAGTGGATAATATGCTTCCCGCTCAACTGCGGTGTTTTCTCACAGGGCGGTCCATGGACCCGCTGCCTCAAAGTCACCTGGCGGCCGGGGGCTGGGAAGGAGGAGCACAGGCTGGTTGAAAACGCAGGTGGTTGGGCCTCCCCGGAAACAAGAGGGATCCACAATGCTCTGGAGGTCGGGCTCAGGAATCCGCACGGGGGCCAGGCTCCGCAGCTCAGCCCAGCGATCCCTGCACTTTGGGAGGCCGAGGTGGGCGGACTGCTTGAGCTCAAAAGTTTGAGACCAGCCTGGGCTGCCTAGAGAGACCCCAAATCTACAAATAATAAAACGTTAACTGGGTGTGACGGTGCACGCCCGTAGTCCCAGCTACGTGGGAGGGCGAGTTGAACTCAGGAGGTCGAGGCTGCAGTGAACCGTGATCATGCCACAGCACTCGGCCTGGGCGAGAGAACAAGATACTGTCTCAAAAAAACAAGGAAAAAAAAAGGAAAAGCTTCGCACTTGGTCCCACCATGCCCTGGTTTTTACTGAGGGCGATTCTTTGAAGGAGGTGGCGTGTCCACTGGGAAAACGTGTGAGCAGGGCTGAACCGTCTCACTGGATGGATGAAGTGAGGGGAGGAGATCTCCGGAAGGAGGCCACGGCGACGGCCCTGAGAGGGGCCTGGAGGAGCACGGCCCACACGTGGCCAGCAAGACCAAGGCCTGCAGGGCGTGGCAGCTCCAAGCAACCAGGTGCACTCACCGCCAAGGCCAGGAGAGTGACGCGGGGGGCTAGGACTTCGCTATGTCATATTTTAAAGAGGAAAAACCTCACTCGGCCTGCCTCTCACCGTGAAGGGGCAGCTGCCACGGACGCAGCTCTAGAAGCCGGGGTCTGAGCTCTCCCTGCTTTCCCACAGCCTCCACGGCCCTCCGAGCAGGGCTTCTTTCGGCCCATGAATGAAAGCTCCTAGGAGGGACATTCAGATCCCCGTAAAAATCTTGAAACCATGTCCTAGGGAATACTACAATTTCACCAAGATAACATTCTCTAGCCACGTAAACCCAGGTGTATCTATTTCACGAGGACTCTCTCTACCGGTGGGACGGCGATGAGGGTAGGGGCATGGAGGAAGAGGGGCTGGGTAAAAAAAGGACCATATGGGCCGGGCGCGGTGGCTCAAGCCTGTAATCCCAGCACTTTGGGAGGCCGAGACGGGCGGATCACAAGGTCAGGAGATCGAGACCATCCTGGCTAACATGGTGAAACCCCGTTTCTACTAAAAAATACAAAAAACTAGCCGGGCGAGGTGGCGGGCGCCTGTAGTCCCAGTTACTCGAGAGGCTGAGGCAGGAGAATGGCGTGAACCTGGGAGGCGGAGCTTGCAGTGAGCTGAGATCCGGCCACGGCACTCCAACCTGGGCGACAGAGCGAGACTGTGTCTCAAAAAAAAAAAAAAAGGACCATATGCACGAGTACTCTGTCTACCGGGGGGACGGCGATGAGGGTAGGGGCATGGAGGAAGAGGGGCTGGGTAATAAGAGGACCATATGCACGTGCTGAGGTTTTACCTTCTGGGTCATCTCGGATCACCAGCAGCCCGTTCCTGCACACAACCTTCCCGGTGGTGGCGTCGAGGAATATTAGCGATGGAATGTTGGAAATTCGGTATTTGTTCCAAAGTTTGAGCTGTATGAAGAAAAGTAAAAGAAGGTGGTTAAGTCCAGACCAGATTCATTGCCGAGTTCTTCTTGCAGAGTCCTTTTGAGCCCCTTAGGCCTGGAGGCTGGAGGAACTGGCAAGCATTCAAGACACAGAAAAGAACAATGGATCCCAAGCAGGGCTGCCGGGCAAAGGGGCACGTTAACTACAATCCCACTGGCCCCCAGGGTCCGCACGGCGCAGGGGACTCTGAGGTGGAGGCTGACGGAAGACCACACTCATCCTGGAGCGTACGACCCTTTTACGTCTCTAAAAATCACGAAGATGAAGATGGATGTCGCATCTTCACGACACACTCAGACCACCGGGTGGTTAAGGAAGGAAGGGAAGATTTTCATGAGAGCCTCGCCCCCCTGGCAGCAGACAACAGCGGCTGCTCTCCATGGCCCCTTCCCACCAAGAGAGAAGAGACGGGTTTTCCAATAGAAGGCCACGTAGTTACAATCTGCCCCCTCAGCCCTTCACCAGGTCCCTGCACTTGAAATATCACAGTCGTCGTTATGTTCCCTGCAGAGCACGAGGGAAGCAATGCCCAGAGCCAGCCCCAATCCTTGGCTCTCGGTGCCGCATAAAACCTGCTTCAGTCTACTGGCAGATTCTTGAGGTTGGCTGTGCACACGGTCGGACATCCACGGTCTAAGACGAATGACGCTGAGAACATGGAATGCAAAGCGCAGGACTGGAAGCCGAGCGTGGGCGGCCTCCTCTGTTCGCTCACTGCCGTTGGGGTGAACGCCATATGGGCAGGTGACTGGGTGCTCTAGAACTTCCCCGCCAAGCCCAAAAACCAACATAATTAAATGCGACGTTGGGGCTGGGCGCAGTGGCTCACACCTGTAATCCCAGCACTTTGGGAGGCCAAGGCAGGAGGATCACCTGAGGTCAGGAGTTCAAGACCAGCCTGGGCAACATGGTGAAACCCTGTCTCTACTTAAAATACAAAAATTAGCTGGGCGTGGTGGTGGGCGCCTGTAATCCCAGCTACTCAGGAAGATGAGGCGGGAGAATCGTTCGAACCTGGGAGGTGGAGGTTGCAGGGAGTTGAGATCGCGCCACTGCACTCCAGCCTGGGTGACAGAGCGAGACTCCGTCTCAAAAAAAGGAAATAAATGCATTGTTGAGCTAGCAATGTACCTCCAGAAAAGACATAAACAGGGAAGCTGCAGGGTGCCCCACTGTTTAGGCCACTCAGCTGTGAGCTTCCCTGCTTGGGGCCTTGAGGGTCTCTGGAGGAAGGCTGGGCCTTTGGGCAGAACAGGGCAAGGATGTGTCGCAGGAAGGCAGGCGTGAGAAGGCAGCAGCAGAGAGAAGAACAGAGAGAAGAGGGCAGTGCGTGGCGGGACGAGGACTGTCCCGAGTCCCATCCCAGGCAGTGAGGGGAGGGCAATGCTGGGCTTCCTTGTCTGTGGAGACCTGTATCTTGGCAGGAAGGGCTGTGGGACCCCACCCACCTCAAACTACCCTCAGTCTGCGTGTTTTTCCCAGCCCCACCTTTCTGGGGGGCTCACAGAACCAGCCCAGGACCTCACAACAAGAATAATTCTGCACATTGTTTTTGTTTTTGTTTTTAAATGGAGTCTCGCTCTGTCGCCCAGGCTGGAGTGCAATGGTTCTATCTCGGCTCACTGTAACCTCCACCTCCCGGGTTCAAGCGATTCTCCTGCCTCAGCCTCCTGAGTAGCTCGGATTATAGGCATCCACTACCACGTCTGACTAGTTTTTGTATTTTTAGTAGAGACGCGTTTCGCCATGTTGGCCAGGCTGGTCTGGAACTCCTGACCTCAGGTGATCCTCCCGCCTTGGCCTCCCAAAATGCTGAGATTATAGGCGTGAGCCACCACGCCCAGACCCGGTTTTTAATGACCACGATTGCATCATTCCAGAGAAACTTGGTACAGAATTCAGATTAAACATCCTTAAGAGGTTCAACAACAGAACCAGACCATCCTGCCGCCGGGATCTGCTTCATAAGTTTGCTGTGCAAGGATTGAGCCAGGTTAATTTTTTTTTAAAAGGAAGATTAAAATGATGAGTTTTTCTGGTTTAAAAAGTAATTCTTGGAGGAAAAAAAATCATTGGAAAAAAGTTGGGAAACATAGCAAACCGCAAACATTGAGATTAAAAATTACCCGTGACTCACCATGTAGGAAAGCTTAGACCGTTTTATATTTCCACCAGTGGCAAATGAAGGAGCCCATGTCCTAGTGCCTTCACCAACATTATCACTGTCATCACTTTTTCCAGTCTGCTAGGGGGAAAAATGATGCCTCATTTTTGTTGCTTATCCGTTTTTTTCTTTTTTTGGCGGTGGGGGCAGGGAGCAGACAGAGTCTCACTCTGTGGCCCAGGCTGGAGTGCAGTGGTGAGATCTCAGCTCACTGCAACCGCCGCCTCCCAGGTTCAACCAATTCTCTGCCTCAGCCTCCTGAGCAGCTGGGATTACAGGCACCCGCCACCAGCCCGGCTAACTTTTCTGTTTTTAGTAGAGATGGGGTTTCACCACATTGGCCAGGCTGGTCTTGAACTCCTAACCTCAGGTGATCCGCCTGCCTCGGCTCCCAAAGTGCTGGTATTACAGGCATGAGCCACCACACTCAAGACTTTTTTTTTTTAAAGTTCTGGGATACACGTGCAGAATGTGCAGGTTTGTTACATAGGAAAACACGTGCCATGGCGGTTTTCTACACCCATCAACCCGTCATCTACATTAGGTATTTCTCCTAATGCTCTCCCTCCCCTTGCCCCCTACCTGCCAACAGGCCCCGGTGTGTGATGTTCCCCTCCCGGTGTCCATGTGTTCTCATTGTTCAACTCCCACTTATGAGTGAGAACATGCACTGTTTGGTTTTCTGTTCCTGTGTTAGTTTGCTGAGGATGATGGTTTCCAGCTTCATCCATGTCCCTTCAAAGGAAATGAACTCATTCTTTCTTATGGCTGCATAATATTCCATGGTGTCTATATTCTTTCTTATGGTTGCATACCATGCTGTCTATATTCTTTTTTATGGCTGCGTAGTATTCCATGGTGTATATGTGCCACATTTTCTTTATCCAGTCTATCATTAATGGGCATTTGGGTTGGTTCCAAGTCTTTGCTATTGTATATTTACTGCAATAAACATAAATGTGTATGTGTCTTTACAGAAGAGTGATTTATGATCCTTTGGGTATACACCCAGTAATGGGATTGTTGGCTCCAGTGGTATTTCTGGTTCTAGATTCCTGGGGAATCACCACACCGTCTTCCGCAATGGTTGAACTAATTTACACCCCCATTGACAGTGTAAATGTTGCTTATCTTTGACTTACTGATGTGTAGGAGATATGCTGTTGTCAGCACGCTGTGTTTTACCCCGCTATGTTTTATAACTGGTAAGAGCTGAAAGTCATTCAACAGAAAGCAACTGAGTACCTACTGTGTGCCAGGCTTGTTCTAAGCACAAGAGATTCAGGAAAGAGATGAGGCTGCTGCCCTGGTGGACTTCCTCCTCCAGTGGGAGAGACAGACAATAAATAAGAATATAAATAGGAACCTAATTTCAGACACTGGCAAGTAACAGAAAGACAACAGGGCGGGTAAGATCACGGCTGCGACTGGGAAGCTGGGACGGCGGCGTGGATTCTGGAGACGGGCATCTGGGAGGAATGACATTTGGGCACAGACCTCAGCAAGGAAACGGAACGAGCCACGGGCACGCTGCGGGAGGCCACCTGAGGCCCAGGAACCCGTGTGGAGGCTGGGGACTGACTGCGAAGGCCGGAGGAGACGGAGCCACAGAGAACCAGGGGTGGCGGCTGTGATGAGGTCAGAGATCATCTTAAGATTTGTGAACCAGATCGTCAAGGCCCCGTGGACGATGGCAAAAATAACAGGTCACAGGGAGTGAGGTGACCTGATTTACAGTTTAAAAGGCCATTTGGGGCTGGGTGCCATGGCTCACGCCAGTAATCCCAGCACTTTGGGAGGCTGAGGTGGGCAGGTCATTTGAGGTCAGGAGTTCGAGACCAGCCTGGTCAACATGGTGAAACCCGTCTCTACTAAAAATATAAAATTAGCCAGGTATGGTGGCAGGCACCTGTAATCCCAGCTACTCAGGAGCTGAGGCAGGAGAATCACTTGAACCCCGGAGGCGGAGGTTGCTGTGAGCCGAGATCGCGCCATTGCACTCCAGCCTGGGCGACAAGAGCAAAACCCCGTCTCAAAAAAAAAAAAACAAAACAAAGATCCTCTAATCTATGCTGATTGGGTTAATCCAGAAAAGAAACCTGAGAGAGAAACAGGAAAAAGGGTGAGACCTAGATCACAAACGGAAAAGGGCCAGGTTATAAAAACAGCCGACTTTTCAATGTAGTTACCCCTCGGCTGGGTGCAGTGGGTCACACCTGTAATCCCAGCACTTAGGGAGGCAGAGAGGGGTGGATCACCTGAGCCGAGGACTTCAAGACCAGCCTGGGCAACACAGTGAGACCCAGTTCTCCATTAAAAAAAAACTCCACAAGTCTACAGTATGCAAGAGGATGTACATAGGTGATATGCAAAAACTATGCCATTTTATATCAGGGACTTGAGTATCAGTGTTGGGGGGAGGGTCCTGGAACCAGTCCTCCACAGATACTGAGGGACAACTTTATTTATTAATTATTATTATTATTGAGATGGAGTCTCGCTGTGTCATGCAGGCTGGAGCGCACTGGCACGATCTCGGCTCACTGCAACCTCTACCTTCCAGGTTCAAGTGATTCTCATGCTTCAGGCTCCTGAGTAGCTGGGATTACAGGCATGTGCCACCATGTCTGGCTAATTTTTGTATTTTTATTAGAGAACACGTTTCACCCTGTTGGCCAGGCTGGTCTCGACTCCTGACCTCAGGTGATTCACCCGCCTCGGCCTCCCAAACTGCTGACCTACTGCACCTGGCCTTCCATAACTTTTTGACCAAAATTTTATCAGGAATGGATGGCTACTGATTATTCTTTGAACCTGTTATTTTTCATGAGTGTCCAGTCTAAGATTAAACTATCCTTGCCTTCTTAGAAGAAATCGTCCTTCCATGTATTATTCAGGGATCACCAGGATCTTATGTTCCGTGGGGCTTGGGGCTCCCACAAGCAAATGCCACCTTGTAGCAGGAGTCTCTCTGTGGGTAGCTGGACTGTTGCCTGGAGTAAATTTCAGCCTGTGACCCTCAAATGTAAAGCTAGCAGATGAAACACGATTATAAGAGTGGTTTGCATTTAGGCACCTCTGTTACCCTTCAAATGTAAGCATGTGCTTTGCTC
>NW_012106474.1:940180-941690 GCF_000951045.1 Mandrillus leucophaeus | reverse complement strand
GTGATCCAGCTGCCTCGGCCTCCCAAAGTGAAGGGATTACAGGCGTGAGTCACCGCGTCCGGCCGAAAAGTTATTTCTTTTACAGACTAAGCCATCGTGGTCTAATTCTGTGGTGGTGATTTATTTAGCAACCCATGTCATTTGTCAGTGAGCTGCATCTGTGGATGCTTCAGGCCACCCAAAGCACGAAGGTTACTCGGCTCTGAAACAGTGCGGTCGGCACAGGAGTCATCGTTCCGAAAACACGCGGATCAGAACGCAACCCTTCTGTCAGAGGCGTCGTCTAGGAGTGATTTATGGATTCTCTGACACGTCCCGGAAACTAAAAAAAGCTTCAGCTGAAAGAAATGATCACCAAGATGCAGCTCTGCACCCTTTCAAGTGTGAGGCTCGGCTCAAGGCCACCAAAGGTTTTCAAACAGGCCTCTGAAAACACTGGCTTCATAGTCATTTCTGGGTCACAGGGAGTTTTGAGGACAAAAGCTACAGCTCTTTCAGCAGAGAAAAATGCACATCCACCAAAACGTCAGTGTGTAATTTCAGACTCCACGAATCCCCCTGAAGCCTGTGAGTGGAACCTGTCTGATCACAGGAGGTCTACAGACCCCAAATAGAGACCTCCCTGTCTTAAGAGTTCATGTCAGTGCACGTCTTGACCTTGATCAACTGAGAGAGATAAAATCCTGCTCCATCCGTATCCTGCTGCAAACATTTCCTCCAATGCAGTTAGCATCTGCCGAAAACCTAAGAAGACGTAACAGTGAGTGGGTGATTAAAAACAACAAAAAAAATCTCACTCTCCAACTGCCACTGTGTTCGTAAACTCGGGCAGAGCTCACGCCTTCAGGATGGTGAACATCAGAGCCACCCAGGACCGAGAGAGCGCATTGCCCTTTCTAAAAAAGCATTTCCCAGGGCCGGGAGCAGTGGCTCACGCCTGGAATTCCAGCACTTTGGCGGGCTGAGGCGGGCGGATCCCCTGAGGTCAGGAGCTCGAGATCAGCCTGGCCAACATAGTGAAACCCTGTTTCTACTAAAAACACAACAATTAGCCGGGCGTGGTGGCGGGCGTCGTAATCCCAGCTACTCCGGAAGCTGAGGCAGGAGAATCGCTTGAACCCAGGAGGTGGAGGTTGCAGTGAGCCGACAGCCTGGGCGACAGAGTGAGACTCTGTCTCAAAATATAAAAATAAAAAAATTAAAAAGCATTTCCCAGGGCCGGGAGTGGTAGCTGACGCCTGTAATCCCAGCACTTTGGGAGGCCAAGGCAGGTGGATCACTTGAGGTCAGGAATTCAAGACCAGTCTGACCAACACGGTAAAACCCCTGTCTCTACTAAAGATACAAAACTTAGCCGGGCGTGGTGGTGGCGGGCGCCTGTAATCCCAGCTACTCTACTTGGGAGTCTGAGGCAGAAGAATTGCTTGAACCTGGGAGGTTCCAGTGAGCCGAGATAACACCGCTGCACTCCAGCGTGGGCGACAGAATAAGACTCTGTCTCAAAAAAAAA
>NW_012106474.1:937697-939660 GCF_000951045.1 Mandrillus leucophaeus | reverse complement strand
AAAAGTAGCTGGGCGCCTGTAGTCCCAGCTACTCGGGAGGCTGAGGCAGGAGAATGGCGGGAACCCGGGAGGCGGAGCTTGCAGTGAGCCAAGATCGCGCCGCTGCACTCCAGCCTGGGTGACAGAGCGAGACTCTGTTTTAAAAAAAAAGAAAAGAAAGAAAAAAGAAAATCATTTTCCTGTCAACTTCATTTTAAAGTTAATCGATCAGCTGTATATCTAGATAGCAGGCTGTGTCGAAAACTACTTGGAGAAAGGAGGGTTTTCTTTCCATGGCACGTGGTATTCTTGCCATAAGCACCTGCTGCAAAACAGACAAGTTTTCTGGCCTGTTTCTATGTGATCTGTTTGCCTCCTCATCTCCGTTTTCCCAGATTTTAAAGGGGCCTCTGAATTTTTTTTTTAACAGACTCTGTGGATTTTGCTTTTGGTCTCTAAGAGAACTCTGACACCACATCTGATTCCGAAAGGAATTTCTACTTCATTTCACCTCCGGGCTTGGAAGGCTGAAGTGTGAAATACAGCAGAGCCTAGTATGAAAGACTGTGGAAGGGAGAAGGGGCTGAGTCAGGCAGGTCCCAGCAGCCTTTGAATCAGGAGGCAGGAGTGAGGGCAAGAGCTCACATTCCGCTGGACATTGGAGAGAAAAAGGCCAGTGGGGACTTATGCCCTTCAAAAGGGTTGTGCTGGGTCGGGCGCGGTGGCTCATGCCTGTAATCCCAGCACTTTGGGGGGCCGAGGCGGGTAGATCGCTTGAGCCCAGGAGTTCAAGGCCAGCCTGGGCAACACAGCGAAACCCTGTCACTCCACAAAAAAATACAAAAATTAGCTGGGCGTGGTGGCCACTCCTGTAGCTCCAGCTGAGGTTAAGAGGATGCCTTGAGCACAGGAGGTTGAGGCTACACTGAGCTGTGATCATGTCACTGCTGCCCAGGATGAGTGATGGGGCGAGACCCTGTCTCAAAAGGGCTGCGCTGTCCGGCATTGCAGCAGCTGGGAAAGAACAGATGACTTTACACCCAGTGTTTGTTCTGTCTAGAGATCATCCTGGCAACATATCCACCCAGGGTGCATTTTGTTAGTCTTGCTCTGTTGCCCAGGCTGGAGTGCAGTGCTGCGATCTCGGCTCATGGCAACCTCCACCTCCCGGGTTCAAACAATTCTCCTGCCCCAGCCTCCTGAGTAGCTGGGATTACAGGCACCCACCACCATGTCCGGCTAATTTTTGTATTTTTAGTAGAGACTTGAACCTCCTGACCTTGTGATCCACCTGTCTCGGCCTCCCAAGGTGCTGGGATTACAGGCGTTACAGGTGCCCGCCACCGCACATGGCCTAATTTTGTATTTTTAGTAGAGACAGGGTTTCACCATGTTGGCCAGGCTGGTCTTGAACCTCCTGATCTCAAGTGATCTGCCTGCCTTGGCCTCCCAAAGTGCTGGGATTACAGGCTTGAGCCACCGT
The DNA here is from genome assembly GCF_000951045.1 of Mandrillus leucophaeus. Lineage (NCBI taxonomy): Eukaryota > Metazoa > Chordata > Mammalia > Primates > Cercopithecidae > Mandrillus > Mandrillus leucophaeus. The sequence goes on along the minus strand of NW_012106474.1, from coordinate 938,198 downwards.
GCCTGGCTGATTTTTGTACTTTTAGTAGAGACAGGGTTTCACCATGTTGGCCAGGCTGGTCTTGAACTCCTGACCTCAGCCTCCCAAAGATCTGGGATGACAGGCGTGAGCACCGCGCCCAGCCCCGGGGTGCATTCTGATGGTCCCTGCTGAATGGTCTTCTACCACAGCCACCCAAAGGCCATGCAACACCAGTAGAAAACATCACAACAGTCTGGGCACGGTGGCTCAAGCCTGTAATCCCAGCACTTTGGGAGGCCGAGGCTGGCAGATCACAAGGTCAGGAGATCAAGACCATCCTGGCTAACACGCTGAAACCCCGTTTCTACTAAAAAATACAAAAAAAACTAGCCAGACGAGGTGGCGGGCTCCTGTAGTCCCAGCTACTCGGGAGGCTGAGGCAGGAGAATGGCATAAACCCGGGAGGCAGAGCTTGCAGTGAGCCGAGATCGCACCACTGCACTCCAGCCTGGGCGACAGAACGAGATTCCGTCTCAAGAA
>NW_012106474.1:933750-937647 GCF_000951045.1 Mandrillus leucophaeus | reverse complement strand
AAAAAAAAAAAAAAAAAAAAGAAAACGTCACAACAAACTCCCAACGCCTACGACTCCACTGTTTATGATGAGTTCATCAAATTCAGAAGCCAGGCCACAGAGAACAAAGAAAAAAAAGAAAGAGGAGACAACATTAGCTCAACTTGGCAAAAATGGAAACGGATGACAAAGCGGGTTATCCAGTTACTTAAAAGTTCCCGCTGCTCCGCCTGGCAGTGGGTTCTGACGAAAAACTCCAAGGCTGTGGTTGGAACTATCCCAGGAATGCAGAGGCCAGAAACGCTTTTACAGTGACCCACAGAACATGAGGCACGTATCAAAAGGGAACCGGGAAACGGTACAAATGCCAACAAGAAAGCCCAGCAAATCAGAAACACCAGTGGGATTCGTCAGCACCCACAGAGGCCGCAGGGAAGTGCAGCCTCGTGATTTCCGAGCAGTCCTGGTTCCTGAGAGCAGCACGGAATCCGCCCCCTCGTGCTAAGGACTGGGTCTTGCTCTTGACTGGGGTCTCAGCTTTTCTTTCCAACAGCTGCTGCAAATCTGTGGGATCAAGGCAAAGCCAACGCAGATGTAGGATCCATCAGCAAACTCCTTGGCCGGGTCAGCCAAGCCTTCTCGGCAGACGTCACCCCTGCCCTCCAGCCAAATGCCGACCACAATCAGAACGACCCTTTCTGTGGAGCTGCATTTGAAAACAGAGTCTGAAGTGTGCTCCCACCTTTCTCACCCCAAAGGACCAAAGACCGGGATATACGCTGAGAGCAGGAATCCCCTTATCCCAGCCTCCGATGTCACACCAGGACAAACACTAGGGGTTCCTCAGCGCAGGCTCTGGCTCCAGAGCCCGGGTCTCCGTCTGTTCCAGCCACTCATCAGTGGGTGACCCTGGTCAGGAATCTCACCTTCTCTTGGTTTCCTCAGTTGCAAAATGCAGATAACAGAACCTACCCCTCACTGAACGGTTGTGAAGATGAGTTACAGAGAGTGCTTAGCCTGGCCAAGATCAGGTATGAAATAAGTGTTCATTGCTTTCTGCGAAGGAACTGACACAGAGAACGGGTCTCATTCTGCTGCCCAGGCTGGAGTGCAGTGGCGCAATCATGGCTCACTACGGCCTCCACTTCCCGGGCTCAAGCGATCCTTCCACCTCAGCCTCCCAGAGTGCTGGGATTACAAGCGTGAGCCACCACACCTAGCTTAGCTGCTATTATTATTATTTTCTTGAGACAGAGTCTTGCTCTGTTGCCCAGGCTGGAGTGAGGCGGCACAATCATGGCTCACTGCAGCCTCCACCTCCCGGGCTCACGTGATCCTCCCACCTCAGCCTCCGAGTAGCTGGGACTACGGTCACACACCACCATGCCTCACTAATTTTTTGATGTTTTGTTGCAACAGGGTCTCGCTATGTGTCCCAGGCTGGTCTCAAACTCCTGAGCTCAAGCATTCTTCCCGTCTCAGCCTCCCACAGTGCTGGGGTTACAGGTGGAAGCCACCTCACTCAGCCCCCACACCATCTTCTAAATGCTCCAGCAGGACCTTGTCCTCATCCCCAGAGTTAAGGCCCAATCTTGGATCCTCTTGCTCCTGAGGCATGATTCCCAGTGTGTGATCTGGCCCATGACTGCAATTCTCAGAGCCGAGTATACCTGCTGGCCAACAGCAGTGCTTGGGCACATTACGTGTCCAATAAATGATAGAGGAACAACAAACGAACAGAAGGGAGGGAGAGAGGAACCACCGTCCTAGGGCAGCCAGACCGGATGCCTTCTAAGCAGTCAAGCTCAGCTACTTAAATGGCTTTTTCAAGACCAAGGCTCCCCCTCATTCCTGGGGGGCCCAGAATGCTCCTGAAATGGCAGAGAAATGATTCGAATCCAGCGCTGGTGGGATGAGAGCTTCTCTCGCTTTGCCCGATGGTGCCTTAGATCCTACACCCTCCCCACCTCCTCATCCCACCTTCACCTGGAGCTGAGGCAGAGAACAGACCCGCCTGTGCCACTGAGGGAAAGGGGCAGGGGGTCCGGGCCAGGCTGACCCGAACCGTCACCAACCTATGAGAATTCCAAACCCTCCTGGTGGATCTGCCATTTTGAAGCTACATGTTTTCAGCTGGTTCGCAGAGAGGACCCACGTATGCCCCATGGGTCGCAAGAGCGTGAGGTTCACAAAATAACGTATCCAATCTGCTCCCTGCAGACAAAGCCGCCAAGCACAGTATTTGCTACACACCTTCTTTCTGGACCTTCTCTGCCAAGCCAGGCTGTATTAAAATAAAAAGACTGGGTAGAAGCGGATTTAAAATTTATTCATTTCTCTAAATCTCAGAACACTGAATTTTCTTTTTTTTTTTTTTTGAGATGGATTCTCGCTCTGTCACCCAGGCTGGAGTGCAATGACACCATCTCAGCTCACTGCAAGCTCTGCCTCTCGGGTTCAAGTGATTCTCCTGCCTCAGTCTCCCGAGCAGCTGGGATTACAGGCATCCGCCACCACACCCAACTAATTTTTGTATTTTCAGTAGAGATGGGGTTTCACCATGTTGGCCAGGTTGGTCTCGAACTCCTGACCTCAGGTGATCCACCCGACTCGGCCTCCCCAAGTGCTGGGATTACAGGCATGAGCCACCACGCCTGGCCGTATCAGTGAGTTTTCTAACCAATTTACAGATGACCTGGCTGGGTTTTGCAACCCAACAGAGCTGAATCAGCTGTGACTTACAACCCTCTAATCGAAGTGCCACAGGGAAATGAAGGTGGTGAGACGCTGAGCGTGCTTTCGAAAACCTTACAGTTTAGAAGTGGAAAATGGTGAAAATGGTAAACGTTATGTTACATATATTTGGCCACAATATAAAAATAAAAACCTACAACTACATATGGCAGATCAGGCCAACTGCCAGGAGAAATGAGCAAAAAAAGGCCCAGGAGGAAGACTGGCTGCATTCGAGTTTACTAGAGCTGCCGGGAGGGCCCTGGATCTGCAGACATACTGAACTATCTCAAACATCCGCTCTGCAGTTACTTTCCTTCCAAATGGGGGCCGCTCCAAGAACTGACCATTCAGCGTTGACTTTGGTCCTCACTGGTCAGTGAAATCTTCAGTCCATACCTGTGTTTGCTGGAGGCCGCATGGGATAGAACAAATGGTGGAGAATGTGGTTCTGCAGCCAGACTGCCTGGGTTCAAATCCCCGCTCTGCTGTGAACCACGGGGGAACTCCGGCCTGCCACACCACCTCTCAGGGTGCCAGTCTCCTGCTGAGTAAAACGAGGACATTAACAACACTGCTTCGTCCTGGTGCCGTGAGAACTAACTGGATTAAAGCACGTGCAGCACGGACAACACTGCTCGGTTCATAGTGAGTGTCGGGCCGGGCGCTGGGGCTCACGCCTGGAATCCCAGAACTTTGGGAGACCGAGGAGGGTGGATCACCTGAGGTCAGGAGTTTGAGACCAGCCTGGCCAACATGGTGAAACCCCATTTCTACTAATAATACAAAAATTAGCCGGGCGTGGTGGTGGGCACCTGTAGTCCCAGCTGCTCGGGGGCTGAGGCAGGAGAACTGCTTGAACCAGGGAAGCAGAGGTTGCAATGAGCCGAGATCACGCCACTGCACCCCAACCTGGGCAACAAGAATGAAACCCTGTCTCAAAAACTAAAAATAAAATAAAATAAAACACAGGAAGTGTTCAAATACATGCTAGAAATAATGAGGAGGTGTCTGAAAAGAATACTGCCAGCTGCACACAGTGGCTTACGCCTGTAACTTCCGCAGTTTGGGAGGCCAAGGTGGGCGGGTCACTTAAGCTCAGGAGTTCGAGACTCCTGGGCAACACAGTGAAACCTCATCTCTAAAAACTACTAGCCTGGCATGGTGGCACACGTCTGTAGTCCC
>NW_012106474.1:931105-932986 GCF_000951045.1 Mandrillus leucophaeus | reverse complement strand
ACTCCAGCCTGGGCTATAGAGCGAGACTCCGTCTCAAAAAAAAAAAAAAAGAAAAAAGAGACAGAGAGAATACTACCATTTCTACTGGACCATAAATGGAAAAGTATGATGTCCCCTGTAACCGCCATTTAGCATCCACGCCAGCAGCAGGCTCCCATTCTGGTGGAGGGAGAACGGGGAAGTGACTTACTGGGCCTCCTATCAATTTGGGAAACCTCCAGATAGAGGGACCAGGGGACGACCGTTCACAGGAAATGCCAGTTACTCTCTGCCTGGTGTGCAGAGACTTCCTAAGTCTTAGAAGCCTCATTTCACCGGCAAGATATTCTTTTACGACAGAAATCGCTTTGCTGCTAGTGTGACAGGCAGAGGATCCCGTCGGCTGCGTCCTCCTTTTCTCTCTGTCTCTAAGACATGTGTATCCACGGCAAGCCTGCTTCCATCTTCACCTGTTGCTCCAACGTGCTGTCAAATACACAGACTCCCAGGATAAAGGACGGCACACCAGGCTTCTCTTAGATTGAATACAAAACAGCCACTGCCCCTGCCCCAAGCCTTTCTCCAAGGGGACTGCTGTGCTCTGGCAGCCCCCACTCCTCCACGGCACGGCGGCGAGACGCACAGTGTGGGGTGAGAGCACGGGCACAGGAGCAGATGGCTTGGGTTTGAATCCCGGCTCTGCCACTTTGGGCAAATGACTTAGTCTCCCCACACCTCACTCTCTTCAGCTGCAAAATGGTCTGGGGGGCGCCTCCCTGCTAGTTACTGTGTGGACAGATGGTGCGTGCGAAGGGCGTGGAAATATCCCTGGCTCACAGCACTCACACGTGAATACTTCTCACGTGTGCCCCTCCAGATGCCATTTCAGAAAGTCCATGCCAGGGCAACGGGCCCCACGCGCGGCCCTCACACTGCAGGAGCGTCAAAGAGGCGGCACCGGACTAGACGGCGATGAGATCACCCTGGCGCCGCCAACCCTGCAGGGCCGGGACCCAGAGCAGCCCAAGTACACACAGCACATCTCACACCGGCGGGCAGGTCCACCCTGACAAAGGGGAGGAAAAGCCCACGAGTGTCCACGTCCCAGCAGCGGCTCTGAGGGGGGCAAAGATAAACTGGATAAAAGCAGCAATCCTTCTGATTAAATCTGTTCTACATCCTTCCAATTACACCTGCTCTAGGCCACGTGCAACGGCTCACGTCTGTAATCCCAGCACTTTGGGGGCCCGAGGTGGGCAGATCACCTGAGGTCAGGAGTTCAAGGCCAGCCTGGCCAATGTGGTGAAACCCCATCTCTACCAAAAAGGCGAAAATGAGCCAGGCGTGACGGCACACACCTGCAATCCCAGCTACTCAGGAGCCTGCGGCAGGAGAATTGCTTGAGCCTGGGAGGCAGAGGTTGCAGTGAGCCGAGACCCGCCATTGCACTCCAGCCTGGGCAACAGAGTGAGGCTCCCTCTCAAAAACAAAACAAAAAACCTGCTCGACATCCTTCCAGTTAAACCCACCACTTCATCAAGGAGAGAAAGACATTTTCCAGGCTAGCACTGGTCTTTTTCAAAATGGGAGATGGCAGAATTTTATACAGAAACAGTCGCTAGTTCCAACCAGAAAGCCCAGAGACAGGGGAGCCGCTGGTGTCCACGCAGGTGGAGCATGAGAGGCTGAGAAATGGAAACGTAGCGCCGCGCGTGGCCGGGAACCAGGTCCGGCTGTGGGCTGCAGTTCCGTGGTCCCGGGCGGGGTGGGGTGGGGGTCACGTGGGTTACTGGGGAGGATGAAGGATGAACACGGGAAAGAGGCCGCGTTTCACATGCAACCCACCTTCGAAGACACCCACCAGAGGCACCAACGGCACATCCGAAGACACAGAGGCGGGGG
>NW_012106474.1:906352-931055 GCF_000951045.1 Mandrillus leucophaeus | reverse complement strand
CATCTCCTCCTTCTTTCCAGGAGTCACTCCCCAGGCAACTTGGCTACTAAACTTCCATTCCAGGAGTCACTCCCCAGGCAACTTGGCTACTAAACTTCCATTCCAGGAGTCACTCCCCAGGCAACTTGGCTACTAAACTTCCATTCAGAAAGCTGCGCTTTCGGGCAGGGTGCAGTGGCTCACGCCGCTAATCCAGCACTTTGGGAGGCCGAGGAGGGTGGATCATTTGAGGCCAGGAGTTCGAGACCAGCCTGACAAACACGGAGAAACCCCGTCTCTACTAAAAATACAAAAATTAGCCGAGCGTGGTTACGCGCACCTGTAATCCCAGATATCTGGGAGGCTGGGGCAGGAGAACTGCTTGAACCTGGGAGGCAGAGGTTGCAGTGAGCCGAGATCGGGCCATTGCACTCCGGCCTGGTCAACAAGAGCAAAACTCCGTCTCAAAAGCTGCACCTTCAGACTGAATTCAATGAACAACAAATGAGTGAGGTAAAAATAACGGCCACAAACGAAGAGACAAACACACCGATGTTTTACTTCCCACCCTTTCAAACATGCCCAACGCAAAATATTTAATGACGCGAGTCGGCTGCCGGCGTGGGGAGTCCAGCTCCCTGACACGGGGAACGCGATCTCATCTGTAACACCAATTAAGGAGGTTCATTTGCTGTGCCCTTCGACTTCCTGCCCTCGTGGCTCCGCGAGCCAGGAGATGAGCAGTTAGCTGGGAGCACAAACGGCATATGGCTGCCAGGCTCTTTCTGGCCGGCACCACAGACGCGGGACAGGCTGTTTCCCCACGCTGCAGCTCCCGCAAGCTGACAGAAGGGATTTCCTGAAGCCCCATCTGGTATAAAAGCCTCCACTGGGCAGAGTGGTTTGGAACAGCAAGCGGGTGGCTGGTAATAGCAGGCGAGGGCCATATGCTCTCAGGAGAGGAGATCTTAGGAAGCGGCTGGGAGTTTGCACAGGAGGGGGACGAGGAGCCGGCGTGGGTCTGGAGTCAGAGCAACCCCTGTCCCAGCAGCAGTCACTTCTAGTGGGCGATAGGGTTTCCTGGGCCTTGTGGATCTCTCTGCTGACATTACCAGGAAAGAGCTCAGACGTGCCACGCTCACTCTCAGTGGCGCCTTTCGACATGAATGTCGGGACCCTGACCTGCAGCCGTGTCTTTGGGAGATGCGCCAACACACCGGTGTCGACCCAGAATGTTAAGTTCATTCACAAAGAGAAACAAATCTGAACGTTTTCACTCCAGATCTTTCCAGAACCCGCGAGAAAGAGCAAGGAAGAAAGGAGGCATAGGAATGAGGACTCTGTGGAGGGACAAGTGTCATTCCCTGTCGCTTTGGGAATCTGCTGCACAAACACACCTGTCCAGGCCATCGTGCGTCCCGTCCTGCCCCTCCTTAGCTGGAAGGTGGCAGATGTCACCAGTTCACCCCAACCCCAGCCCATCCACTCCTGTGGCTCAGTACAAGCTATGAGGCGATCGTGTGTGAAGGCCAATGAAAGGACTTTGCAATAGATACAAAAATATGGTAGGTTTCTGCATACAAGGCTTCTTTTTTCTTTTTCTTTTCTTTTTTTTTTTTTTTTTTTGAGATGGAGTCTTCTTCTGTCACCCAGGCTGGAGTGCAGTGGTGCGATCTTGGCTCATGACAACCTCTGACTTCCAGGTTCAAGCGATTCTCCTGCCTCAGCCTCCTGAGGAGCTGGGATTACAGGCACCTGCCACCACGCCCGGCTAATTTTGGTATTTTTAGTAGAGATGGGGTTTCACCATGTTGCCCAGGCTGGTCTCAAACTCTTGACATTGGGATCCGCCTGCCTCAGGCTCCGAAAGTGCTGGCATTACAGGCGTGAACCACCGCGCCCGGCCTGTTTTTTTAAATTAAAAAATCCATGCCAAGATGCTGTCTTTTAAATTGAAACAAAAATCCATGCCAAGAGGCCTGAAAACAGACCTACCCCCCGGAGACAGGGTCAGTGCAGGTGCCCGAGGATAGGACACCAGGGCTCACCCCAGGACCCCAGAGCTCCAGGCTCTGATTTTCTAGTAATTGCCAACATAGCACTTGACTGACATGTCCAGGATGGACTCACTGCACGTGAGAGAACTCCTAGGACCAGCTGCTACAGTGAGAAGCTCCAGTGAGAGAGGTCGATTCCATAAACTGTGGGAGCACGGGAGGTGATCCACCAAATTGAGAGAGAGAGAGAATCCCACCGTTCTAGAATCCTACCATCATCATCCTTACGGACTCAACATCTGAGAGAGAATTCCACCCTTCTAGAATCCCACCGTCATCCTTACGGGCTCAACATCTGAGAGAGAATTCCCCCCTTCCAGAATCAAGGGACTCAACATCTGAGAGAGAATTCCACCCTTCCAGAATCAAGGGACTGAACATCTGAGAGAGAATTCCTCCCTTCCAGAATCCCACCATCATCCTTACGGGCTCAACATCTGAGACAGAATTCCCCCCTTCTAGAATCCCACCGTCATCATCCTTAGGGACTCAGCATCCAAACACCATCTCACCTCTCCCTCATCAGACGAGGCCCTGCAGGGCCTCCATCTTAGGCCACGTTGTACCTTCAGGGCCTCACACACGGCAGATACTCAGAAACTGGGGATGCTGATGACACTCAGCACTCAGGCCAATCAGCTGGATGCCGACATGTGCTACCAGCTCCTCACATGTGACCTGGAGATGCAGCACGAGCCACACAGGCAGGCCGATATTCCACTTTCACAAATTCATCATGGCTCCTCAGCAGAAAAGAAACCAGGAAAATAGGCTCGGTGTGGCGTCTCACGCCCGTCATCCCAGCACTTTGGGAGGCCGAGGAGGGCAGATCACCTGAGGTCAGGAGTTCGAGACCAGCCTGGCCAACGCGGCAAAACCCCATCTCTACTAAAAATACAAAAATTAGCCGGGTGTGGTGGCGCATGCCTGTAGTCCCAGCTACTTGGGAGGCTGAAGCAGGAGAATAGCTTGGAGGTAGGAGAATCACTTGAGGCTGGGAGGCAGAGGTTGCAGTGAGCCGAGATCACACCACTGCACTCCAGCCTGGGCGACAGAGCGAGACTGCATCTCAAAAATAAATAAATAAAGTTTTAAAAATTAGGTGTTAGGAATAACGCTCAAAATTTCAAGGAAATTGCCGGGCACAGTGGCTTATGCCTGTAATCCCAGCACTTTGGGAGGCTGAGGTGGGCAGATCACCTGGTCCAGGACTTTGAGACCAGCCTGGGCAAGACAGTGAAACTTCGTCTCTACTAAAATTACTAAAATAAGCCGGGTGTGGTGGCGGGCACCTATAATCCCAGCTACTTGGGAGGCTGAGGTAGGGAATTACTGAACGCGGGAGGCAGAGGTTGCAGTGAGCCAAGATCGCACCTCTGCCTGGCAACAGAGAGAGACTCTGTCTCAAAACAATAAAAATAAAAAATAAGGAAATTGAACACATGAACAAAGGATTTTTAGCAAAGCAATTGTATTTTTGCACAGAGGGGCGCCTCCTTGGCCAGTCGCCACAAGAGCGCACCTGAACACCTGAACAAAGCGGCACGAGAGCCTTTATTGTTGACGCAAGTCCTGCCTCTGTGCCCTTGTTTTATTGGCCAGTGTCGGGTCGTATAATATAAACTAATCCCAGTTGGCTAAACATTTGACTCTTTTTAGATAGGGTGGGCACATAAAAGAAAGTGGAGGGAAAGGGGAAGGGGTGTCTATAATGAGCCAGAAAGTTAGTCTTTTTTTAAAATAAGGAGAGGAATGTGAGCTGGTATTAATAGCGCCTGGTACTGTGGCGTGCCTGGGTGTTTCACAAAGGCGAGAAGGGAAAAGGAGAAAAATGGGGGGCAGGGGGAGGAGGTACTGTGAATTAAAGAATAAAAGATTGATCCGATTATTTGAAGAGAAATCTCATCATAGCCCACATAGGCAAATCGTCTCGAAACTTTCTGCGGCTTCTGGTAGACGAGGAATGTGACTGCGCAGCGCCTACCACCCCAAACGCTGTTATAAATCACAAGTCAGCAGGGCGAGCTTTTCCACGTCCGCGCTGCACAATGAACAGAAGAGCAGGAAGTGTGGCTGGTGAGAACCATGGAGATGTTTATCATTTCGGCACCGTCCGTACCTGTCCCCCCGCAGAGCCATTAGCACTCGGCACAGCTCCCGTCTCAATTTCCTATTTGATTGTTATTTCACCACGGCTTTCTTTTTCCCTTCCCGGCTGCATGGAAACCTCTGTTTCTTGGCAGAACTTTCTGAGTGCCCAGTTATAAACCCCTTGTTGACCACGTTCCTGCTTCAGGAAGTGCCCACTGAGCCCGGCCAAACAACAAGGAGGGGAAAGGAAACATTTACAATGATGTGAACAACTCCCAGCCTGGAAACAGAGATCAAAGGAAACAGTCAGAAGGGACGGTTCTGTGCAGGGCCTGGCGCGTGAAGGCTCTCTCTAAATTAGCCTGGACTGGTCCACAGCCGTAACATCACCTCACCGGGAATCCGGCAAGCCAGGCACGTCCGCAGCTCGGCAAACGGCCTCAGCCCCACTGCCGCAGACCAGCCGCGTCCACAGCAAAAGGAATCGTGTCCGACACTAAGAAACTATGACCACCGGGTACCAAGATGCCTTTACACAGAAACAGACTGTGGCTCGCATTCATTCCCTCCACCAGCTCCTGAAATGAAAGGGTTCCGTTGCCCAGGGAAATAAGTAACAGCAGGGAGAGAGAGAGGGGGAGGTAAATTGTTTGGAAAGTAGAAGACAGGGTGGAAAAGATGAAATTCAAGACAGATGTGTGAGACCCACAGACATATGTCTTTGAATTTATGCATCCAAGTGATTCATGTAGAATAAGAAAAAACAGCTACAAGCCCAATATAGAAATAAATATAGGAGTAAATACAGAACAAAGTATCACCTTCCCCTCCTCTTCCAGACCACCGTCAACTCCCATCTCTCTTTCTGCTACATAAAGTTGTTACAAAACCAGCCAGTGAAGGATCGAAGATGAAACACTATTAATTAAGCAGAGTTTCTCTCTGGTCCCTGTCACCCTCAGGAGGACGTCAACCCCTGACAATTCATTTCCAGTTACTGAACGTTGATTTTCTTTTTTTTTTTTTTTAGATGGAATCCTGCCGTGTTGCCCAGGCTGGATTGCAATGGCACGATCTCCACTCACTGCAACCTCTGCCTCCTGGCTTCAAGCAGTTCTCCTACCTCAGCCTCCTGAGTATCTGGGATCATAGGCACCCATCACCATGCCTGGCTAATTTTTTTGTATTTTTAGTAGAGATGGGGTTTCACCATGTTGGCCAGGCTGGTCTCGAACTCCTGACCTCAGGTGATCCGCCCACCTCAGCCTCCCAAAGTGTTGGCATTACGGGCGTGAGCCACTGTGCCTGGCTGATTTCTTGCCAATAAAAGGTACTGCTGCGGCTCAACACAAGCAGGATTTAAAAAACAGTGGCACTTGTAATGCCTGGCCATTCAGAAAAAATAAACCAGGAAATTTAGATGGGTGTTTCCATCAAAACACAAAAGTCCAAGGCTCTGGCCGGAAAGCCATTTTTACAATGCGGTATTCGTGTGTGTTGTTTTACTTCCAAACAGCGAACTCAAAGGAGCCACCACACGACGGGTTCCAAATGCCTCCTACTGAGAAAAACGCAGGCGGCTGGCCTCCCCGGCTACTTTCTCTGTTTGAGGCTTCAGAAGCTAATAAGAGAGTGGACAGCGGCAGGAACGGCCCTCGACGTTAGACGCGTCAGACGGACAGGCTGAAGCGTGGTCTGAGGACGGTGGCCGGGGGTGGTGGAGATGACGGAGGTTTTCTGGATAGGCCAAGTGCCAGGTTTCAGCAGGATGTCGGCTCTGTACCACTCATGTGCCTGGTCATTTTTCATCAATAAACATGTATTGATCATCTCAAACCTACCAGGTATTTGTGCCAGACAGTATGGGGTCAGATCAAGACAAAGGTCTTCGCCTTTGAGAAAGGAAAGGAGCCTGTCTGGGTACGTAACAGGCTCCGGCTTCCTCTCTAGACCCTCCCCTGGGATGGCAGTCCCCAGCCCGCCCACACCCTTTGTTCCACGGGCTTCTGCCTTGGGCCACAGGTAATCGGGGTGGGTGTACACCCTTGATCTAACACCAATCACGCTCTCTCCTGGGAATTCAGAAACTGGACACAAAGATGGATTTACTAAGATCGGAGCTTCCCAGCTGGGCGCAGTAATCCAGCACTTTGGGAGGCTGAGACAGGTGGGTCACCTGAGGTCAGGAGTTCGAGACCAGCCTGGCCAACATGGTGAAATCCCATCTCTACTAAAAATACAAAATTAGCTGGGCGTGGTGGCACATGCCTGTAATCCCAGCTACTCAGGAGGTTGAGGCAGGAGAATCCCTTGAACCTGGGAGGCAGAGGATGCAGTGAGCTGGGATCACACTGCTGCACTCCAGCCTGGGGAACAGAATGAGACTCTGTCTCAAAAAAAAAAAAAAAGATGGGAGCCTCCCAACCAGTGTGCTATGAGCAGGCTCCAGGAGGGCACCGCACTGACCCTCTCAGCCTCAGGGGCCGCTGGACTCCCTCCTCCTTTCCTCCACGTCCTTGTCCTCTGGCGGCCAGCTGCCTCGTCCCTTTATCTCCACAGACAAGCAATCATCATTTCCTAAACGTGGCAGGATGCAGGGAAGGTAGAGGAGTGCTGAAGAGTTGACAATGGAGGTGAGAACCATAAACTCACATCAAGGGCAGGCAGGGGTCGCCTTGCTGGGCCAGGGACAGCAGACAGAAATGGAGCTGATACACAGGAGGACAGATGAGGGGCAGGAAAGACGCCAGAGTCAGAGAGGAGCGAACGAGAGAAGCTGCAGAGCCCCCAGGAGCCCAAGAGCGACCTGCTCCTGAACCCAGGCTGGTCCCCCACATCCCAGCTGGGTGCTGTCCTGCATCCGGACGCCCCTGCAATGAACAACTGTGTTCGGAGAGTCCAACCCAAACCACATAAGGCAGCTGGAGTCCATTTCTGCTCCTCGTAAACGACTCCTAAGACAGGTACGTAAGTCTGTGTGTGTGGAGAGTCTGAGCACATCACTAAATCCTCACTGCTTAGGATGCCAGAAAAAGAAAAGCAGAATCACCCGACAGACGCGCTCAGCCCTTTCAAATCCCTTTCTCACGGACCATTCTTCTGTCTTCCCTCAGGAGCCCCGGGGCCCGGGGAGGAGACACCTGCTCCTGCTCCCATGAGATACGCAGAGGAAGGAGCAAGACGACGGCTTCAGACTAGACAGCAAATGAGTTTCCCGGACCTCTTGCTCCCTGCAGCCAGCAGCCCATTTCTTAAGTGGGAGCCTAAGATACACGAAGGTCTCACATGTGTGTGGACACCAGAAAAGTCAGTCCACCGCTCCGACCTGCGGGTCCAAGGAAGTGGCCATGAGCAAACTCACAAACTTGCCAAGAAATGCCATTTTTTGAGTTCCCAAAGTAGGGCTCTTCCTCCAGGAAGGTTGTGCGAGCTCGCTGTCTCCAGCGGGCTTTGGGGGGGGAACCCGGGAGCTGAGTCAGGAGGGACAAAGGCGGGAGGTCTCCTCTGCAGACAAGAAGAACGGCCACATGTCCCCTAGAGCACGCTCCCGACACAGAATCACACACACGATATTCATGAGCAGGCACAGTACGTCCCCCAACTTTAGTTTTCAAAGGCAGTTCAGTGAGGGCCGTCGGCGGGCACTCCCCGGCCAGGTGTGTGGGCACCTTCCCATGCGCTGGTTGCAGACACCGCTGGTGCCACAGAACCAAGACGGGCAGAGGGTGGAGTTCCTGAGGCTGCAACAAGACTTGACTTTCTCCTCCAGAACAGAAACATCCCAGTGAGTCAGACCCAGACGATGCCACGAAAATCACTTGCTTAGGAAACTGAAAACTGCTGAGGCCTTCGGAACAGAAACCACACACAAACAGCTTCTCCATCAGGAGCACGGCTTCCTGGGACAGGCTGACCGATTTATAGAGCACAATAATCCTGTCCACTTTCAGCAGAACCGAACTGCTAAACATCAACAAGTTCCAACCTGGTCTCCAGACCACCCAGAGGAAGGTCTGTGTCCAACGCTGGGGGATGCGGAGGGAAGCCGGGGTCCAGCAAGCCTGAGCTCCACTTTTCACTTGGCTACGGCTCCACCCCAAGTTCCCCGGTTGAAATGAAGACGCCAGGACAAAGAGCAGCACAAGCCTGCCTGCTCCCGGGGGCAGCCCTGGGCTGTAGAAGGCAGAGAAGATGCTCAGATAGCATGGGGGTGGGGGGATGTGGAGGGGCTGAGGGGCTACAGAATGAACCTGAGGTCACTGTGTCCCCCGGTCACAAGAAAGGGCAGGTGGAAAGAGCAGGGTGGCAAAGTCAGCCAGGCTGGGAATGTCCCTTCACCTCTCCGAGAAGCTACGTCCGCTGTACACTGGGAGAAATCCTTGTGCTTGCCTCATGGGCTTGCTATGAAGATGAAGCCAGATGTGAAACCCAGATGGCTGCTCCCAGCACCCAGTTTCCAAGCTCCAGCATCCACATGTATCATTTACAACGTGTGCCCTCCTCACCCAGACGCTTATTCACTTATTTTGCTTTGAGTAGACTCCTTTAAAAAAAATCTATTTTGAAAGGAAACTTTATATTGCGATTGTAAGTGGAGAACCAGTACCACTCACCATAAATAGAGGCTAAGTGTCAAAATGAAAAGAACAAAGAACAAGCCATGATTACATGTGATCTGACTCATGCTGCCTGCGGAAAGCTGAGGTCGGCTTTCTCTATGGAGGGAGATTAGCAGGTTTGCCAGTGGTTTAAAGATGGCGCCACAGCCAGACTTTCTCCTGATCTAACCAGAGACTTCAAATGGAGAGTGGAAAAAGTTGGAAAACGCTGTAGCTCAATTAGGGGCGCCAGTCTCAGGAACGGCCCTGCCACCGTAAGCCCTTAGGTCCTGTGCCAACAGAGGCAGCGGCGAGAAAAGGGATCAGGAATCCTGTGGCCCTGGCTTATCCCTGAATGCCGGCCAAGGCCCCGCAGCCTCTAGAAGGCTCTTGGCCAAGCAGCAATCCCTGCTGGCTTAGTCCCAGCTCTTCTGCCATCCGGGGGCATCCCGATGACACCTCCTCACAAGTCCCGTCAACGAGAACCTACCTTAGCCACAGCCTCAGTCTCAGCCACAGTCAGGGGCGTCTCCAGCAGGGAAACTCATCAAACCCCCCACTGACCAGGACGTGGGCCACAGGCTCCCTAGGACCCCTCGTGCCCACAGCTGGCGTCTTGCTCCCCTAACTCAACCCTGTTTTCTCTCTCCTTTCTACCTCCAGAAAAAGTCAGGACAGATTATGTAGACAGACTTGCCTCTGAATGTCCATACTGACATCTAGAAAATGTCAGGGGAGGGGAAAAAAGAAACCCCAACACTTCCTTTCCTTTCCAGCTCCCAGAGCTCCGAGTTGGTGTCGGATTTGGATATGGGGCCCCTGGAAGCAGATGTCAAGCAGAAAGTAGGGTTGGGTGGGTGGAGGAGGGAGGCAGGACCCCTGTTTGCTCCCTGAGTGGGTCCAGGTCTCCCTGCACGGTTGGGGTTATGCGTATGCCAAGCCTAACAAAGGAGGCCTAGAATTCCCTCCAGCACACGTTGCAAACTGGGAGGAAAGAGCTTCATCAGAAGTGTTTAATGCAGCATTTCCCCAGGACGCCCATTTGCCCAGGATGCCTCAGAGTCTCAGGGAGTCATGCAGATTTCCAGGCCCCACCTCTGACCCACTGGATCTGACTCCCAGGGGGTGAGACCTAAAGTGGAAATTTTTTCTTTTTTTTTTTTTTTGAGACAGAGTTTCGCTCTGTCACCCAGGCTGGGGTGCAGTGACGCTATCTCGGCTCACTGAAAGCTCCGCCTCCCGGGTACCAGCGATTCTCCTGCCTCAGTCTCCTGAGTAGCTGGGACTACAGAAGCCCGCTACCACGCTGGGCTAAAAGTGTAAATGTTAAGAAAGTTCCCAGCCAGGCGCGGTGGCTCACGCCTATAATCCCAGCACTTTGGGAGTCCGTGGATCACCTGAGGTCAGGAGTTTGAGACCAGCCTGGCCAACATGGCAAAACTCCATCTCTACTAAAAATACACAAATTAGCCAGGCGTGGTGGTACACACCTGTAGTCCCAGCTACTCGGGAGGCTGAGGCAGGAGAATCACTTGAACCTGGGAGGCGGAGGTTGCAGCGAGCCGAGATTGCGCCACTGCACTCCAGCCTGGGTGACAGAGTGAGACTCTGTCTAAAAAAAAAAAGAAAAAGAAAAAAGAGAAAGCTCCCAGGTAACTCAGGCCCACTGAAGTCTCTTTCCCACGTGGTGTCCCCCTGTCTTTACTGTGTGTCCCTCGCCCTGGCTAATTCTTCCTCGCCCCGCAGATATCAGGTCAAACATCAGGTCTTCGGGAGCCTTCTCTGCCCACTACCTCCCTCCCAAGTTCAGACCAGGTGCTCTGTTACATGTCCAAGCCCTAGTACTCTTCCTTTATGGTACTTCTCACTATTTCTATTACCTATTTTTTAATTTTTTTTTTTTCAAGACAGAGTTTTTCTCTGTAGCCCAGGCTGGAGGGCAGTGCACGATCTCGGCTCACTGCAACCTCCACCTCCCAGGTTCAAGTGATTCTCCTGCCTCAGCCTCCCGAGTAGCTGGGATTACAGGCGCGTGCTACCACACCCGGCTAATTTTTGTATTTTTAGCAGACACGGGGTTTCACAATGTTGGCCAGGATGGTCTCCAACTCCTGACTTCGTGATCCGTGCGCCTCAGCCTCCCAAAGTGCTGGGATGACAGGCGTGGGCCCCAGCGCCCGGCCCCTTTTCATTCTATATTTGTGTGACTTGTTGAATCAGATGTGCCCCCGCCGCCACTGGACTACAGAGCTTCATGAGGCCAGGGAGATACTTAGCTCACCCCGCTTCTGGCATCATGCATGGCACAAAGTAGGCTTGCAGTAAAAATATCTGTGGATTAAATGAATGAATCTGGAATAGCTGTTTCTGATTCTCCCTTCCCACTGTACTTGCTCTTCTCTCTCAGGTTTTTTGGACACTTGAAAGCAGGTACTTCGGAGGAAAGATCCTGCCACTAGAATATTTTTTAGTTAGACGGATTTAAAATGATCCCACCTGCTCACTCGAGTGGAGTTTTAACAGTTTAAAATTTAGGCCGGGCGCGGTGGCTCACGCCTATAATCCCAGCACTTTGGGAGGCCGAGGCGGGTGGATCACGAGGTCAGGAGATCACAGACCATCCTGGCTAACACGGAGAAACCCCGTCTCTACTAAAAGATACAAAAAAAATTAGCCAAGCGTGCCGGCAGGCGTCTGTAGTCCCTGCTACTTGGGAGATCGCACCACTGCACTCCAGCCTGGGCGACAGAGCGAGAGTCCATCCCAAAAAAAAAAATTGGCGGCCAGGCGCGGTGGCTCACACCTGTAATCCCACCACTTTGGGAGGCCAAGGAGGATGGATCACCTGAGGTCAGGAGTTCGAGACTATCCTGGTCAACATGGTGAAACCCCATCTCTACTAAAAATACAAAAATTAGCCAGGTGTGGTGGCTCATGCCTGTAATCCCAGCTACTCGGGAGGCTCAGGCAGGAGAATTGCTTGAACCCGGGAGGCGGAGGTTGCAGTGAGCCAAGATTGTACCACCGTACTCCAGCCTGGGTGACAGAGCGAGACTCCGTCTCAGAAAGAGTTTAAAATTTTGCATATGGAAGCTGGGTGCATAGGCTCACACCTATCACACCTATGATCACACCTGTCACATCTGTCACACCTATAACCACAAGTGCTTTGGGAGGCCAAGGTGGGAGGGTCAACTGAGCACAAGAGTTTGAGACCAGCCTGGGCAACATAGTAAGACCCCATCTCTACAAAAAGGAAACCATTAGCTTGGTGTGGTGGAGCAAACCGGTGGTCCCAGATAACTTAGAGGCTGAGATGGGAGGATCACCTGAGCCCAGGAGTTTTTGAGGCTGCAGTGAGCTCTGATCATGCCACTGCATTCCAGCTTGAGTAACAGAGCAAGACATGATCTCAAATACATAAATAATTTTCATAGACTAACACAGAAGAAGAAGAGAGGCGGCCTTTGAGCCCCCCGGGTCTGAGAGAGCCCTAAGGGGTTCCAGGACAGCTTCGCTCAGGGTTACAAGCAGAAGGAAGTAAACATTTTCCACCCAATCCAAGACATCTTCTTTGCGGCTAGTAAAAACTTAACTGCTCCCCAGGATCAAAGTGTGGGTAAAATCTCCCCCAGATTTATCTCTTACCTTCTATTCATGAATAGGTTCATTGAAAAGTTTTGTTTGAAATTCACAGAACTCTCTCTGAAAACATGCCCCAGAAGGAAGCAGCCCTCCCATTCTCCAGCAAGGACAGGCAAGGCCCCATCTGATCCACCAGTTCTGGCAGCCAAATACCCACACATGTTTAGCTCTGCCATGGGATATGTAGAATAAATTAAGTTTAGGGGGAAAAATCATAAAACAAGCCTCTGAGTCTAAAGACTCTGTGTACCTTGGCAGGAGGAATGTGTGCGTTACAACAAACCCTGTCCAGTGTGCCAGAGAACTCAATCAAAACCAGCAGAAAATGATTCCTGTCGTATGAGACGGCAAGTCCACAGCCGGCCCCTGTGGGAGATGAAGATAAGAGGGTCTAATCTAGGCCGGGCGCAGTGGCTCACACCTGTAATCCCAGCACTCTGGGAGGCCTAGGCAGGCAGACCACAAGGTCAAGAGATCAAGACCATCCTGGCTAACATGGTGAAACCCCGTCTCTACTAAAAATACAAAAATTAGCCAGGCGTGGTGGCGGGCGCCTGTAACCCCAGCTACTCGGGAGGCTGAGGCAGGAGAACCGCTTGAACCCGGGAGGTGGAGGTTGCAGTGAGCCGAGGTCGCGCCATGGCACTCCAGCCTGGCAACAAAGTGAGACTTCGTCTCAAAAAAAAGAGGGTCCAATCTCTCCTTGCATTTGCCAAAATTCTTTTGCTTCATGGCTGAGGACAGAAAAAGCCTAAAACTCTGAGTAAGAGGAGACGGACGTTCTAAAGTCAAAGCCTCTCCAAACACAGAACAAACTCCACAGGAAAAGCTGCCTGCTGAGGGCTTTACCTCTGGGCTCCGGCTGGATGCTTCTGCGAGGAGATGAGTTTAAGTTAAGTCACTGCAGGGCATGCTTCAGAACGGGAGTCTGTGGATAAAGCAGGTCTTTATCCTGGTCTTTATCACTGGTCTTGCTAAGTACTTGTCTTTTTTTCTTTTTTTTTCTTCTTTGAGGCAAGAGTCTTCCTCTGTCGCCCAGGCTGGAGTACAGTGGCGTGATCTCGGCTCACCGCAACCTCCGCCTCCCGGGTTCAAGTGAGTCTCCTGCCTCCGTCTCCTGAGCAGCTGGGATTACAGGTGCCCGCCACCACGCCCAGCTAATTTCCTATTTTTAGTAGAGATGGGGTTTCTCCATGTTGGCCAGGCTGGTCTCAAACTCCTGACCTCAGGTGATCCTCCCACCTTAGCCTCCCAAAGTGCTGGGATTACAGGCATGAGCCACCACGTCTAGCCTAAATCTGAATTTTTAAAATGAATATATTTAAAGAAACATGTAAGTGAATGGTAGTATAGCTGGTATTCTGACATGAAAGAACCACAGAGGTGATATACTGAATGGCTGAGTTATAAAAAACAGCCCTATGGTGAAAACCCCAGGATTCTCTTTCTATCCCATAGCTAGCCAAGGGCAGGCAGGGGCCAATTTTCTGGGTTTCTTGACTCTACTTTGAAGGCTCTCTGGCCTGATAAAAATGGATTCCATCCACCAAGGAGGAACTGACAAAATGATTTACTATTGGAAGGATCTGGTTCAAAGGCCATGGCACCTCCAGTGTCTGGGAGAGTATCTTTACCAAAAAAACTTGCCACTCAAGAAACAGAGCAAGTTATTCCAGGAAATACTTTCAGATCCAGTTTCCCGTCCAGCTATGGTTTGAAAATGAGGCCTCCTCAGTCGGAGCCCACAACCATATTTCACGGACCCCCGGAGATGTGTTTATCCACGTCGACCAAGAGTTCAAAGCGGTCGTTTGGAAGTGGAATAAAGAGTCTCTCTCTAAATTCACCAAAGGAGTTACGACCAGAAACGCTGGAGAGGTTCCGACTGAGGTCATCCGGAGTTTAGGGAAATTTTTGGTTTGGGTTTTCTCCTAGTTTTAATTGCTTATAAAAGCTCCTTAATGTCAAGTAAAGAACAACAACAACAAATGTGAAAAGTTAACTTCCCCAAGATGTTTATTCAAAAGAAAAAAAAAATGGTTTCCAGCAACCCTTATGCAGGAGGAAGGGGATTAAGAGTAGATAATCTTGTATGAAATGGAAAGGGAAACGCAAACTACTCAAATACAAAACAGCAGCTGCACGGACGGGCGGGCCTGCCAGAGAACCAACTCATCTCCTCCGGCACGATCCCTTGCACGGATCCCAGATCTGCTCGGGGACATCACCGTCAGCTCCACTCATTAGCTCCACTCCCGTCAAACGCCATTCAATGGCCCATCCAAACCTAACTCAGGCTGCTTCCTCCTCTCTGAAAGGCCTGGCCCTCAGGTCGTTTGTTGCAAACACCCCTTCCCTTTCCTCCTCTCTGAAAGGCCTGGCTCTCAGGTCGTTCCAGACACCCCTTCCCTATCCTCCATGGGGTACTTTGCCTTTTCACAGATGACTAAACAACAGACAAAACTGAGCAAATTAACGGAGTGAAGGACAAGCAGGACTTCAATCTGTTCTAACATGTTTCCTCTGGTCACAGCTGATCCTGAGAACCAGAACCTCAGACCCTTCCTGTGTAAGCATCAAGAGAAGGGCCCAAGACAGAGATGTGGATCACTTTTGCATAAGGAAGTTAGAAAGGGTGAGTCAGAAACTAAGGAAAACACTCACTTCTGACAATGAAAGTGAGCCTTCTCTTTGTATATTATTTTATATGATTTCAAGTCTTTAAAAAATTTTATTATTATTATTCTTTAAGACAGAGTCTTGCTCTGTTGCCCAGGCTGGAGTGCAGTGGCCTGATCTCAGCTCACTGCAACCTCTGCCTCCCAGGTTCAAGCAATTCTCCTGCCTCAACCTCCTGAGTAGCTGGGATTACAGGCGTACACCACCACACCCAGCTAATTTTTGTATTTTTCATAGAGACAGGGTTTCCCCATCTCGGCCAGGCTGGTCTCAAACTCCTGACCTCAGGTGATCCGCCCACCTTGGCCTCCCAAAGTGTTGGGATTACAGGCGTGAGCCACTGCACCGGGCCTATATATTTTTGACTTTTGAACCTCGTAAACATTTACTTACTAAAAGAATAAAATCAAGTATAAAGTAGGAGCAAACAGCAAATCTTAAAGTTTAAAAGGAACAGAAACATGTGACCCTAACTCTAATAATAATTATTAGCTACCTAGAGAAAAAGGCAAATAATTCAAGTGGCCTTTGGATCTAGCTCTCTGACTACTCCTCCTTACTTGGATGTGGTCTAAGGACAAAAAGAACTGAAAAGAAAGTTTGAACCTGACTCGTTAGGATGACTGCTGGCCATGATTATGGAGACTGCAAATCTGTAAACCAGTTATCAATCACGGTGGGACGAGAGGAACACAGACACAGACCGGGAAAGTAAGGAAGGGCCCTGGGTGGCTGCCTCTGAGTGCAACATATCAGTATCAACTCAAGATTTTAAAACACATTTAAATTTCTCAGTTTTTTGTTTTGTTTTGTTTTTGTTTTTTTGAGACACAGTTTCACTCTGTCGCCTAGGCTGGAATGCAGTGGCACCATCTTGGCTCACTGCAACCTCCGCCTCCTGGGTTCAAGTGATTTGTGTGGCTTAGCCTCCTGAGTAGCTGGCGTTACAAACAAGTGTCACTATGCTCAGCTAATTTTTGTATTTTTGGTAGAGACGGGGTTTCACCATGTTGGCCAGGCTGGTCTTGAACTCCTGACCTCAGGTGATCCGCCCACCTCAGCCTCCCAAAGTGCTGGGATTACAGGCGTGAGCCTCCGTGCCTGACCATTCTTTGCTCTTCAGCAGTGAGAGGCCCGGCAAGGAACGTACTTCATGCCCAGATGTGGGTGTCCAAGGACCATCCCTCCACCAAAGGGAAGGAGGGTTTCTCAGAGGAAGAGCTGATTCCAAGACTAGGGGAGGGAGAGGCCAAGCTGAGCCTGAACGTCTTAATGAGTGCCAGAAAAGCAAGCAAATGCTTACAGGATGCTGGGAACATGTTGAAAGACTCAAGAACCATCTTGAAAAGACTCCCACTTACCAAATTCGGGATACAGTAAAAAATAGTGAAATTAATAAACTACATTTATATAATTTTTTTTTTAAATCCATGAGTCTGAAATAATACTTAAAAAATGGAGTGGGAGAACATGAGAGGCTCTTTTTTGTTTGTTTGTTTTAAATTGAGATAGAATCGTGCTCTGTCGCCCAGGCTGGAGTGCAGTGGCACAATCTCAGCTCACTGCAACCTCTGCCTTCTGGGCTCAAGCAACAGTTCTCTCACCTCAGCCTCCCGAGTAGCTGGGATTACAGGCGTGAACCACCACGCTTGGCTAGTTTTTTGTATTTTTGGTGGAGACGGGGTTTCACCATGTTTCCCAGGCTGGTCTTGAACTCCTGAGCTCAAGCAATCCACCAGCTTCCCTAAGTGCTAGGATTACAGGCGTGAGCCACAGTGCTCATGCAATGAGGGGCTCTTCGTAAAGGAATGTGAGGTAATAAATGTAGAAGAAGTGACAATTTAAAGCCCAGGATTCTGCAATAATCAGTGTAAAAACAGATTCAGGAGGCCAGGCACGGTGGCTCACACCTGTAATCCCAGTGCTTTGGGAGGCCGGGTGGGAGGGTCCCTTGAGACCAGGAATTCAGGATCAGCTTCAGCAATATAGTAAGACTCCATCTCAAAAACACAAAAATAAAAATAAAATTCAGCTGGGTGTGGTGGCACATGCCTGTAGTCCCAGCTACTCAGGAGGCTGAGGAAGGAGGATCGCTTGAATCCAGAAGTTAGAGGCTACAGTGAGCTATGATTGTGCCACTGCAACCCAGTTTGGGTGATGGGGTGAGACCCTGTCCCTTAAAACAAATAAAACAGCCGGGAGCGGTGGCTCATGCCTGTAATCCCAGCACTTTGGGAGGCCAAGATGGGCGGATCAACAAAACCCCGTCTCTACTAAAAATACAAAATTAGCCGGGCGTGGTGCTGGGCGCAGTGCCGGGCGCCTGTAATCCCAGCTACTCGGGAGGCTGAGGCAGGGCAATCACTTGAACCCAGGAGGCAGAGGTTGCAGTGCGCCAAGAACGCACCACTGTACTCCAGCCTCGGCAACAGAGAAAAACTCCATCTCAAAAAAAAAAAAAAAAAAAAAAAAAAGGAAAAATATAAATAAATAAACAAAAAATAAATAACTAAAAAGGAGCCTCTCAGTCCTTTGGTGACAAGTTACTGGGAAGAGAACATTCCTACGGTCCTAAAGTCTCACGCACTTACTGCTCGTTAGTTACAAAGGAGAAAATACTTGTACAAAGCCGAGTGATCTGGCAGACATCAGCTCGACCCAATGCTTAACCTCAGCATCGTCAACAACAGGACGGAACTATTATGTGGCTCGTGCTGAGATGCAATAGGAGCTCTGCAGCATTCCTGCCAGAAATGTTTGGCCTGGATCTAATCAGGAGGGAACCATTTGACAAATTCAGACTCTGGAAAATTCTGCAAGACAGTGGACCTATGCTCCTCACGTATCAATGCTACATTTCTTGGGTATGATAAGGGTATTGTTGCTATGAAGGGAACACCTTTGTTTTTAGGAGATAATGACGGTTTAGGAATGAAATATCATGATAAATATAATCTATTTTCAAATACAGTTACCCCATGTATACTCACGGGATTGGTTCCGGAACCCACACATATTCCAAAATCTGCATGTACTGAAGTCCCACAGTCAGCCCTGCAGAACCTGAGTGTAGGAAAAACCAGCCTCTGCATACATAGGTTTCACGTCCTACGAATACTGTTCTGTTTTGCTTTGTTTTTTTTGAGACAGAGTCTCGCTCTGTTGCCCAGGCTGGAGTGTAGTGGCGCAATCTCTGCTAACTGCAAGCTCCGCCTCCCGGGTTCAAGTGGTTCTCCTGCCTCAGCCTCCGGAGTAGCTGGGACTACAGGGCATCTGCCGCCACGCCCAGACAATTTTTTGTATTTTTAGTAGCGACGAGGTTTCACCGTATGAGCCAGGGTGGTCTCGATCTCCTGACCTCGTGATCCGCCTGCCTCGGCCTCCAAAAGTGCTAGGATTCCAGCACTGTGCTCGGCCATGTTTTGTTTTGAGACAAGGTCTCGCTCTGTCCCCCAGGCTGGAGAGCAGTGGTACAATCACATCTCACTGCCACCTCGACCTCCCTGGCTCCAGCGATCCTCCCGACTCAGTCTCCCGAGTAGCTGGGACCACAGGTGCATGCCTCCATGCCCAGCTAATTTTCAATATTATTTGTAGAGGTGGGGGTCTCTCTATGTTGCCCACACAGGTCTTAAGCTCCGGGGCTGACGCAATCCTCCTGCCTCAGCCTCCCAAAGTGCTGGGATTACAGGCGTGAGCCTCTGCACCTGGCTGCCACTGCATTTTTGATTCACATTTGGTTGAAAAACGCCCACATAGACGCTGACCCGTGCAGTTCAAACCCATGTCAATCAAGGGTCAACTGTCCTTCAGGGAAAAACTAGGCCCGCTGTTTACGCAGAGGTAGAGGCTCCGCCAGGCTCGGACCGTGTGTTCCCCAGTCAGCCGCGCCATGCCCGGGAACCGAGGGAGGCGGCGTGGTTACCGTCGCTCGGTTCCGGGGAAGGGACGCGTCCACCCTTGCTCGGTTCCGGTGAACTCCGGACATGTTGACCGTTGCCCGGTTCCAGTTCCAGTTGCTGGGTCCCGGTGAAGGGACGCGGTTACCGTGGCTAGGTTCCGGTGAACGGACATGTTGACCGTTGCTCGGTTCCGGTTGCTCGGTTCCGGTGAAGGGACGCGTCCACCGTGGCTTGGTTCCGGTTCCGGTTGCTCGATTCCCGTGAAGGGACGCGGTTACTGTCGCTGGGTTCCGGTGAACGGACATGTTTACCCTCGCTCGGTTCCGGTTCCTCGGTTCCGGTGAAGGGATGCGGTTCCGGTTCCTCGGTTCAGGTGAAGGGACATGTTTACCCTCGCTCGGTTCCGGTTCCTCGGTTCCAGTGAAGGGACACGGTTACCATCGTTGGGTTCCGGTGAACGGACATGTGGACCGTTGCTCGGTTCTGGTTCCGGTTGCTCAGTTCCGGTGAACGGACATGTTTACCCTCGCTCGGTTCCGGTTCCTCGGTTCCGGTGAAGGGACGCGGTTACCGTCGCTGGGTTCCGGTGAACGGACATGTGGACCGTTGCTCGGTTCTGGTTCCGGTTGCTCAGTTCCGGTGAACGGACATGTTTACCCTCGCTCGGTTCCGGTTCCTCGGTTCCGGTGAAGGGATGCGGTTACCGTCGCTGGGTTCCGGTGAACACACGTGTTGACCGTTGCTCGGTTCCGGTTGCTCAGTTCCGGTGAACGGACATGTTGACTGTGGCTCGGTTCCGGTTCCGGTCGCTCGCTCCGGTGAAGGGCACAGGATGGGCGTCATGCTGCCTGGCCTCCACGTTTCTGTAGGTCTGGAATTCCCCACGATGAAAAGCGGGGAGTGGGGAGAGTAAGTGAATCCATCTCCTCAGGGAGTCAAAACCAGGGCGCTTCCAAGTGTTGACTCTTAGATTTGCCAACGCGTGGGGGGCGCCAGCTTAGACCCGTCTGTGTTCCCGAGGTCCGTGTCCCCCGGGACGAGACACCAGCCCTGATGGTATCAGGTCAGGAGGGCGGACTGTACGGAAAGAAACAGAATCCAGGAACAAAGTGGCTCTGCCCGTGACAGGCTGTTTCTCCCCATCAACCTCGGTGAGACAACATGAGTGTGAGGCTTTGCAGGAACTTGCCCTGCATTCCTTCCCTCCCCAGATAATTCTCTGGTCTGACATCTCAGAAGGCTTTTGACCAGACTTCCACCCCGAGATCCTTTCCAACCTGATTATAACAGAAACCATCATGACCCGGTCGCTCACGCTGAGGCTCCTCTAATTAACAGACCTCTAAGGCATGCGTTCGGCGTTAAAGGGGCAGAGGATGGTAAAGTTAAGGAAGCTGCTTCAAATCTCCTGAAAACGGAGGCGATCCGGGCGCGGTTCCGTCAGTCTGCTGCCCAGGGAAGGGCCGGATGCCCCGAACCCTTCTCTCTCGTTCGACATGGATGAAAAGATAATCCAGAAAGTAAAGGTGCATTCTGGGATTGACCGCCTGCTTAAGCTGTCCTGGAGGTTGGGCTCCTGGATCTCGAAACTAGAACGACGCCTGGTTTTACGTAAAATTAGGAGATGGGACTAAACAGATCATCTCCTCCACATTGATTGAATAGAGGAGAAAAGCACAGCTCCCGGAAGTCATCTTTCTTGCTCGATATCGTCCCTCTCCCTGTACTTCCTCAGTGGACATGCACTGGCTGATATCCTCTGTATTAGGCAGCAATGTTTTCTGGGCAACGGAAACTACTAGTATTTCAGGCTGGCTGTCAAAAGCTGGAGTTACACGTTTTCCTTTTTTTTTTCTTTTTTTTTGAGACAGAGTCTCCCTCTGTCACCCAGGCTGGAGTGCAATGGCGTGATCTTGGCTGACTGCAACCTCCGCCTTCAGGCGATTGAAACGATTCTCCTGCCTCAGCCTCCTGAGTAGCTGGGATTACAGGCATGCACCACCGCTCCCAGCTAATTTTGTATTTTTAGTAGAGATGGAATTTCTCCATGTTGGTCAGGCTGATCTCGAACTCCTCACCTCAGGTGATCTGCCCGCCTCAGCCTCCCAAAAGTGCTGGGATTACAGGCATAAGTCACCACGCCCGGCTGAGTTACACATTTTCTATAAAGCAATGACGCTCTCTCCCCTACAAGAAGGACCTTGGCAATGTCTACAGAAGTTAATAATGTCTGTCATTCTTTGGCTTAGCAATTCCAATTCACAGATATGCATGTGTGAAGTGTGCAAAGACAGATGTGCAGCAATGTTGCTGGGCGCGGTGGCTCACGCCTGTAATCCCAACACTTAGGGAGGCCAAGGTGGGCAGATCACGAGGTCAGGAGTTCGAGACCAGCCTAACCAACATGGAGAAACCCCATCTCTACTAATACTATGAAATTGGCCGGGCGTGGTGGCACATGCCTGTAATCCCAGCTACTCGGGAGGCTGAGGCAGGAGACTCGCTTGAACCCGTGAGGCGGAGCTTGCAGTGAGCCGAGATCGTGCCACTGAACTCCAGCCTGGGCGACAGAGCAAGACTCTAGCTCCAAAAAAAAAAAAAAAAAAAAAAAGATGTATGTGCAACAATGTTTATCATAGTATTATTATTTGCAACAGCAAAAGGAGAAGGAAGGAGTGAAATATCCATTTATTGGGCAATGGGCAAGTAAATTACCCTCTATACAGTAGAATACAATGCTGTTACTGCAACAATTAAAGCACGTCGGCCTATGCCGATAGGAAAAGACTGGCAAGATATTAGATTTTTTTTTTTAAATCAAAGGTTTCTTTTGTAAATAGGACAGACAATACCTGTCACATACATGTATAAATGCATAGAGGATATTTCAGAGGGATGTATATAAGAAACAAAGCTGGGCACAGAGGCTCACGCCTATAATCCCAGCACTCTGAGAGGCCAAGGCAGGAGGATCACCTACACTCAGGAGTTCAAGATCAGCCTGGGCAACATGGTGAAACGCCATCTCTACAAAAAATATAAAAGTTGGTGGTGGGCGCCTGTAGTCCCAGGTACTCGGGAGGCTGAGGCAGGAGAACCCTTGTACCCAGGAGACGGAGTACGCAGTGGGTGACAGAGACTCTGTCTCAATAGATAAATGAAACTTAAGACAGATTACAGCTGAGTTGTCCCTCAGTCATATCCTTCAGTGCCACGTAACTGTTTTAAGTCCGTGCGCGGAATTCTGGTTTTATAATGAAAGAAAAAGTCCTGGCCGCCTCTGACATTGTTCAGTTTCAGCCCAGACCCTATCGAGCAAAGACTTTTTAACTGAATCAGCAATTGAACTGCTAGATGTGAACTAATCTGGTTTGCGATCTGAAAATACATACTCTTAGTGAAACAAATGATTTGAGTGTGGGTCAGGGCAAGGCCAATATTCAAATACTGCAAACCCTCCGCTGGTGCCAGCCTCAGGCTGGAGTCAGAATGTGTGAGTGGAAACAGCTCCCAGGAAAGAAAACTGATGCCAGCGTGGTCAGCACGTTCTCGGGGTTCTCCAGGGAATTCTGGCCAGTCCCTTAAGGTTATGCTGTGAGTAGGGCTTCTCCAGCTACCAAAACATGCCTGCCTGTCGTTGAAGGAGAAGTTCAGCGAAACTGTGCAGCTAAATGACACGAAAAGAGTTTTCTCAGAGCCTGAGAGAACAGTAGTTCCTCTGAGGAATCCCAAACTTGGGGTTAATAAGAGTAAAATAGTTGAACACGTGGAGGATTGAAAAGTCTAAACAGGCCGGGCGCGGTGGCTCACACCTGTAATCCCAGCACTTTTGGGGGCCAAGGCAGGTGGACACCTGAGGTGAGGAGTTTGAGACCAGCCTGGCCAACATGGCAAGACCCCATCTCTACTAAAAAATACAAAAATTAGCCAGGTGTGGTGGCGGGAGCCTGTAATTGCAGCTACTCGGGAGGCTGAGGCACAAGAATTGCTTGAAGCCAGGAGGTGGAGGCTACAGTAAGCCCACAGAGACTCCGTCTCAAAAAAATAAAGTCTAAACAAATGTCTTAGCAGGCAATTACCTGGCAAAGTACGTACACAAGCTGTTCAGATGTAAGTGGAGGTCCTGCGTGGTTGATTTGCCTTGTTATTAATGACCTTCAGAGTGACAGGAGTACGACCTCTTCTGGGGACACAGTGGGGACGTGTGTTGTGCTCTGGCAGAGCTTGTGCGGCGTCCCATGCATCATCTCCTGGCTAGACACCGGCAAGAGCTCCAGAGTCATCTCCCTCCCTCCTTTCTTGAGGCCGCTTCCCTGGGAACCATTCCCCAGAATTCACCTCTCCTCCAGCCTTCGCACGTGGGATTCCCTCTATCCGATCTGTCCTTCCCCGGAATTCACCTCTCCTCTGGCCTTCACATGTGGGATTCCCTCTATCCGATTCGTCCTTCCCAGCAATGTTTATCTGACGCCGGCTCCTTGATGAGACTTGATGAGAATCACTGGGAAAATCCCTGACCGTATCTCCCTCAAACTCTCATCCAGCCAGCAGGGTGAGGGAGCTCCTCCTCGGCTCTCACCCGTGGACTTAACGCCTTCGCTGTCCCCAGGCGCAGAAACTACCTTCTCTACATCCTGATCACCCCAGTGCCAGCACTGACCCCGGGCCGGACCCGCCATCCCGCCTGTGTCTGTACGACAAGGAAATGAGCAGAGAAAGGAAAATGTCCAGATGCACAAAAAGGAAACCTCGGAAATCACTGCAGCCAGAGAAAGGTAGGAAAACACGGAGGCCGAGTGCTGGAGCTTCCCAGGGCCCGGGGTGGAAGGTCTCCCAGGATTTCTGTCACTGCAGACGCCAGGCGGTGGCTGGGAAGGATTCCGCCCGAGCCTCCTGCCTTTATTAAGTCCCACCCTCCACACAGACGAACCTCTAGACCTGGGTGAACCCCATCGACCAGACAGTTCCTTCTCTCTCATCTCATATCCTGCCTCCTGTTCGTTACTTCCCAGCACAGATCTGTTTCTCTGTAAAGGGCAGGCAGCCTTACACACCCCGGGTTACATCAAAGGCCGGAACGGCTTGAGAGGGCCGTCCAGAACAGGCTGCTGACACCCACCCGAGAGTGATCCAGCTTCTGACTCACCAGGCCCCAGCGCATGCTCTCTGATCCAGGCGCTCAGGCAGGCGACTTTAGGTCCCAGGGGGCTGCCTGGCACATCTCTGCTCCGACCAACAGGGGCAGGAACCTACACAGATTCCGAGGTGGAAGGAGGAAGGTCTCTAAGGTTCCTGAGCTGCAAACGGGACCATTTTGGCAAAAGCTCCTGCGTCCCTGTTCACATCCACATACTTTAAGTATTACTTCTGCAGCATTTAGACTTAATACTTGAGAAAGACACTGTAAGACTCGTTGGCATGTGTAGCTTTCGATGAGATCACCTAGGGAGCCCTCCCCACCAGGGAAAGACTCCTCATTACAGAGCCCAGCTCGGTAAGTTCCCCGGAGAAGTGAGTCGGGGGAGGGGGATGTGGTCAGTCGTAAAATCTTGACGCTCGTCCCCTACTCTTCTGTGTTCCATGGACAGTTAATGGCTACGTCCTGCCAATTCTCCTCCAGGCCTCTCTGGAAACCAGTTCTTTGCCTCTGATCTCAGTTAAGAATCACTGACCTGGCCGGGTGCGGTGGCTCACGCCTGTAATCCCAGCACTTTGGGAGGCCGAGGCAGGCGGATCACAAGGTCAGGAGATC
>NW_012106474.1:901147-904782 GCF_000951045.1 Mandrillus leucophaeus | reverse complement strand
GCTGGTCTCGAACTCCTGACCTCGTGATACGCCTGCCTTGGCCTCCCAAAGTGCTGGGTACAGGGGTGAGCCACCGCACCCGGCTGCATTTGCTTTTGATAAGTTTCCCTGAATGGAAAATGTTGATGTCACACTAGCTAATTGGGAATGACATGTTTTATCCAGCCCTGATCCAGCTATGCTGTTATGATGAACACTTACTAGCGGCTCCCAAGCTTGTAAAATGCTTTCATGAACCACATATCACAAAGCATCTGTAGCACTATTTGCTTTATTTCCTAGGAAGCTTGGGGGTGAGGGATTGGGGGAGGAATTATCAACATTTGGACAAGCCCAGAGAAGTATGTTATGCGTGGAATTTCAGACACCATGTGTGCTGTGGCAAAAATAAAAATAAAAAATGAAAAAGTTGAGGACTGTGGTTCTGAAATAGGATGAGGAAGAAGGACCTGAAGCCATAAATGGAAGAACCAGGGATGATGGAGAGTTCCCGCACTGAGTCCCGGCCTTTCTGCCAAGCTGCCAAATGCTCAGTGGCTGGGATGCTGAACACGTGAATCAAAGGTGGGGGGAGGGAGGGGGTGGGGGGAGAGACAGAGAGAGACATCAAAGACAAGGGGGGGAGAGAGAGAGGGAGAGAGACAGACAGACATCAAAGACAATGGGGGGGAGAGAGAGAGAGACATCAAAGACAAGGAGAGAGAGAGAGAGGAACACATCAAAGACAAGGAGAGAAAGAAACAACATTCAAAGACAAGGAGAGAGAGAGAGAGAGAGAAACACATCAAAGACAGAGAGAGAGAGGGAGGAACATGTCAATCAAAGACAAGGAGAGGGAGAAGAAGAGGGAGAGGGAGAAGAAGAGGGAGAGGGAGAAGGACAGAGGGAGAGGGAGAGGGAGAGTAGGGGAAGGAGAGAGAGAGAGAGAGAGAGAAACATCATTCAAAGAGGAGAGAGAGTATGTTTGAGGGAACGCCAGCCTGTGATGCTTAATCTTCCGTGCCAACATGAGGGAGCTAGAGGGTACCCTGATATTTGATTAAACATGATCCTGAGTGTGTCTATGACTATGTTTCTGGGTGAAATCAACTTTTTTTTCTTTTTTTGAGATGGAGTTTCACTCTTGTTGCCCAGACTGGAGTGCAGTGGTGCAATCTCAGCTCACCGCAACCTCCGTCTCCTGGGCTCAAGAGATTCTCCTGCCTCAACCTCCCAAGTAGCTGGGACTACAGGCACCCACCACCACGCCTGGCTAATTTTTGTATTTTTAGTAGAGACAAGTTTTTACCATGTTGGCCAGGCTGGTCTTGAACTCCTGACCTCAGGGGATCCAGCTGCCTTGGCCTCCCAGTGTTGGGATGACAGGCGTGGGTTACCACACCCAACCGAGATCAACATTTGTATCAGCATACTTGGAGTATAAAGCAGACTGCTCTCCCCAGTGTGGGCGGGCCTCATCCAACCCACTGAAGTCTAAATAGAAAAACCTGCTGATACGGGAGAATTCTCTCTGACTGTCTTCCAGCTGGGACACCCGTTGTCCTCTGCCTTCAGACTTGGCGGGAACTTACACTGTCAGTTCTCCTGGGTCTCCAGCTTTGCCAACTGCAGCTCTTGGGGCTTCTTGGCTTCTATAACCAAGTGTGCTAATCCTTTATAAGAAGTCTCTTTCGGCCGGGCGCAGTGGCTCACACCTGGACTCCCAGCACTTTGGGAGGCCGAGGAGGGTGGATCACATGAGGTCAGGAGTTCGAGACCAGCCTGGCCAACATGATGAAACCCCATCTCTACTAAAAATACAAAAATTAGCCGGGTGTGGCAGGGGGTGCCTGTAATCCCAGCTACCTGGTAGGCTGAGATAGGAAAATTGCTTGAACCCAGGAGGTGGAGGTTGCACTGAGCCAAGACCGCACCACTGTACTCCAGCCTGGGCAACAGAGAGATACTCTGTCTCAAAAAAAAAAAAAAGGCCGGGCACGGTGTCTCATGCCTGTAATCCTAGCACTCGGGGAGGCTGAGGCGGGCGGATCACGAGGTCAGGAGATCGAGACCATCCTGGCTAACACAGTGAAACCCCGTCTCTACTAAAAAATACAAAAAATTAGCTGGGCATGGTGGCGGGTGCCTGTAGTCCCAGCTACTCGGGAGGCTTAGGCAGGAGAATGGCGTGAACCTGGGAGGTGGAGGTTGCAGTGAGCCGAGATCCAGCCACTGCACTCCAGCCTGGGCGACAGAGCGAGACTCCGTCTCAAAAAAAAAAAAAAAAGCCCCGCCGACCTGCTGCCCAGAGGGAAAGGTGGCCTGCAGGAGCTCTCGTGGTTAGGAAGGAAGGGATGGTGCCGGGGGCTTGCTTTGGCCTTAAGCCAGTAGTTTTCAACTAGGGAGTGGTTGTGCTTCCCAGGGGCCATTTCGCAATGCCTGGGGATGCCCTTGGCTGTCACACTGGGGAGTGGAGTGTTGCAGAAGCCAGGATGCTGTTCACATTCTACCATGCACAGGACAGCTCCTCCCGCAGCAAAGAAGCACCTGGCTCAGAATGTCAACAGGGCCAAGAAAGCCCACACTAAGCTGCTCCCGGAATGATTCCAGTCTCCATTTGGCCCCCAGTCACTTTCTGATTCCAGTTCTCCAACCCAGGCACGGAGGTAGTGGATTAGAGAAGCAAAGGGAAAGTTAATCCAGCAAGATTCTGGTTCTGTGTGTGTTACTAATGGGGAAAGCACCTTGAATGTACCGTGTAACGTGGAAGATTCATGAGCCTGAATCGTCTCACCGTTATTACGTGATCAGAGTGAGGAGGCCTAAGGGAACATCACAGGATGGGAAGGGCCAGGTTGAATGAAAAATCCTGGCTGAGTTCAGTGGCTCAGGCCTGTAATCCTAGCACAGCCAAGGAGGGAAGATTGCTTGAGTCCAGGAGTTCGAGACCAGCCTGGACAATGTACCGAGACCCTGTCTTTACAAAAAAAACAAAAATTAAAAAAAAAAAAACACAAATAATTAGCCAGGTGTGGGGACACGTGCCTGTAGTCCCAGCTATGTGAGAGGCTAAGGTGGGAGGACTGCTTGAGCCTGGAAGGCAGAGGTTCCAGTGAGCCCAGATTGTGCTACTGCATTCAAGCCTGGGCAACAGAGTGAGACTCTGTCTGGAAAAAAAAAAAAAAAAGAATCTTATACACCCCACCCAGTCTTTCTTTCTGAGCAAATGGTTTGGAATCTCTCACACTTCTGGTGCTATATGCTTTTATTTATTTATTTTTATTATTATTTTTTTTGAGATGGAGTCTCGCTCTGTTGCCCAGGCTGGAGTACAGTGGCGCGATCTCGGCTCACTGCAAGCTCCGCCTCCCGGGTTCACGCCATTCTCCTGCCTCAGCCTCCTGAGTAGCTGAGACTATAGACGCCCGCCATCACGCCCAGCTGATTTTTGTATTTTTAGTAGAGACGGGGTTTCACCATGTTCGCCAGGATGGTCTCGATCTCCTGACCTCATGATCTGCCCACCTCGGCCTCCCAAAGTGCTGGGACTATAGGCATGAGCCACCACACCCAGCTAATTTTTGTATTTTTAGTAGAGACGGGGTTTCACCATGTTGGCCAGGCTGGTCTCGAACTCCTGACCTCGTGATACGCCT
>NW_012106474.1:894964-898917 GCF_000951045.1 Mandrillus leucophaeus | reverse complement strand
AGAGCAAGACTCCATCTCAAAAAAAAAAAAAAAAAGAAAAAAAAGTCTCTTTCTGTACTTATATTTTGCTAGTCACAGACAGACTATTACCTTTGAGAATATACAATGTGAATATCAGCCTCTTACTGGAAGCCTCTTTTAGCATCTGCTGACTTGAGACCTCCTTAGCTACAAAATCTGGGGAAATGAAGTTGTAGAAGCTTTGTGCATATAAATAATGATAATATCAATGGGTTGGTAGGAAACGGCCTTCTCAGACCTATGAAAAAATACATCCTCCCACAGTTTATTAAGGAAAAATGTTTATGCCTTAATTTAAACCATTTCTCTGGGGGGAAGGAGGAACAGTTCATTAACTACGTAAGACAGTGAGTGAGGGAGTGGGGGAAACACACAGGGTCTACTGAGGATCTACGTGTCTCAACTTCCTCCACTTCTCCAGCACCCACCGCTCAGGACAGAATCATGTTCTTTTCCCAGCATCTGAGCCGTCCACTCCAGATATGGTTTGGCTGTGTCCCCACCCAAATCTCATCTTGAATTCTAGTCCCCATAATCCCACGTGCAGTGGGAGGGACCTGGTGGGTGGTCATGGAATCATGGGAGCAGGAACCCTCGTGCTCTTCTCATGATACTGAGTTCTCACAAGGCCTGATGGTTTTATAAGGGGCTTGTCCCCCTTCTGCTCATCCTTCTCCTTCCTGCCACCATGTGAAGAAGGACATGTTTGCTTCCCATTCCCCCACGATTGTAAGTTTCCTGAGGCCTCCCCAGCCATGTGGAACTGTGAGTCAGTTAAACCTCTTTCCTTTATAAATTACCCAGTCTTGGCAGGGAGCGGTAGCTCACGCCCGTAATCCCAGTACTTTGGGAGGCCAAGGTGGGTGGATCATGAGGTCAGGAGTTCAAGACCAGCTTGGCCAACATGGTGAAACCCCATCTCAACTAAAAATAACAAAATTAGCCGGGTGTGGTGGCAGGGACCTGTAATCCCAGCTATTTGGGAGGCTGAGGCAGGAGAATCACTTGAACCCAGGAGGCGGAGGTTGCAGTGAGCCAAGATCGCACCACTGCACTCCAGTCTGGGTGACAGAGCGAGACTCCGTCTCAAATAAATAAATAAATAAATACCCAGTCTCATTATGTCCTTATAAACAGTGGGAGAACAGACTAATGCAGCTCCCAGGCACAAGCCTGGATCACAAAGGCAGCCAGTCACTACTGCACAGTCCTCCAAGAGAGAACCAGAATCTGTTCTAGGTGAGTAAATAAATTACTGGAACAAAAGACAAAAATGACTACAGAAAAGAACAACTTCAAAGAAACGTATCAACAGAGCAATTAATATAATGCCATTTATCATTGGTGGAGCCCTTTGTGTCAAGCACCATAAAAAATTGCTTTATATATACTACTTTTTTTTTTTTTTTTTTTTTGAGATGGAGTCTCGCTCTGTCGCCCAGGCTGGAGTGCAGTGGCATGGTCTCAGCTCACAGCAACCTCCGCTTCCTGGGTTCACGTGATTCTTGTGCCTCAGCCTCTGGGGTAGCTGGGATTACAGGCGCCCGCCACCATGCCTGGCTAATTTTTGTATGTTTAGTAGAGGCAGGGTTTCTCCATGTTGGCCAGGTGGGTCTCGAACTCCTGATCTCAGGTGATCCTCTCGCCTCAGGTTCCCAACGTACTGGGATTACAGGCACGAGCCACCGTGCTGGGGCGTTATGCTACCTCTTTTAATTCTCACAACAGAATCTTCTATTATTATCAACCCCATTTAGCAGATCAGCAGACTCAGAGAGATAAGTCACTCAGTGAAGGTTGCCTGGTTAAACCACTGAGTCATAAATGGCAGAGTGAGTATTCAAACCTGGGTCTCTTATCTCAAAAGTCTTAATTTGCCTCACTACACACTTAAGAGCTGAAGAACTAATCAGACTAGTGTGAAATGAAATAGGGTTTTTTGGTTGTTTTGGTTGTGTTTTTTTCGTTTTTCTTTTAAGATAAGATTTTTGCTTTGGTGCCCAGGCTGGAGTGCAGTGGTGCAATCATAGCTCACTGCAGCCTCCAATTCCCTGGGCTCAAGTGATCCTCCCACCTTAGCCTCCCAAATAGCTGGGATTACAGGCACATGTGACCACACCTGGCTACTATTTAAAACAATTTGTGGAGACCAGTCTCATTTTGTTGCTCAGGGGGTCTCAAACTCCCGGCTTCAAGCTGTCCTCCTGCCCCAGCCTCCCAAAGTGCTGGGATTACAGGTGTTGGCTACTTTTAAAAACTTTTTAGGCCGGGTGAGGTGGCTCACACTTGTGATCCCAGCACTTTGGCAGGTCGAGGTGGGTGGATCACGAGGTCAGGAGATCAAGACCATCCTGGCTATCAGGCTGAAACCCCGTCTCTACTAAAAATACAAAATTAGCCATGCATGGCGGCATGCACCTGTAATTCCACCTACCTGGGAGACTGAGGCTGGAGAATCGCTTGAACCCAGGGGGCAGAGGTTGCAGTGAGCCAAGATCGCGCCACTGCACTCCAGCCAGGGCGACAGAGCGAGAATCCATCTCAAAAAAAAAAAAAGAAAAACAAAAAAAGGAAGGAAGGAAGGAGGGAGGGAGGAAGGGAGGGAGGAAGGAAGGAAGAAAGGAGAAGGAAGAAAGGAAGGGGAAGGAAGGAAAAGGAAGGAAACGGAAGGAAATACAGGTGCCCAGAAAGAAAGGCAGGCTCCCAAAGTGAATACTAAGACACTCAATATCACACGTTGTCAAAAAATCTATTGAAATTTTCAGGTGACAGAGGGACTTAAGAACAACGGTGCTCAAGGAAGTCAACACAGGCCACGACGCACAGGACTCCCAATTTGGCTCATGATCACATCCCTATCAGGGTCATTTAGAACACGCCAGGCGTCCTTTGCTCTAAGCGTGTTTCATGTACGTCTCCCCATCAATGAAGAAAGCACCTGGAGAGTAGGAAGCAAGAGTTACGGACTCTGAAATTCTCTCTTAAGCCCAGGAATCAATCTCAGTGGGCTGGGAACTCAGTAGCACCGACTGTTAGTATCATTTGCTGATAACTACTTTCACACCACAATAGCATCTTCATTCCTCATTTATACGGAAAACTCCTTGTGGTTCCCTTTGTGGCACCAGCTCCCAGCACATTCTATGTCATCCAAATTAATTCTTGGCCAGGTATAGTATCTCACGCCTGTAAACCCAGCACGTTGGGAAGCCGAGGTGGGTGGATCACCTGAGGTCAGGAGTTCCAGACCAGCCTGGCCAATATGTTGAAACCCCGTCTCAATCAAAAATACAAAAAATTAGCCGGGTGTGGTGGCGGGCACCTGTAGTTCCAGCTACTCGGGAGGCTGAGGCAGGAGAACTGCTTGAACCTGGGAGAAGGAGGTTGCAGTGAGCTAAGATTGCGCCACTGCACTCCAGCCTGGGTGACAAAGTGAAACTCCATCTCGAAAACAAACAAAAAAGTAATTCTTAATATATTAAACAAACATGTACTAAACAACTATGTGAACAGCGACTGTGTTTTTCAAACAGCTGCATTTACCAGCCATTACTGGATTCCTTCTGTGTGTGAAGCCCTGTGCTAAACTCTGGGAACAGAAAGACAACTGATACATGAGCCTTTCTTTCCTTTAAGGAAGCCCCAGTCCCATACAGAAGACAGACACGTACATAAACTATTAGGATGCAGGAAAATACAAGTGCGGTAATACTGGCACATACAGGAAATCGGTGAAGATGTTAGAACAACGTCTGGGGCACACACTCAGTGCTTTATAACAGAGGAAATCAGCGAAGATGCTTAGAACAATGTCTGGGGCACACACGTAGTGCTTTATAATAGAGGAAATCAGTGAAGATGTTAGAACAATGGGGCACACACTTAGTGCTTTATAACAGAGGAAATCAGCGAAGATGCTTAGAACAATGTCT
>NW_012106474.1:889434-894914 GCF_000951045.1 Mandrillus leucophaeus | reverse complement strand
GGCACATACAGGAAATCGGTGAAGATGTTAGAACAACGTCTGGGGCACACACTCAGTGCTTTATAACAGAGGAAATCAGCGAAGATGCTTAGAACGAACAATGGGGCACACACTTAGTGCTTTATAACAGAGGAAATCAGCGAAGATGCTTAGAACAATGTCTGGGGCACACACTCAGTGCTTTATAATAGAGGAAATCGGTGAAGATGTTAGAACAATGTCTGGGGCACACACTCAGTGCTTTATAACCTTGCGAGTTAGAGCGACTGAAGAGGAAGGAAGCCTCTGAGCTGCTCTGTGAAGAATGAACTGGATTTCACCGGGCAGGCCAGGAGTGGGATGGGGGAGGCATCCAAGAAAACAGCAAGAGACAGGCAGAGCCCAGTACAAGTTTTTCCACACGGTCAACTACAAAGCTCTGAGGGCTGCTAGGGAGAGCACGGGAGCTGTGGGAGAGGGTGAGGCTGGAGCCCTGTGGGCTAACAAATACGGCTCTAATTCCTGACATTGTGGCCACAAACTATTAGAAATGAGGCCAGACCTGGAAGCCCTGGGGACACAGTCTGGAAGGGGAGACAGACAAGAGCTAACCAGAATACAGGCAATGGCACCAAACAGAGATGTGCAGTGACCACTGCACAGTGCGGGGAAGGCTTCTTAGAGGAGGTAACATTTTGAAAAGACAACGTGTATAGCTTACATTAGTACACAACCTCATCGGAGAGAGAAGAAGGGAAGGGAATCCCAGGAGCAGGAGCCATCATGCTCAAAGGTTCCAAGGTTTGGCGATGGGCGATGTCTTTGGGGACCCTGGGAGTCGAGCAGTGTGGCTAAGCAAAGCCTGCAAAGGTGAAGGTGCTAGAAGGCCAGGTGGGGCTTGGGGGCGGGGCTTGGGGCGGGGCTTGGGGGCGGGGGTGGCCTTGAAGTCCACCCCAGGGAGTTTGGGTTGGATCCACCCTTAATGACGGCTGGCCCACACGGCAGTGACGTGAACAACTGGTACCGTAGATAGGTGGTTCTGGGAGCTGTGGAGACAGGGTGAGCCTGGAAATTGGTGGACTCATTAAGGGGCTAGTGAAACAACAGTGCCCCGACCTGATTAAATCCAGTGAATGGGGGAATGAGAATGCCAAGGCTGCAGCTGGAATAGATGCGTCAGTGAGACCCTATTCACAACCAGAGCCTAAAACAACATGTAGAGCCAGTTAAAAGCTCTCATATGTGTTTAAAGAACACATTAATGAAAGAATGGGTAGACGGGCGGGGTGCGGTGGCTCACACCCGTAATCCCAGTACTTTGGGAGGCCGAGGTGGGTGGATCATGAAGTCAGGAGTTCGAGATCAGCTTGGCCCACATGATGAAACCCCATCTCAACTAAAAATAACAAAATTAGCCGGGCGTGGTGGCGGGGTGCCTTTAATCCCAGCTACTGGGGAGGCTGAGGCAGGACAATCACTTGAACCTGGGAGGTGGAGGTTGCAGTGAGCCAAGATCGCGCCACTGCACTCCAGCCTGGGCAACAAGAGAGAAACTCTG
This sequence comes from Mandrillus leucophaeus, assembly GCF_000951045.1. NCBI lineage: Eukaryota > Metazoa > Chordata > Mammalia > Primates > Cercopithecidae > Mandrillus > Mandrillus leucophaeus. The sequence goes on along the minus strand of NW_012106474.1, from coordinate 893,377 downwards.
TCTCAAAAAAAAAAAAAAAAGAAAAAGGAAAAAGTAGACAGAAAGAGAAAGAGAAGGAGAGAACAAAGAGGAAGAAAAACTGGTGAAGAGTAGGGAAAGGAATCTCGGGTTTTTTGTTTTGGTTTGGGTTTTTTTTTGTTTTTTTTTTTTTTTGAGACAGAGTCTCACTCTATCACCCGGCCTGGAGTGCAGTGGCGCGATCTCGGCTCACTGCAGCCTCCGTCTCCCAGGTTCAAGCGATTCTCCTGCCTCAGTCTCCCAAGTAGCTCAGATTATAGGCGTCCACCACGCCGGGCTAATTTTTGAATTTTTAGTAAAGACAGGGTCTCACCATGTTGGCCAGGCTGGTCTTGAACTCCTGACCTCAAATGATCCACTCACCTCAGCCTCCCAAAGTGCTGGGATTACAGGCGTGAGCCACTGCGTCCGACCAGAGTCTGGTTTTAAACCCGTGGAGCTACAGTTCTCTGGCAAGCAGGGAAAGGACACAACTCGTGGACTGATGAGTAGGAGGGTCTAACACGAAGGCCTCTTGGGGACCCGCTGGGGGTTGGCGGGTGTCACCTTTCTGCATCCTGGGAGGAGAGCTGGTGGGAGGAGCTTTTCGGCAGGTGTCTCTTTCTAGCCTCCGGCAAGGGGCAGCAACAAAAGACGGTTCAGAAGAGAGAACGTGGCTAAGTATGTGCGTTTCAAGCCAAAGGATTCTAGAAACTTCTGTCACAGGTATGGAATCCAACCACAGGGCCCATGTGGTGAAGCCACTGCGCTGGTTCAAGCAGAAAGAGACGAACAAAATGACATTGAGCCCAGTTCATCCTGAAAGCAGAACCTCTGAGCCGTGTGGTTAAGAATGGAAATTCCAATTTTAGTCCAAGCAAATCTTCTGATGTATCAAGTTCGAGGGTGAGGTTTCATTAAAGGAATTTAAAATAAAAAAGTGAGATCACAGCAAATTTTTTTAAAATGATTGTTTCAGTGAAGGGAAAAAAAGGTCTTTATCCTTATTCAGGGCGTAATTCCTGATCCTGGTCCCTGGAGACAACACCCACCCTTGGGCAAATCATTCCTTGGGACGGAGGAGGGAGGGAACGTCTCTTTATTTCCTTGTATATAAAATACAAGAACTAAATAACCTGGATTAATGACCAGGGCTGGGGTTTATGATAAGACTGTGATTAGGACCACATAAAAGGAGAAAACGTCTTAATAAGAACTGCTTTGTGGCCTGTTTGAGCCTTTCTTAGTAAACTAATAAGTTACAATTTTCCTGGAGAGAAAATCTTGGAAATGACCCATTTCCCCAACAGGACATCATTTCCTGTAATTCACATGTGGTCAAGTTAAAAAAGATCGTTTGAACCTAGCTTAGCCAGACCAGGGAGAACATTAAAAATAAGTGTTTATTTTTCTGATTAAAGCCAAACAATGAGACTCAAAATAGGCCACAGAAAACCCACAGAACCTTCCAAGTTCCCCTGAGCTGACACATCGAAGGACATCTACTCACAGGGGAAAGCAGCAGGGGTACCGGCCTTCTCCTACGGGGCAGGGCTGGAGATCTGTTAAATTCCTCGTCCATATTTAGGAGCAGAGCTTCCTTTCGGCCAAAAGAGTAAGTTGACCGTGAAGGACAGATACTTCCAGGCAGACACTAAATACAGCAGTTGGTGTGGTAACAGGACAGATGAAAATGGAAGGTCTCCTCCGAGAATCCCACAGCCTGGGCCAGCGCTCCAAGGGGCTGACTGGCTCCTGTGGTTCAAATCTCTGCAAACGTCTTCCTCCCTCCTACCCCATCTACGGCAGGTAGCTGAGCCCTGGCCAGGGCCCCGGGAGTGGACACTCAACAAGCAGATATGAACAGACACTTCCAGAAAGTAGACAGGTGGACAGCCAGTAAGAATATGCAAAGGTGTCATCAAGGAAATGTAAATCAAAACTATTTCACACTGACTAGAACAGCAAAAGTGAAGAAAGACCCACAATATTAAATGCTGGTGAGGACATGGAGCAAGGGTGACTCTCGCACACCGCTGCTGGTGACGTAAATGGTGCAAAACTTTGTGGTTCTTGTTGTTTGAGACAGGATCTCACTGTTACCCAGACTGGAGTGCAGTGGTGCGATCTCAGCTTGCTGCAGCCTCGACACCCCAGGCTCAAGCGATCCTCCAGCTTCCCGGGTAGCTGGGATTACAGACGCACACCACCACACTCTAAAATTTTCTGTTGAGACGGGGTTTCCCCTTGTTGCTCAGGCTAGTCTCAAACTCTTGGGCTCAAGCAATCTGCCTGCCTTGGCCTCCCAAAGTGCTGGGATTACAGGCGTGAGCCACCGTGCCTGGTCAGTATAACCACTTTGAAGAACTGTTTGGTCCGTCTTACGAAGGTGAACGTACATTTACCTGATAACCTCCTCAGTATTCTACTGCGCAGTATTCCTACTTATCAGTATTTACCCAAGATAATTTTTTTAAGTCCATAAAAATGTTTGTTTATAACAGCCTTCCCCCACCCCAAACTGACAACAACTCACATCCATCGTTGGAAGAATGGAAACACTGTGACAAGATGCTCATCCAAGAGGACACTTCTCAGCAACAAGAAGGAACAAACTGATCTTCGCAGAAACAAGGGTAAGCCTCACAATGATGCTGAGCAAATGAAGCCTGACACCGAATAACACTGACTGTGTGATTCCATTTCCATGACGTTCTACAGGCAACACTAAACGACAGCCACAGAAAACCAAGGCGACGGGTGGGAGGGGGAGTCCCCGGAGAGGCCCAGCAGGGAGACTCTGCAGGGAGATGGAAACGTTCTCGGTCTTGTTTGGAGAATTGTTCATATCGGTATAACAGTTGTTCAAACACATTGAGCTGGGTACTTAAGAGCCATGAATTTTATTGTATTAAATTAAACCTAAAAAAAAAAAAAAACCCTCGTATAAAAAAGAGAGAGAAAAAACATAATTTGTCTTCCTCTCCTCTAGAGCCAGGTAACCAAGAATTCCAGCGTGAGCACAGGGTGCTGCCTCCTGAGCACGGCCACCTTTCCACAAGTGACCACCTCCCCTCCCTCCCTCCCTGCCTTTCTCTGCCATGGTTCCCTGTCGCCATGAATGGAACCAACTGCCCTCCACCCAGTGTCCCAAAACCAGAAACCTGGCAGTCCTTCCACATGCTTCTCTCTTCCTCACGTCTGCTCAGTTCCTAGACAGTTCCTGAATGAGGCGGAGCCCTTCCCGGTCTCCACCCCAACTGCCTCAATGGCAGGGGTTTCTCATGTTTGTTTTGGTTTGGTTTGGTTTTGAGACGGAGTCTCGCTCTGTTGCCCAGGCTGGAGTGCAGTGGCGTGATCTCGTCTCACTGCAACCTCTGTCTCCCGGGTTCAAGCGATTCTCCTGCTTGGGCCATCCGAGTAGCTGGGATTACAGACGTGAGCCACCATGCCTGGCTAATTTTTGTATTTTTAGTAGACACGGGGTTTCACCACGTTGGCCAGGCTGGTCTGGAACTCCTGACCTCAGGTGATCTGTTCACCTCGGCCTCCCAAAGTGCTGGGATTACAGGCGTGAGCCCCTATCTCTACTAAAAGATAAAAATAAAACTTGGGGCTGGGCACAGTGGCTCACGCCTGTAATCCCAGCACTTTGGGAGCCTGAGGCGGGTGGATCACAAGGTCAGGAGTTCAAGACAAGACTGGCCAACATGGTGAAACCTTGTCTCTACTAAAAATACAAAAATTAGCTGGGCATGGTGGCGGGTGCCTGTAATTCCAGCTATGCAGGAGGCTGAGGCAGGAGAATTGCTTGAAGCTGGGAGGCGGAGGTTGCAGTGAGCCGAGATCCCGCCACTGCACTCCAGCCTGGGTGACAGAGCCAAGACTCCATCTCAAAAAACATAAATAAATAAATAAATAAAAATAAATAAAACTTGGCTGTGTA
>NW_012106474.1:882792-889329 GCF_000951045.1 Mandrillus leucophaeus | reverse complement strand
TGAACCCGGGAGGCGGAGCTTGCAGTGAGCTGAGATCCGGCCACTGCACTCCAGCCTGGGCGACAGAGCGAGACTCCGTCTCAAAACAAAACAAACAAACAAAAACAACAAAAAACTTGGCTGTGTATAGTGGCGTGCACCTGGAGGTCTGGCTACTTGGGAGGCTACACCTGGCCAGCTTCGTATTTTTGAATGGTAAGGAAAAAAAAAAAACACACACCAAGGCCTTGTTTCCTATCTCTCCTGCCCATTCCTTCTCTCTCCACAACAACTCACTCAGGCAGCAACAGGGTCAATCAGGCCAGGAAGGGAACGGCTGGGGGAAGACGATGCTGACTCTCTCTTACTGAATCTTAGTTTCTGAGACATGGAAACCCCTGTTCACAGAGGCCCCTCTTTTCTCCCCCCTCCCGCCCCCCCCCCAAGAACCCCCAGCAGAAGCTGCTCACTGGCTGTTGTCAAAGTAGCCCTTTGTTCTTGGAATTGAACCAGCACAGGCCTCAGATTTCCATCCACAGCTCCAAATCCCTCCCACATCACCTCCACGACCTCAGGCTAAGCAAAGAAAGAAGCTGGCCAAAAACATCCCAGGCTAAGAAGCCAAAGCTCCTCCCAAGAGAGATGACCCCGGAGGGGACCCTCCGGTCTCCTCTCCATGAAGCCAGGTTGTGCTGGGAGGGCAGAAATGGCCAGAAAGAAAAGCACCGAGGAAGGCTCACAGGACAAGGACTTCAGGGGTCACGGTCCCATATCGTACAGAAGTGGGGGGCAGCAAAGACGCAAGATCTAAAGACAGACTTGCAGGCCCAGGCATGGTGCTCACGCCTGTAATCCCAATCAGTGTGGGAGGCCCAGGTGCGCAGATGACCAGAGGTCAGCAGTTTGAGGCCAGCCTGAGCAACATATGCAGCCCCGTCTCTACCAAAAGATAAAAATAAAACGTCGCTGTGTGTAGTGGGCCGTGTGTAGTGGGCCGTGTGTAGTGGGCCGTGTGTAGCAGGCCGTGTGCAACGGGCCCTGTGTAGTGGGCCGTGTGTAGCAGGCCGTGTGCAGCGGGCCCTGTGTAGCGGGCGGTGTGCAGCAGGCTCTGTGTAGCGGGCGGTGTGCAGGGGGCCCTGTGTAGCGGGCGGTGTGCAGGGGGCCCTGTGTAGCGGGCGGTGTGCAGGGGGCCCTGTGTAGCGGGCGGTGTGCAGCGGGCCCTGTGTAGCGGGCGGTGTGCAGGGGGCCCTGTGTAGCGGGCGGTGTGCAGCGGGCTCTGTGTAGCGGGCAGTGTGCAGTGGGCAGTGTGCAGCGGGCTCTGTGTAGCGGGCCGTGTGTAGTGGGCTCTGCTCTGTGTTGCGGGCCCTGTGTAGCGGGCCATGTGTAGCGGGCCGTGTGCAGCGGGCTCTGTGCAGCGGGCCGTGTGTAGCGGGCAGTGTGCAGCAGGCCCTGTGTAGCGGGCCGTGTGTAGCGGGCCGTGTGTAGTGGGCTCTGCTCTGTGTAGTGGGCCCTGTGCAGTGGGCCATGTGTAGCGGGCCATGTGTAGTGGGCTGTGTGTAGTGGCGGGCACTTGGAGTCCTAGCTACTTGGGGGGCTGAGGTGGGAGGATCCCTTGAACACAGAAGTTTGAGGTGACAGTGAGCTATGATTGCACCACTGGACTCCAGCCTGGGCAACACAGCGAGACTCTGTCTCTAAAAAAACAATAATAATGTCAAAAAACAGAGAGATTAGGGGAACTGCGGATGATGACGGCAAGGCATCGCCAGAGCGAGTCTGGGAAGTGTGTCTGGCACTGTCCAGGGGAAGGACAACACTCTGATGGCCACAGGAGAAGGGCAGCTGGGCTGGGGACAGGCTGGGATGGATCCTCCTTCATTCTCTCCCCATCCACCTGACTTTCTAGAACACCTTCTGGGCCCTCGTTTGCTTCTCTAGCCACCCAGCAGGGAAGTGCCGTGTCTTGAATGGGGAACCCAAATGTTCAGAAACTAGAACAGGGACGGACGGTCCCTCAGGAATTAATAAGCAAACTGGAGCTGAAGACTGATCCCAAGTGTCTCAACAGCTCTGGATGTCCCAATAAAACATGTTTCTAGAATGTGAACAGTTTTGAAACATCTGTATTCCAATCACCAATCCAGAACTCGGGGGCCAAAGAAAGTGTGGGTTTTCTCCCAAAGATTTAGCTGAGGACACAGCAGAATGACCCAGGTGTGAATGAAAGAAGAGTCTGGCCTGAGGCATCCTGTGACCCTGCCGTCTCTCTTAGGGATAAGAGGGACATCTAAGGCCAAGCGGAGCTGAGTCAGGCCTCCTGGGTGGGATGAGACGGTATGAGAGAGAGGTCCAGGAAAGGGTCTCGTTCAGACTGACATGTCCCATCATCGGTCAAGGTTTGGATGGAGACTAACAAGACTTAAGATGCGTGGCCGGGCACGGTGGCTCACACCTGTCATCCCAGCACTTTGGGAGGCCGAGGCGGGCAGATCACAAGGTCAGAAGTTCGAGACCAGCCTGGCCAACACGGTGAAACCCCATCTCTACTAAAAATATAAAAATTAGCCGGATGGTGGAGCAGGCGCCTGTCATCCCAGCTACTCGGGAGGCTGAGGCAGGAGAATCACTTGAATCCGGGAGGCGGAGTTTGCAATGAGCTGAGATTGCACCACTGCCCTCCAGCTTGGGCGACAAGAGTGAGACTCTGTCTCAAAAAAAAAAAAAAAAAAGAAAAAAGAAAAAAAGAATCAGAAGAGTTCAGGATTTCATCGTCCGTCTCCTACGTCTAGTCTTTCATTTCTCACAATCGTTTCTTAGCCAGGAATCACTTCTTCAAGTAAATGGCTGCTTCCTTTTCTTTGTGCACATGCCCCCCTCTAAAGAAAGGCTCCATGCCCACCTGGGGCTGTGCTACTCACTTTTAATGCTCCTTAGAAAATTCTCTACAAAGGCTCCAAACGCAGCTCAAAACCCTGGCATGGAACCACAAGAAAGGCACAGAGAGGCAGGGGCGAGGTGGGGCCCATCAGAAACCGAAGGCTGTGTGTTAGGATCCACCCCATTCTGACCACGGTGCCGGGTCCCTCCACCGAAGCAGCTCTCAGGTCCCAAGTGTTACGCAGCATGGATTTCAGTCAGGAAAACTACGCAAGGATATGTTCTTAGACAGAATCTCTCCAACATTATTCTTGGCTCTGCTGACATAGTTTTGGCTTTAAAAAATCAATAAATTAAGCAAGCAGAAAGTTCTCTAACATCCAGGCTGGACTAAAGGGTTTTGCTCTTACTGAGCCAAAGGGAATACTTAGTCCAAGAGACGTAAGACAGATTCTGCTGGATACCTGACACTCGCTCGTGATTCTTCCCTGCGAGGCCAGCAGCACACAGCGAGGCTTCCCTCCTTTAGAACCAACACTGTCGGCCGGCGCGGGGGCTCACGCGGGGAATCCCAGCACTTTGGGAGGCTGAGGCAGGTGGATCACTTGAGGTCAGGAGTTCGAGACCAGCCTGGTCAATATGGTGAAACCCCGTCTTTACTAAACATACAACAATTAGCCAGGTGTCGTGGCACACGCCTGTAATCCCAGCTACTTGGGAGGCTGAGGCAGGAGAACTGCATGAGTCCAGGACTTCAAGACCAGTCTGGGCAGCACAGTAAGAACCCGTCTCTATAAAATAAAATTTAAAAGGTCAGGCACGGTGGCTCACACCTATAATCTCAGCACTTCAGGAGGCCAAGGCAGGTGGATCACCTGAGCTCAGGAGTTGGAGACCAGCCTGGCCAACATGATAAAACCCTGGCTTTATTAAAAGTACAAAATTAGCCAGGTGTGGTGGCGCACGCCTGTAACCCAGCTACTCGGGAGGCTGAGGCAGGAAAATCATTTGAGTCCAGGACTTCAACACCAGTCTGGGCAACGTAGCAAGAATGCGTCTCTATGAAATAAAATTTAAAAGGCCGGGCGCGGTGGCTCACGCCTGTAATCCCAGCACTTTGGGAGGCTGAGCAGGTGGATCACCTGAGGTCAGGAGTTTGAGACCAGCCTGGCCAACATGGAGAAACCCTGTCTCCACTAAAAATACAAAAATTAGCCGGGCGTGGTGGTGCACACCTATAATCTCAGCTACTTGGGAGGCTGAGGCAGGAGAATCCCTTGAACCCGGGAGGCAGACGTTGCAGTGAGCCAAGATCGTGCCACTGCACTTCAGCCTGGGCGACAGAGCGAGACTCCGTCTCTAAAAATATATATATAATAACAATAATACCTCTCACTACACTGGATGGTTTGAATTCCAACCTAACGCAAAAAGAGGAAGGCTTTGATCTCATTCTACTGTTTATCCTAACATTTTTGCCTGTCAATCTGGATAAAACAAACTTTTATTTTATTTTTTATTTATTTATTTTTTCAGACCCAGGCTGGAGTGCAGTGGTGCGATCATGGCTGCAGCCTCAACCTCCCAGGCTCAAGCAATCTACCCACCTCTGCCTCCCAAGTAGCTGGGATTACAAGGCATGCACCACCACACTTGGCTAATTTTTGTATTTTTTTTTTTCTGTAGAGATGGGGTCTCGCCATGTTGCCCAGGCTGGTCTCAAACTCCTGGCCTCAACCAATCCACCCGCCTCAACCTTCCAAAGTGCTGGGATTACAGGCGTGAGCCGCCGCGCCCGCCCTCCGTCTTTTATCCGATGGGAGCTCCGTAAATCCGTGCTAGCTGACCGGCCAGTCGTCTCCCAGGCAAGTGGCCACAGCGACGAAGGTTCGGTGGAGGTGCAGGGGGAGGATGTGTGGACAACGTACAGTCACGAGGCAGTGTCCGATTCCGTGAGCATGACTGGGGAAGCTGCCGTTCAAAAGCTCTTGTCACCAAAGTCAAGAATACCTTCTTCTGCACCACGTTCTCGGAGACTTTGCAAATCCCGGGCACTTTCAGGCCTTCGCTCCCTCCTCTAAAACCCCACAGCTTACTCCACCCAAGAGGCCAAGAAAAGAATCCATTTTATTTGTCAGAACTAGCCATAAGGTAAACAAATACAAGGAAAGCGTGTACTCGCCAATTAGACAGGAATGCAGGCTTCTGGCGGCAGCATGACCCCGTTTTTCCATTCACCCCATGTCAGTGAACCACCGCCACTGAGCTGGCCCCTGTGGCTTGAGGGGGAAAAAAGAGAAAGGCTTTCCCCGTGTTTCTACACACCTTTTCCACCTCCTTTTTCCTAAGAAAAAAGCAGAATTCCATTTCACCCAATTCCCATTCGATGGAAAAGAAGAACAGAGCGGCAAGGACGTGGGTTTCGGCGTCACAGAGGCCTGAGTTTCAACCCTCGGTTCCATGACAAGCCATTAGCCATGCGGTTCATCAAGTCCACCGGACCTCTCCAAGCCTCAGCTCCCTCGTGTGTAGAACAGAGAGGTCTGGAACCGCCACATAGGTCACGGATGAGAAGCGTGCCCGGCACAGCACACGCTCAGGAGTGTTCCTGTTCCTCAACGTGGGTTCATACAACATGGAGGGTGTGCAGGTACCGCACGGGGTACAGAGAGGGACAGACGCCAGGGTTTAAGGCACTTCTAATGCAATAAAAAGGAAAATCTGTATCTGACAGCAGGACTAAGTTCCACAAAATTAGTTTTAATGTATAATCCTATTTCTTTGAGACAGGATCTGGCTCTGTTACTCAGGCTGGAGTGCAGTGGTGTCAGCACGGCTCACTGCAGACTTGACATCCTGGGTTCGAGCGATCCTTCCACCTCAGCCTCCTGAGCAGCTGGGACCACAGGCGTGCACCACCACTCCCGGCTAATTTTAAAAATTATTCTGTAGAGATGGGGTCTCACTGTGTTGCCCAGTCTGGCAGAGAAATCCTGGGCTCAAAGGATCTGGCCACCTTGGCCTCCCAAAGTCCTGGGATGACAGACATGAGCCACCACACCTGGTCTCAGCAAGGTTTTTTTTTTTCTCCTTTTTTTTTTTTATTATTATACTTTATGTTCTAGGGTACATGTGCACAATGTGCAGGTTTGTTACACATGTGTACATGTGCCATGCTGGTGTGCTGCCCCCATTAACTCATCATTTACATTAGGTATCTCTCCTAATGCTCTCCCTCCCAAGGTTTTTTGACTTCAAGAAAACGAGGGTGCCCTTAGGTCTTCAGACAACTGCTGTTATCAATCACAGCAAAAAATACAATGAAAAAAAAGTACAGCTGGGATGTGAGAGGACTTTCTAGATGCATCGGAACTTACATAAAGATTGACAGAGGACAGACGCCGTGGCTCGCACCTGTAATCCCAGCACTTTGGGAGGCCAGGGCAGGTGGATCACCTGAGGTCAGAAGTTCGAGACCAGCCTGGCCAACATGGAGAAACCCCGAATCTACTAAAAATACAAAAATTAGCTGGACATGGTGGCGGGCACCTGTAATCCCAGCTACCCAGGAGGCTGAGGCAGGAGAATTGCTTGAACCCGTGAGGTGGAGGTTGCTGTGAGCTGAGCTCGTACCACTGCACTCCAGCCTGGGCAACGAGAGCAACACTCCATCTCAAAAAA
>NW_012106474.1:874244-879657 GCF_000951045.1 Mandrillus leucophaeus | reverse complement strand
GATCTGCCCGCCTCAGCCTCCCAAAGTGCTGGGATTACAGGCGTGAGCCACGGCGCCTAGCCAAGAGTTTTTTCAAAATAATATTTTTTCTGGATTTTTCTGGTTACATCTGGGGCTTTATGACTTCAGACAGATAGGGTGGAGGAGGTAATTTATGAAAAGAAACATCGCTCTCGATCCATATTTACATTCCATAAGGGAGTGAATTTGGCTTTTGGATTCTCCTCCCAGGCCTATCAGGGGAATAGAATCCTTGCTCCTATTTGATGAGATTTATGGGGCAATGAGGTCTGTGGGGCTGATGCTACGCCACCTGCTTCACGAATACGGCCCCTCCATTTGCAAAGTGCTGACTTGGAACATTTGTATTTTCCCCTTACAAATCTATCTATCTGTCTGTCTGTCTATCTGTCTGTCTGTCCATCCATCCATCTCACTCTGTTGCCCAGGCTGTTACGCAGTGGCAGGATCACAGCTCACTGCAACCTTGACTTCCTGAGCTCAGGCGATCCTCCTCAGCCTCCCGAATGGCTGGGAACACAGCTGTGTGCCACCATGCCCAGTTAATTTTTTGTAGAAATGAGGTCTCATTATATTGCTGAGGCTGGTCTCAAACTCCTGAGCTCAAGTGATCCTCCCACCTTGGCCTCCCAAAGTGCTGGGATTACAGGCATGAGCCACTGCATCCGGCCTCAATCTCTCATCTTTATAAGGAGTCATCTTATGGCTTTCCATCCCATTCACACACACTTAGCATCCATATCTGCCTTTAATAAAAGGTCATAATACAGCCCTGGCATCACAAAAGCTAACCAGAGAACACTGAGGAGATCAGCTCATGAAGATGCTCTGTCTACAACGAGACTAGGACAACTGTCTTCAGAAAAGGAAACTGAGGCAGTGAGCGGCTACGATGCTTCGACACAGGGGACCTCAATCCAAGACTTGGCACTTTTAGTTCCATCACAGGTGCATCAGGGACCACACTTAGTTAGGGAGTAACCTAAGCTAACCCCACCATGCACACCCCAACAAGGAGCCTAAGCTAACCCCACCATGCACAACCTAACAAGGAACCTAAGCTAACCCCACCATGCACACCCCAACAAGGAGCCTAAGCTAACCCCACCATGCACAGCCCAACAAGGAACCTAAGCTAACCCCACCATGCACAACCCAACAAGGAGCCTAAGCTAACCCCACCATGCACAACTCAGCAAAGATCCTGACCTAACCCCACCATGCACAACCCAACAAGGAGCCTAAGCTAACCCCACCATGCACAACTCAGCAAAGATCCTGACCTAACCCCACCATGCACAACCCAACAAGGAGACTAAGCTAACCCCACCATGCACAGCCCAACAAGGAGACTAAGCAACCCCCACTATGCACAGCCCAACGAAGAACCTAAGCAACCCCCACTATGCACAGCCCAACGAAGAACCTAAGCTAACCCCACTATGCACAGCCCAACAATTAGAATTTAGGGCATTTTAATTGGACTGAGACCTCAGGGTTTGAATTTAAGAAGGTGAGAGTTACAGGAATGTGTGTAGGGATTATGGCTGGAATGCTGCCTCTCACTTACAGTTGACCATCTTCTCAGGACTCTCCAAATCCACCTGGTATCTCTCTTCTCCTGCACTGCCACGTCACCCCTCATCCAAACACCAGGTTTCCAGCACTGGAGACTCACAAGCTCCATCCCCACCCACAAGACACTCACAAACGCACCTGGCAAGTCAGTGTCTGTATTGCAGGTCTCATGGTCTCAGGCATGCACCACCACACTTGGCTAATTTTTGTATTTTTTTTTTTCTGTAGAGATGGGGTCTCGCCATGTTGCCCAGGCTGGTCTCAAACTCCTGGCCTCAACCAATCCACCCGCCTCAACCTTCCAAAGTGCTGGGATTACAGGCGTGAGCCGCCGCGCCCGCCCTCCGTCTTTTATCCGATGGGAGCTCCGTAAATCCGTGCTAGCTGACCGGCCAGTCGTCTCCCAGGCAAGTAGCCACAGCGACGAAGGTTCGGTGGAGGTGCAGGGGGAGGATGTGTGGACAACGTACAGTCACGAGGCAGTGTCCGATTCCGTGAGCATGACTGGGGAAGCTGCCGTTCAAAAGCTCTTGTCACCAAAGTCAAGAATACCTTCTTCTGCACCACGTTCTCGGAGACTTTGCAAATCCCGGGCACTTTCAGGCCTTCGCTCCCTCCTCTAAAACCCCACAGCTTACTCCACCCAAGAGGCCAAGAAAAGAATCCATTTTATTTGTCAGAACTAGCCATAAGGTAAACAAATACAAGGAAAGCGTGTACTCGCCAATTAGACAGGAATGCAGGCTTCTGGCGGCAGCATGACCCCGTTTTTCCATTCACCCCATGTCAGTGAACCACCGCCACTGAGCTGGCCCCTGTGGCTTGAGGGGGAAAAAAGAGAAAGGCTTTCCCCGTGTTTCTACACACCTTTTCCACCTCCTTTTTCCTAAGAAAAAAGCAGAATTCCATTTCACCCAATTCCCATTCGATGGAAAAGAAGAACAGAGCGGCAAGGACGTGGGTTTCGGCGTCACAGAGGCCTGAGTTTCAACCCTCGGTTCCATGACAAGCCATTAGCCATGCGGTTCATCAAGTCCACCGGACCTCTCCAAGCCTCAGCTCCCTCGTGTGTAGAACAGAGAGGTCTGGAACCGCCACATAGGTCACGGATGAGAAGCGTGCCCGGCACAGCACACGCTCAGGAGTGTTCCTGTTCCTCAACGTGGGTTCATACAACATGGAGGGTGTGCAGGTACCGCACGGGGTACAGAGAGGGACAGACGCCAGGGTTTAAGGCACTTCTAATGCAATAAAAAGGAAAATCTGTATCTGACAGCAGGACTAAGTTCCACAAAATTAGTTTTAATGTATAATCCTATTTCTTTGAGACAGGATCTGGCTCTGTTACTCAGGCTGGAGTGCAGTGGTGTCAGCACGGCTCACTGCAGACTTGACATCCTGGGTTCGAGCGATCCTTCCACCTCAGCCTCCTGAGCAGCTGGGACCACAGGCGTGCACCACCACTCCCGGCTAATTTTAAAAATTATTCTGTAGAGATGGGGTCTCACTGTGTTGCCCAGTCTGGCAGAGAAATCCTGGGCTCAAAGGATCTGGCCACCTTGGCCTCCCAAAGTCCTGGGATGACAGACATGAGCCACCACACCTGGTCTCAGCAAGGTTTTTTTTTTTCTCCTTTTTTTTTTTTATTATTATACTTTATGTTCTAGGGTACATGTGCACAATGTGCAGGTTTGTTACACATGTGTACATGTGCCATGCTGGTGTGCTGCCCCCATTAACTCATCATTTACATTAGGTATCTCTCCTAATGCTCTCCCTCCCAAGGTTTTTTGACTTCAAGAAAACGAGGGTGCCCTTAGGTCTTCAGACAACTGCTGTTATCAATCACAGCAAAAAATACAATGAAAAAAAAGTACAGCTGGGATGTGAGAGGACTTTCTAGATGCATCGGAACTTACATAAAGATTGACAGAGGACAGACGCCGTGGCTCGCACCTGTAATCCCAGCACTTTGGGAGGCCAGGGCAGGTGGATCACCTGAGGTCAGAAGTTCGAGACCAGCCTGGCCAACATGGAGAAACCCCGAATCTACTAAAAATACAAAAATTAGCTGGACATGGTGGCGGGCACCTGTAATCCCAGCTACCCAGGAGGCTGAGGCAGGAGAATTGCTTGAACCCGTGAGGTGGAGGTTGCTGTGAGCTGAGCTCGTACCACTGCACTCCAGCCTGGGCAACGAGAGCAACACTCCATCTCAAAAAAAAAAAAAAAAAAAAAAAAAGATTGATGGAGCCACTTGAAACATCTGACTCAGAAGAAACAAGAACCAGAATGCTGGGGGTTCTAAGCCTTAGTGTACAAAGAGAAAGAGACTAAGGTTTGTGGTTAACAGATGGATTGTGGTTAGGCAACAGGTTCAAATCTCAGCTTCACCACCTGCCAGCTATGTGACACTTGGCTTCTCAGGAGGATTAAATGAGAAGATAGAGCAGGAAGCCCAGCGCCTGCACATGCCATGTGCTTAATAAGTGACGAAGTTACTTTTGTTGCAACATACTGAAAAGCTCTAAGCCCTGATACATGTAGTGATTCTGCATCGGAGCCAAAAAGACCATAGGAAGGTAGAAATGAATGAGAAATGCAGAGAGACTGGCCGGTCATGGTGGTTCACACCTTTCATCCTAGCACTTTGGGAAGCCAAGGCAGGTGGATCACCTGAGGTCAGGAGTTCAAGACCAGCCTGGCCAACATGGCAAAACCCTGTCTCCACTAAAATACAAACATTAGCCAGGAGTAGTGGCGTGTGCTTGTAATCCCAGCTACTCGAGAGGCTGAGGCAGGAGAATCGCTTGAACCCAGGAGGTGGAAGTTGCAGTGAGTCCAGATTGTGCCACTGCACTCCAGCCTGAGCAACAGAGCAAGACTGTCAAAAGAAAGAAGAGAGAGAGAGAGAAAGAGAGGAAGAAGGAGAAGGAGGAGAAGAGAAGAGAAGAGAAGGCAAGGGAAGGAAAAAGGAAGGGAAAAGGAAGGAAAGAAAGAAAGAGAAATGCAGACAGATTAATTCTTGGCTGTTGCAGAATGCAAAATGAGGATAGACGTCCGGGTTTCAAGTTTAAGGCTGTGGGTATTTCGGAGCCTGGTGAAAAGCAAAGCACTGCCACATTTTCCCTTCGCTCCCCTGACCTGCCATAGATCACGTACCCCTACTCACAAAGAGCACACATCCAATGTCCCATCCCTCTCACCGGGATGAAGAGAGACGCCCAAATCCCAAGGTCCAAACTTCTGAAAAAACTGAATTCAACACAACAAAAGCCAACACCTCATGGGTAAAGGATCTTAATTAAACAGTGTCAAGCATGCCAACGTGAACTCTGTGTTTGGACCTACTCATTATGAAATAAACTTAAGAACAAATCCCATCTAAGAACAGGAAAAAAAACCCAGCAACTCTCATGCACATCAAATGCTGTTCTCAATGATCCTTTTCCCTCCGAACGTCACAAAGTGCCAGCAGGTGGGAAATAATTAAAGTTTGAATAAAATTTGTTTTACACGCCTCAGTTTGAACACTTTTGCTCCGCAAAGCTTTTCCCGCTCCAGCCCAAACATGCACCCATAAAGAAAGAGTTTTTTCTTTTTTTTTTTTTCTTTTCTTTTCTTTTTTTTTTAGATGGCGTCTTGCTCTGCCGCCCAGGCTGGAGTGCAGTGGCGCGATCTTGGCTCACTACAAGCTCCGCCCCCCGGGTTCACACCATTCTCCTGCCTCAGCCTCCCGAGTAGCTGGGACTACAGGCGCCGCCACCACGCCTGGCTAATTTTTTGTATTTTTTAGTAGAGACGGGGTTTCACC
>NW_012106474.1:865224-873138 GCF_000951045.1 Mandrillus leucophaeus | reverse complement strand
CCATGCACAACCCAACAAGGAGCCTAAGCTAACCCCACCATGCACAACTCAGCAAAGATCCTGACCTAACCCCACCATGCACAACCCAACAAGGAGACTAAGCTAACCCCACCATGCACAGCCCAACAAGGAGACTAAGCAACCCCCACTATGCACAGCCCAACGAAGAACCTAAGCAACCCCCACTATGCACAGCCCAACGAAGAACCTAAGCTAACCCCACTATGCACAGCCCAACAATTAGAATTTAGGGCATTTTAATTGGACTGAGACCTCAGGGTTTGAATTTAAGAAGGTGAGAGTTACAGGAATGTGTGTAGGGATTATGGCTGGAATGCTGCCTCTCACTTACAGTTGACCATCTTCTCAGGACTCTCCAAATCCACCTGGTATCTCTCTTCTCCTGCACTGCCACGTCACCCCTCATCCAAACACCAGGTTTCCAGCACTGGAGACTCACAAGCTCCATCCCCACCCACAAGACACTCACAAACGCACCTGGCAAGTCAGTGTCTGTATTGCAGGTCTCATGGTCTCACCACTGCTGACACTTTGCTGGGAAGGGGCGGATCGGGGGGGGGCGCTGTTTTGCACATTGTAGAATGTTCATCGGTGTCCCAGGAAATGCCAGTAATGCCCGCTTAGTGACGATCGAAAACGGTGCCAGAAGCCCAGGAGACTTCGAGAGCAGTGAAACGACTCTGTCTGATCCCATTCTGATGGACGCCTGTCACTCATTATGCACTCACCAAAATAGTGTCCAACACGTGGATGCATGTCATTCGTGATGCATTCATCAAAACAAACAGTGCCCAACACAGCAATAAACCCTAACATAAGCTATGAACTTCAGTTAATAACAATGTATCCATATCAGCCCCGCCGTTGTAACGAATGTAGTGCACAAATGCAAGACGGTAACAACAGCAGGAATACCCGGAGGGCAACGGAGGGGTATCTGTGAACTCTGTACTTCCTACTCAGTTTTTCTGAAAACCTAAAACTGTTCTATGAAACAAAGTCTATCAATTAAAAATCAAAAGTCTCCAGACATTTGCCTATGTCCCTAAAGGGCAAAGCTGTTCGCTTGGCTGCTGCAGAGGGGAGGAATACACCGATGCAGCCCAAGTCCCCAGCAGGGCAACACTCTGGTTACCTTCACGAGTCAATCAGTGCAGTTGTGTCAGGCCACGTGCCTGGAGGGAGGCTGGAAAAGGTGAGCTTTCTGAGCCTGCGTGCGTGGGTTATGGAGACTCCTCTGGCGGATAATCTTATTAGGGGAGAAAGCATGGAACCCAGTCTCAGGAAACCCCAGGCAGAGGCTAGAGAGAGGGGCCTAATCCTCCCGTCCCAGCTTCAAAGACAGCACCTTGGTCGCTATGTTCAGTCTGGTAAGAACGCCCTCCTTGGTTTTTCGTTTTTCAAAAATTATCTCCATCGCTCAGTAGCCTGAGATAGCAATGGAAAGAAGGCCTGGCCTTCAAAAAAGCCAGAGGAAGCATCTCAACGCCCGGAACCTGGGGGTCCTGCCGGGGGCAGCCTCTGCAGCTCTGCTGCTGGTGTCTGCAGGGACGGGCGGAGACATGGCGGAGGTGCCCCGGTTCCGAGCTTTGCTAAGCTGGCTGCTAAAATACCTACTTCCAGCTGAATGCATAATTGAGATGTGACTGTGTCAAGTTTAAATCCACCTGGCTTTAGCCATTTGCACGGCTGAAACGTGGGTACACCCAGGTCCCCGCCGGCTGCCATCGTGATTTCCCTGGAATCCTGGCTCTCCCTGATTGCCTTTCTCTCTCATCCCTTCCTTTCACCCCTTCTCATTTTTTTTTTTCTTTTTTGAGACTGAGTCTTGCTCTGTCACCCAGGCTGGAGTGCAGTGGCGCAATCTCGGCTCACTGCAATCTCCACCTCCCAAGTTCAAGTGATTCTCCTGCCTTAGCCTCCTAAGTAGCTGAGATTACAGGCACCTGCTACCATGCCCAGTTAATTTTTGTATTTTTAGTAGACAGGGTTTCGCCATGTTGCTCAGGCTGGTCTCGAACTCCTGACCTCAAGTGATCTGCCTGCTTCGGCCTCCCAACGTGCTGGGATTACAGGCGTGAGCCACTGCACCCGGCCCACCACTTCTCTTTACAGTTCATCTTCTCTAACGGAGAGAGGAAGAAAAGAGGGAACCCAAAGAAGCAAGAAAATGAGAGATGATCACACATAAATGATCATGGGGACTGGGGCCATGGTAAAGCTAGGTAAGGGGACAAACAGAATTCCGTAACCTTCTAAAGCTGCTACAATAATACTTTCCAGGTTAACAAGACCTAATCTTTCCCAACATCGTAAATTCTTCTCAATAATGTAATATCTTCCAAGGTGAATCTTTTAATAAAATGGGCTTTACAAAGTGTTGATGGGCTGGGGGCAGTGGCTCACACCTGTAATCCCAGTGCTTTGGGAGGCTGAGGTGGGGAGGATTATTTGAGGCCAAGAGTTCAAGACCAGCCTGGGCAACATAGCAAGGCTCTATCTCTACAAAAAAATTAAACAGGCTGGGCACGGTGGCTCATGCCTGTAATCCCAGCACTTTGGGAGGCGGAGGCAGGCGGATCACCTGAGGTCGGGAATTAAAGACCAGCCTGACCAACAAGGAGAAACCCTGTCCCTACTAAAAATACAAAAAATTAGCCGGGTATGGTGGTGCGTGCCTGTAATTCTAGCTACTTGGGAGGCTGAGGCAGGAGAATCACCTGAACCCAGGAGGCAGAGGTTGCGGTGAGCCGAGATTGTGTCGTTGCACTCCAGCCTGGGCAACAAGAGCGAAACTCCATCTCTAAATAAATAAATACATGCATAAATACATAAATAAGTAAATAAGCAAGGCATGGTGGCGTGTGCCTGTCGTCCTAACTACTTGGGAGGCAGAGGTGGATTATTTTGAGTGCAGGAGTCTGAGGTGACAATGAGCTATGATCATGCCACGGCACACCAGCCTGGGCAACACAGCAAGACCCTGTGTCTAAAAAACAAGAATAATTTTTTTAAAACGTAGAACTGTTCCCATACCTCTCCGTGTTCGTGGGAGGATTAAGCTGGCTCATGTATATACAGCACTTAACATGTTGCCTCACATACCGTACAAACTTACCAGACGTTTTTAACTATTGTATTTGTGTTTCCACTTCACTTTAAACTAAAATATAAACACTTATTAAACTATCCAGCTCTCCCACTTCTCATCTTGCTAACCCCAGCCCAGGGAAGTTTTTGTGGAATTGACAGACGACATCTGTTTCTCCAGAGAGTTGTTTCTGGCAATAGAACCTTCTCCTTGAGTTCAAAGCGTCCCTAAATTCTCTACCAAGAGACACCTGAGCCTCTGTAGCTCTCAAAGATGCTAAAATGGACCACGTGGTCCTGACCACCCACCTCTGGCCACTCAACAAACTCACCCTACTTCTCAGTTCCTATCACACACAATATTCTTTTTCTTCTTTTTTCCCAAGCCAGTCCCCTCCTAGGCCTGTTTCGACGACGCCTCTCCTAGGAAAGCCCCTGCGGCAGATACACGGGCTCTGTAATGGAAACTCCCGCGTGCCTAACAATAGTGCCACCGTCACACACACGTGAGCTTTCATGACCGCCAGGGACTAGCAACCCACGGCTGCCGTGCCCAGGAAATAGTTTTTCCTGGGGTGAAAGAAAACGACGTTCAGCTCCTGGCAGGTCCCAGGCAAGTCCGAGCCAGGCTCACGGGGACGGAGAATGCTCTGTCCTGGGAAAGGGAGGCAGAGGTAAGGGCTGCTCCCACCCTCCAGCGACCCAGATGGGAAAGGCAGTTGGGTGAGAATCAACACGACAGCGGAGACGCGAGGCTTTTTCCCAGCGTCGCTGAAACGAAGCCACTGTAGCCGCCCCTCACTGCTTACAGGACAATCAATTAGCAAGACGGACCTCATGATTAATAGAAAACTCAATTTCTTCTTGAAAGCACGTTCTAGGGTGGGGCGCATCCTTATCACATCAGTCAGATGTCAAAAGGCAATCACGTAAATTGAACAAGGGAAGGAAAATGCCAGACGGCCTCATTGACGTCCGGCATCTTCCGCTATTATTGAAAGGAAATTGAGAAATTACAGACAGTACCGCCTATTAGCTTCAATGCCCTGTCCCAGGGTGATCCGCAAAGATTTCCTCGCTCTGCCGTCAAGTCTGGGTTAATTGAATTCTCGGTCCAGCAGTTTTTTTTCTTTTCTTTTCTTTTCTTTTTGAGATGGAATCTCGCTCTGCTGCCCAGGCTGGAGCGCACCGGCGTGAACTTGGCTCACTGCAACCTCTGCTTCCCAGGTTCAAGCAATTCTCCACAATGTCTCACACCTGTAATCCCAGCACCCTGCCTGGAACACCTTTGATCCCATCTTCACCTACTAACTCCTACTCTGCTGTCAGGAACTCGTCCGGACGCCACCTCCTCGGAGAAACTACTCTGAGGCCAGGCGCAATGTCTCACACCTGTAATCCCAGCACTTTGGGAGGCCAAGGTGGGAGGATCACTTGAGGCCAGGAGTTCGAGGCCAGGAGTTCAAGGCCAGGCTACGTAAGATGGAGAAATCTCATCTTTACAAAAAACACAACAATTAGCCAGGCCAGTACTACACGCCTGTAGTTCCAAGCTGAGGTGGGAGGATTGCTTGAACCCGGGAGGTCGAGGCTGCAGTGAGCAATGATGGGGTCCAGCCTGGGTGACACAACAGACCCTGTCTCAAAAAAACAAAACAAAAAAACTACCCCAGAGTCATTTCCTCCTATCCCCTCCCCCCAGAAAAGGACAGGGCTGAGATTCTGCCTCTGGGCATGCTTTTCTTTTCCTTTCCTTTTCTTTTTTTTTTTTTTTGAGACAGAGTCTCGTTCTGTGGTCCAGGCTGGAGTGCGGTGGTGCGATCTCAGTTCACTGCAAGCTCCGCCTCCTGGGTTCAAGCGATTCTCCTGCCTCAGCCTCCCAAGTAGCTGCAACTACAGGCACCTGCCACCATGCCCGGATAATTTTTGTATTTTCAGTAGAGATGGGGTTCCACCATGTTGCTCAGGCTGGTCTCAAACTCCTGACCTCAGGTGATCCAGCTGCCTCGGCCTCCCGAAGTGCTGGGATTACAGGCCTCAGTGAGCCACGGCGCCTGGCCTGTGCATGCTTTTCTTACAGCACCTTCTATGTTAACAGTATTGTAACTGTCTCCTTACTTCGCTTAATACTCCATCTATCCATCCATTAATTCCACAAATATTGACATGCTGGGTACAAAAAATAAGACCCTGAGAGAGACACCTGGATGCCTGCTCTCCTGGGCCCATATTCTCGTGAGGGTGGACGATCAATAAGCAACAAAAATCAACAAAAGATCGCAGATATTAGTGAGAGTTGCAAAGAAGACACAGCTTGCTTCTCTCTCCCGCAAGGAGACTTAGCTCCTTGAGGGCAAAGCCTGATTCATTCATGATTGTATCTTCAGGAATTGGCACTGAGCCTTAAAAAACAAAACCAGGCCGGGCGCGGTGGCTCAAGCCTGTAATCCCAGCACTTTGGGAGGCCGAGACGGGCGGATCACGAGGTCAGGAGATCGAGACCATCCTGGCTAACACGGTGAAACCCCGTCTCTACTAAAAAATACAAAAACCTAGCTGGGCGAGTACTCGGGAGGCTGAGGCAAGAGAATGGCGTGAACCCGGGAGGCGGAGCTTGCAGTGAGCTGAGATCCGGCCACTGCACTCCAGCCTGGGCGACAAAGCGAGACTCTGTCTCAACAACAACAACAAAAAAAACCAAGGATTCCACACTTTTCTCCTTTCTCTCCTCTCTGTTACGGAGATTTAGGTACAGCCTTTCTTTCCTGGGAGATAATAAAATAAGCTTCCTGAAGGGAGGATCTTGCCCAGCTGATAAATTTTACAAGCCGGGGGCAGTGGTGCACACATGTAGTCCTAGCTACTAGGGAGGACGAGGCAGGAGGATCACTTGAGCCCAGGAGTTCGAGGCTGCAGTGAGCCGTGATCATGTCATCGCAACCCAGTCTGAGTAACAGAGCGAGACTCTGTCTCTAAATTAATTATTTTTACAAAAGAAGTCAAAGGGCTTTGTTAAAGTAAATGATATCCTCAAGCTACAGAGTGTAACACTAAAACTTTTCTGAGGGCCAGGCGAGCCTGTAATCCCAGCACTGTGGGAGGCCGAGGCGGGCAGATCACCTGAGGTCAGGAGTTCGAGACCAGCCTGGCCAACATGGAGAAATCCAGTCTCTACTAAAAATACAAAAATTAGCCAGGCGTGGTGGCTGGTGCCTGTAATCCCAGCTACTCAGGAGGCTGAGGCAGGAGAATCGCTTGAACCTAGAGGCAGAGGTTGCAGTGAGCCAAGATTGTGCCATTGCACTCCATCCTGGGCAACAGAGCAAAACTCCGTCTCAAAACAAAAAAACAAAACAAAACAAAAAAACCCAGAAACTTTTCTGAAGATATAGCCAAAAAGCTTGTGAAGAGAGAGAGCATTTTATAGATGGAGAAATGGAGGCCTGGAAATGGTGACGTGCCCAAGGCCACAATGCCAGGAACCTGGAGCTGACCATCTGGCTTCGGAGCCCACTCTCTTCGCCACCAGACTCCCAGCTCTCGCAGGAACAGAGGGGCACAAGGCAGGTACAAATGTCAGGAGGAAATCTCTTCCCTCCCAGGAGGCTGGTGGCAAACCATGGCTGGCATCAGGACCCTCCCTGGGTGGGAAGGGAAGGTGGTGAGTTTATTTACAAGCAAAATGAATCTGCTGGTTCAAGGAGAAGAAACATGAATGATACTAGTTTTTCAAATTCTTACCACTGGGACCGGCCCTAAACTTTAGCACTTTATTGGAAAGCCAAAAACCACTCAAAAGCTAATGCCTACAGAGAAGACGGCCAAAAAAAATGTACCTTTTTTTTCTCTCTTCATGAAAAGAAAGTTTTCTAATATTTAAAAGCTCAGGATTATTCTGCAGAGATGTTAAAAATGACCCAGTCTGCAGGGCTGGAAGCATCTTCTGGGAGGCAGAGGAGTTTTGAGAGAAGAGTGTGGACTTTATGAAAAGAGAGATCTGCATTCTTTTTTTTTTTTTTTTTTTTTTGATGGAGTTTAGCTCTTGTTGCCCAGGCTGGAGTGCAGTGGCGCGATCTCAGCTCTCAGCTCATTGCAACTTCCACCTCCCGGGTTCAAGCGATTCTCCTGCCTCAGCCTCCTGAGTACCTGGGATTACAGGTGCACACCACCACGCCTGGCTAATTTTTGTATATTTAGCAAAAACGGGGTTTCACTATGTTGGCCAAGCTGGTCTCGAACTCCTGGCCTTGTGATCTGTGCACCTCGGCCTCCCGAAGTGCTGGGATTACAGGCGTGAGCCACGGTGCCTGGCCTGACATTTCTGCATTCTCATTTGTATCCGGTAAACCCCTCTGAGCCTGGACGTCACCCTCTACAACATGTAGGGATCTGTGGGGGGGACACAATCTCTACGTGAAATGGAGTAACAGTATCTGGCACAAAGGCGGACACTGAATCAATGCCAGCTCCTTTCCTCTCCGCAGTTTATTCCGGGGAAGAACCTTGGCCTGGGAAACAGCAGACCTGGTCCAACTCCCGGCTCTGCCCAGACCCCAAGTGACTCAAATGCTTCAGCTGCCCTGACCTCTGCTTCCTCGTTAGTCAAATGAAAAGCACGGGAGTCATGGAATTCAAGGACGCCTCCCACATGAAAACCAGGGCAGTGAATTCAAACAAAGCACATTAACTCAATCGAAATCTAAATTGATGGCATTCTGTCCCAAAAACACAGCCTGAAAGTCTCCCCTCAGCTTGCTGTCTTGGTTTTTTTTTGTTTTGTTTTTTGTTTTTTGTTTTTGGAGA
>NW_012106474.1:858303-858889 GCF_000951045.1 Mandrillus leucophaeus | reverse complement strand
ATTACAGGCGTGAGTCACTGCACCTGGCCTCCCCTCCCATCATTTCATCGAAAACCCTGGTACCCACAGTATTTGAACACAATGTATAACTAATAATAACAACAATAAAAGCAGCAAACAGGTATGAGGTGCTTACCTCTTCAGCTCTGCTACAAGCTTTTTTGTTTTTGTTTTTGTTTTTGTGACAGAGTCTCACTCTGTCACCCAGGCTGGAGTGCAGTGGTGCAGTCTCGGCTCAATGCAACCTCCGCCTCCTGTGTTCAAGCGATTCTCCTGCCTCAGCCTCCCGAGTAGCTGGGACTACAGGCACCTGCCACCACGCCCAGTCTTTGTTTTTTGATCTATGCTTTCGTTTCTCTTTTTTTGAGACAGGGTCTCGCTCTGTCGCCCAGGCTGGAGTGCAGTGGTATGATCACAGCTCACGGCAAGCTCTGCTTCCCAGGCTCAAGCAGATCCTCCCACCTCAGCCTCCTGAGTAGCTGGGACTACAGGCGTGCGCCACCATGCCCAGCTAATTTTAAAATTTTTTGTAAAGACAGTGTTTTGCCTTGTTGCACAGGCTGGCCTCAGACTCCTGGGCTCAAGT
>NW_012106474.1:852347-853203 GCF_000951045.1 Mandrillus leucophaeus | reverse complement strand
AAGTACTGGGATTGCAGGTGTGAGCCACCGCGCCCGGCCTCAGCTTGCTGTTTAAACGTGGTCTCATGCAGAGCCATCTGCCTATGAGCTGGACAACGACACGGTCCAGGGTTCCAGCCCTCCAGGGTCATCTCCCAAAAATACCCTCGGGTGTTTGTCCCAGCTGGTGAGTCAGGACTGAACCTGATACCAGGGAACAGTGTTGCTACTATCTGGGCATCTCTCACCAGTTCCACTATTCACTGCTCCCACTTACACCCGGGACCCACATCCACAGTCCACTCTAGACATAAGGCAACACTCACTCTGGCATTCTTAGAAACTGTTCAGGTAACAGAAAAAAACTTTTTAACTTCCAGTGTCAACCTCTGAGATCGGTGAGGTTGATACTTCGAGCAGAAGGCACGAGAATGTCTTTCTGAACCTGAAAATCACGGTGAAGGTCCTCGGGATATCTACATCGAGGCAGAAACAGATTTATTAGGGAGAATGCAGTGCAGAAAAAATACGGCACAAGAAAAGATGCTGCCTCACTGGGCTGTCCTGCCCTGTCCCCTCCTACAAAGGGCGAGCAGAGAAAGCTATTTAAAGGCAACTGTCACTCAGTGGCAATGCCACTGGCTTTTCCAGGACTTGTTTTCTTCCCTCCAAACCTGTTTACAAAGGAGACGTGAGGAAGAGGGAAGAGTCACAGGGAAGAAGCACCAGTACAGCCCCTCGCATCACTCCATCCACCACCCTGGCACCCGCAAAATTTTATCACAGTGTCACCCTCCCATCATTCCATCCAGCACTCTGGTACCCACACTATTTTAACACAATAGCCCCTCCCATCATTCTTTTTTTTTTTTTTTTT
>NW_012106474.1:850198-851986 GCF_000951045.1 Mandrillus leucophaeus | reverse complement strand
GCCCAGCTAATTTTAAAATTTTTTGTAAAGACAGTGTTTTGCCTTGTTGCACAGGCTGGCCTCAGACTCCTGGGCTCAAGTGATCCTCCTGCCTCAGCCTCCCAAAGTGCTGGGATTACAGGCGTGAGCCAGCCCACCCAGCCTCTGCTACAAGTTCTACACACACTGGCTCACTTAGTACCCACGAGAACTCTTTGAGTTATTATTATCCCCATTTTCCAGATAGAACACTGAGGTTCAGAGAGGCTAAGGAGCCTGCCGGAAGTCATACAACCTACCACAGCCAAAGGGCCAAACGTCTGCCTTCATTCAGGGTAGACCAAATCCCCCCTGGGATGACCCCCTCCGAAGCCAGCCTCACCCCCCACGGACAGATTCCTAAGAAAATTCACACTCCTTTGTCTGTGGCAAAAAGTCACTAGTCTGTGGACAAGGAGGAGTTAAGGCTACCTTTGTAGACTTAGAACCAAGTTTTCTCAGTTTTGTGGGCTGAAGTCAGACGTGTAGCATTAACTTTACTGTAAGTTTTTTTGGAGGTGATTCATGTAGAATTCCTGCCAAGAATTTTAATAATTAGACTGAATTAGGCCAAACTCTGTCTGTGCACGCCTCACAGCATCGACTGCACTGAGTTACCCTGCAGCCCCAGCGGAGCCCGGGGAGGGCAGGCCCAGCTGGACTTCCAAACCTCTCAGGTTGTAACCGGGGCTTGTTGTGAAGAGCGGGACCTGCGGGCTGCCCGGGACATCGGCCTCCATCCGACTGACTGGCCCCAGTTTTACGGAGCCCCGTGGTCACTAAGGACAAAAGGAAGAGACGCACACGTTGGAAAAAGCTTATAAAAGAAGAGCCTTTGCCAGCGGTCTCCTTTCCCAGGGCTGTAAAGTCTCTCTCTGATGTGGTGATTGTCAGCCTTTCCCCCCCAGCCCCGCTCTGACCCAACACATTCCCATCCGTAACAGGAACTCACCCACCTGGCAGTAATTTTTCGTTTGTTTGTTTTTGAGACAGAGCCTCCCTCTGTCTCCCGGGCTGCAGTGCAGGGGCGCGATCTCGGCTCACTGCAACCTCTCCCTCCCGGGTTCGAGCAATTCTCCTGCCTCAGCCTCCTCAGTAGCTGGGATTACAGGTGCGCGCAACCACATCCAGCTAATTTTTGTATTTTTAGTAAAGATGGGGGTTTCACCATGTTGGCCAGGCTGGTCTCGAACTCCTGACCTCAGGTGATCTGCCCGCCTCAGCCTCCCAACGTGCTGGGATTACAGGTGTGAGCCACCGCGCCTGGCCAGCAAGCATTCTGTGTACTCCTATGCAAACACCAATTATTGCTATTCCAGTTACTTTAAGAGACTAGATCATCCTCAAACACGAGTAGCATTCTTTTCTTTGGTCTATAAACATTTTGCACACACCTGTCCGTCCTTCCCAGAGGCACAAAAACGTGAGAAACACACATCAACAATCCCCTAGTACAGTTACCATATCGGAAGCTGTAAACCCACTTTACAAGAAAAATCTCATCCCAATTTCCACGTGATTTTTTTTTTGGAGGGTTATCTCCAAGAGAATTAATTAGACTAGTAAACAAAGATGGAAAAAAACATCTGTCCTCACCCAACCCAACTTACCTTGTTCCCTTTCCTGTAGCCTCTGCGAATTTAGGTGATCGCTTCCTGCAATATTTTAGGATTGTGAAGAGAAGTGATGTCTCAATACTACTTTTTTTTTTTTTTTTTTAACAAGAGTCTCACTCGGTCACTCAAGCTGGAGTGCACCAGAGTGATCTTG
>NW_012106474.1:830807-847633 GCF_000951045.1 Mandrillus leucophaeus | reverse complement strand
GGGATTACAGGCTTGAGCCACCGCGCCCAGCCAGCCTCATGTTTTAAACACCGAAAACCACAACCAGCACTTTTAATAATACACTCCCTGCCAGCAATCTGCCCTAGTCAAACGAGAAGAACACATCTCAAAATCTTCCTTTAAGTGACAGAATAATGAAGATTAAACGAGAAACATCTTTGGTTTTGTTTTTCACTTTTAATCTCCTAAGGCATTGCAAAATCTGAAATTACAAACGCTTATAAATTTAAACATTACACAACCACTGCTCGGCATGAAAGAGATTTTATATTTATTCTTCAGTGGTACCAAACAGAGGAATAGCATACCCTTAGAATAAAGTGTTAGTGTAACATTTGGACAGACCTGCACTGATTAGAAAAACAAGCCACCAAAAACCTGGCCTGACATAAGACTCTTCAGAAAAGACAGCACTTCTTTACTCCTGCTGGAGTTTTGCAAGGGATGAAAAACAGACCTTTGATGAGCTTGTGTTCCAAAGGAAACGAATCTTTTTCTTTTTCTTTCTTTTTTTTTTTTTTTTTTTTTTTGAGATGGAGTCTCGCACTGTCGCCTAGGCTGGAGTGCAGTGGCGCGATCTCGGCTCACTGCAAGCTCCGCCTCCCGGGTTCACGCCATTCTCTGCTTCAGCCTCCCGAGTAGCTGGGACTACAGGCGCCCGCCACCACGCCCGGCTAATTTTTTGTATTTTTAGTAGAGACGGGGTTTCACCGTGTTAGCCAGGATGGTCTCGATCTCCCGACCTTGTGATCTGCCCGTCTCGGCCTTGGTCCCAAAGTGCTGGGATGACAGGCGTGAGCCACTGCGCCCGGCCGGGAAATGAATCTTAAGCAACTAATGTGAGTGATGCCTCCGAAGTGGACTAATGCAAAACAGCGTGCGATAGAGGACACATATCTTAAAAAACATTGGCGAGCGATACCCCCTTTCATATCTACATCTATCCACTATGGATCTCACAAAAGAATCATGAAATACTTCTAACATAAAGGCAGTTTATTTGCCAAGAGAACAACCTTAAATCTCCTAAAAGTTCCATCCAGTTCTAGGTGGAAACAACATGCTACACCTTCTAAATCCAATAACGTATGACTCAAATTCTAATGTTGGCCGGGCCCGGCAGCTCATGCCTGTAATCCCAGCACTTTGGGAGGCTGAGGCAGGCAGATCACCTGAGGCCAGGAGTTGGAGACCAGCTTGGCCAACATGGCGAAACGCCGTCTACTAAAAATACAAAAATCAGCCAGGCGTGGTGGTGGGCGCCTGTAATACCCGCTACTCAGGAGGCTGAGGCAGGAGAATTGCTTGAACCCGGGAGGCGGAGGTTGCAGTGAGCCAAGATCGTGCTACTGCACTCCAGCCTGGGCAACAAGAGCGAAACTCCATCTCAAAAAATAAATAAATAAATAAATTCTAATCTTTATAAGTGGCATAGACAGATAAAATGTTTTCTAAATGCTGTAGGATATATATTTTCTAAAGCTCTCAATGCATAATATTGTCTGGAGCGTTTTTTTATTTGTTTTTTAAAAGAATTTATCATCCGTTCCAAGTTAGAGTTCACTTGCGCTGAGAACTGATGATGTTTTTTAAAAAAACAACATACTTTCTACACACAGCATTATTGCTCCAGTGAGTTAATGCCAACAAATGTGCTCAGTATCGTTTCCAGATTCTTCAAGTAACTGTACTCCCCGGAGTGGTCAACCCAGTCCCATCTGTCCTTGATTACTGAATTTGCAGTCACTGGCGAGTTCACAATGACTTTTCCACAGCGAAGATGGAAGCACACCTGGGCGGCGGAACGTGGGATGTGGGCTCAGCTCACAGACCTTCTCACGCAGGGATCTGACAGGCAGCAGCAGAAAGGAATTCCCTCCCCGCGAGGAGGCTTGGGAAGCACAGTCTCCATGTTCTGGGAGACTCCGTACTTGAAGGAAGATTCCTTCCTGCTCTAGCTTATCTGTTTTTAGCTTTTTTTTTTTTTAAGTATCTTTTGAACTCCACTCTGCCTATTCTCTCAAAGGACTCCAAGTTCCCACAGTACATATGTATCCAATTTTATTGCTTTGCACTTGATATATGGCTTTGTAACTGCTCAAGGCATATTTCTGTGAACATTATGTTTCTGTCTCCCATACTCTAAGCTTCTTAACAACAAAAATCATGCCCTGCCCTCCTTGGGATTTTTAACTATGACTGCATTAAATCTATAAATTAATTTCTTTTAAATGACATCTTTACAATATTTCATATTTCCAGCCAGGAACAGTCTGTTTCTCCATTAATGTAGGTCTTTTTGTGAGAGGGAGTCACGCTCTGTCGCCCAGGCTGGAGTGCAGTGGTGCGATCTCAGTTCACGGCAAGCTCCACCTCCCAGGTTCAAGCGATTTTCCTGCCTCAGCCTCCCGAGTAGCTGAGACTACAGACACCCAACCAGGCCCCGATACTTTTTTTTGTAGTTTCAGTAGAGACGGGATTTCACCGTGTTAGCCAGGATGGTCTAGATCTCCTGACTTTGTGATTCACTTGCCTCGGCCTCCCAAAGTGCTGGGATTACAGGCACCCGCCACCACGCCCGGCTAATTTTTGTATTTTTAGTAGAGATGAGGTTTCACTGTGTTAGCCAGGATGGTCTTGATCTCCTGACCTCGTGATCCGCCCACCTCAGCCTCCCAAAGTGCTGGGGTTACAGGTGTGACTCACTGGGCCTGGCCTTTTTTTAATGTCTAACCAAAGTTTCATAGTTTTCTACAACTATAAAAACAAAATATGCACATGATAACAAATTTCACGAGTCTTCCTCCCCAGATCCCAGTCTGGCTCTCAGGTAATTCCCTCAGTTAAGTAACTTCCAGATGATATTCATGCATATACTCTTTTTGTTTGTTTATTTCGCTCTGTTGCCCAGGCTGGAGTGCAGTGACATGATCTCGGCTCACTGCAACTTCCACCTCCTGGGTCAGGCTGGTCTCAAACCTCAAGTGATCTGCCCGCCTCGGCGTCCCAAAGTGCTGGGATTGCAGACGTGAGCCACCGGGTCCGGCCCAAATACGTATTTATATAAACATGAATATCACCCTCCCCCATGCCCCGTTTTTAAAAAGCTGGGCAGGTTATTAATTTATTGCCTCTCAGCTGGCAAAGGAAAAACAGTTAAGGGGTGCAGGTTCATTTTCACAGATTAGGCAACAAAGGTTGAATATGAAACCAAGAGACAAACTGATAACCAGCACAGAAGCTAAATAAAAGCACAACACACACAGTACAAACCAGAAATCTGTGAAATGGCTGCACAGGATTCCATGGGATGGATATACCGTAATTTACCAACCCGTCTTCTACTCAGACACTTTCACATGGTAACTGTAAATATTGCTACAATGCACATCTCCATACAGACTCTTGGTTCATACAGTCATCCCTCAGTGTCGGCCTGGGCTTGGCGTCGGTTCCAGGAACTCCCTTGCAGATGCAAGTCCCACCGTCAGCCCTGAGGAACCCAGTATATGAAACATCAGTCCTCGGTCAGGCGCGGTGGCTCACGCCTGTGATCCCAGCACTTTGGAGGCTGAGGCGGGAAGACGGCTTGAGCCCAGGACTTTGAGACCAGCCGAGGCAATAATGTAGTGACAGCTCATCTCTACAAAAACTAAAAAAATTAGCCAGGCCTGGTGGTGTGCACCTGTAGTCCCAGCTACCTGGGAGGCTGAGGCAAGAAGATCACTTAAGCTCAGGAGATGGAGGCTGCAGTGAGCCGAGAACATGCCACTGAACTCCAGCTGGGGCAACAGAGTGAGACCCTACCTCAAAAAAAAAAAAAAAAAAAAAAAAAGGAAAAAAGAAAATCAACCCTCTGTATAGTGTTCCACATCCTGCAAATACTGGTTTTTGTTTTTTGTGTGTTTCTGAGATGGAGTCTCGCTCTGTCGCCCAGGCTGGAGTGCAGTGGTATAATCTCAGCTCACTGCAAGCTCCGCCTCCTGGGTTCACGCCATTCTCCTGCCTCAGCCTCCCAAGTAGCTGGGATTACAGGCACCTGCCACCACGCCTGGCTAATTTTTTTATTTTTAGCAGAGATGGGGTTTTGCCATGTTGGCCAGGCTGGTCTCGAACTCCTAACATCAGGTGATCCGCCCGCCTCAGCCTCCCAAAGTGCTGGGATTATAAGCGTGAGCCACTGCGCCCGGCCCTATACTCTATTTTTTATCCACATTTTGTTGAAAAAAATCAGTGTATAAATGGACCAGTGTAGTTCAAGCCCATGTTGTTTGAGGGTCAACTGTATTTGTAAGATCTGTTGAGAAATTCCTAGAAATTGGACTGACAGGTCAAAGAGTACACACATTTTTAACTCTGAGTGGCATTGCTGAAGACACCACATCAGTTTACACTCCCCCTAACCAGGCGGGAGAGCCCCTGTCCACACCCTTGCCAACACTGTACGTTATCAAATGTTCCTTTTGCCCGTCTAATAATCACATATTTCATCAGTTGTACTTCTTTAATTGCAGGTGGAATCAGGCATCTTTTCATGTTTATATTTCTTTATCTGTTCAAATTCTTTACCCAAATTGATTTTAAAAGCTCTTTATGCATTAAGAAAAAAAACAGCCCAGTGAGTGGCGGCTCACACCTGTAATCCCAGCATTAAGATTACATTTGGGAGGCTGAGGTGGGTGGATCACCTGAGGTCAGGAGTTCAAGACCAGCCTGGCCAACACAGTGAAACACTACCTCTACTAAAAATACAAAAATTAGTCGGGTGTGGTGGTGCATGCCTGTAATCCCAGCTACTTAGGAGGCTGAGGCAGGAGAATAGCTTGAACCCAGGAGGCGGAGGCGGCAGTGAGCCGAGATGGCGCCACTGCACTCCAGCCTGGGTGACAGAGGGAGAAAAGGAAAGGATGGAGAAAAGAAAGAAAGAAAAGAAAAATAGCCCTTTTCTCTGTCATATATGTTGGAAATATCTTTTCTCAGCCTAGGGTTTATCATTTGATCTGGTGTCTGGTATTTTGGACCATATAGAAGTTTTATATTACAGTCATCTCTTTTATAGTCACCAATAAAATCTAGATTAATTGTCTGAACATAAATAGAAGCTAACTTCCCATCAGGAAAAGTAAAATTGATCAGAAAAATTCATGAGTCACAAAAAATCCTTCCCCTGATTTTGTAAAATCTGGAAAAGCGAACAGCTGATCACCAAACCACTGCCAACTCCCAAAAGACGGAACTCATCCACAGGGCACTCACACAGCCCGGGATGGCCCATTTTCTCCTTGAGTCTGAAAACACCATTCGCTGGTCAGTTTTCCAGAGTCTGGAAACCCTCTCTGCCTCTAGCAAGCGATGCGCTGGCTTAGCTGTTTCAACACAGAAGCGATCACAGATGAAGACGCCGGCCCCGCCCACAGCAGAGATTCCTCAACACAACAGCCAGTGCGTGCGACAGGCTGAGAAAGGAGAGTTGGTCAGTTTCCCAGAGGCATCACCGCGCCACAGAGACTAAAACAGGATAAGAAGGCAGGTTCTCCACCTACCCCCCACGTCCGCAGGCAATGCAGAGACCAGGAATGTTCTCAGAGGACTTTTCTCTCCTGGCACCTGTTCTTTCTTATCCTTGCAGTAAAAGAGCAGACAAAAATGAAGCAGAAAAAAAAAATGTTTAAACAATTGCCCTTTCCACCTACACTGGCAGAAAGTCACTTACGTAAGTGCAAGGACATTCATGTAATGCCGTGTCCTCCCAAACTCGGGGAAGATTTTTATTATTTATTTTTGTTTTTATTTTTATTTTTGAGACCGAGTCTTGCCCTGTGGCCTAGGCTAGAGTGCGGTGGCACAATATCAGTTCACTGCAAGCTCTGCCTCCTGGGTTCAAGTGATTCTCCAGCCTCAGCCTCCCAAGTAGCTGGGACTACAGGCGCGCACCACCACGGCCGGCTAATTTCTGTATTTTTAATAGAGACGGGGTTTCTCCATGTTGGCCAGGCTGGTCTCAAACTCCTGACCTCAGGTGATCCACCTGCCTCAGCCTCTCAAAGTGCTAGGATTACAGACGCCTGTCACCACGCCTGGCTAATTTTTGTATTTTTAATAGAGACGGGGTTACACCATGTTGGCCAGGCTGGTCCCGGACTCCTGACCTCAGGTGATCCGCCTGCCTCAGCCTCCCAAAGTGCTGGGATTACAGGTGCCCGCCACCACGCCCAGCTAATTTTTGTATTTTTTTAGTAGAAACAGGGTTTTACCATGTTGGCCAGGCTGGTCTCAAACTCCTGATCTCAGGTGATCCACCCACCTCAGCCTCCCAAAGGGCTGGGATTACAGGCACGAGCTACCACAGCAGGCCAGAAGGAAGATTTTTTTTAAGGCAAGAAGTATGCAATGAGACAGTAGAGGCAAGGTCAAAGGCAAACACCGAGGTTTGTCACTGGTAGCGCAAGCGAGGTTCCTAGAGGAGACAGGAATATACACAATTCAACCAACATGTACAAAATGCTACCTTGTGCTAAGCATCGAACCAGGTGGAGACAAAGATGAGCAGCAGAGACTTGCTTCTGACCTTCAAGGAGCCCACAGTCCACTGAGTGAGGTAATTAACTCAGCAAGCGATTTAATAGAGAGAGAACCATGATGTGGGAAGCAAGACTGTTCAGTGTCAGGGAGGCGAAGCCAGATTGGGGGAACCAGGGCTTCCTGGAGGATCTGATGAGTGCATGGAATCAACAGCACAGGCAGAAAAAAGAAAGCGAGATGAGTTTTCCTAAAATATTAAAGGGAGTGAAATCGTAGAAAGAACCTTGTACTGGAAAAATTTCAGAGTTGATTTTTTTTTTTTGGACAAAGTCTCACTTAGCCGCCAGGCTGGAGTGCAGCGGTGCGATCTCGGCTCACAGCAACCTCCGCCTCTCGATTCAAGAGATTCTCCTGCCTCAGCCTCCCAAGTAGCTGGGAATACAGGTGCCTGCCACTATACCTAGCTAATTTTTTGTATTTTTAGTAGAGACGGGGTTTCACCATGTTGACCAGGCTGGCCTCGAACTTCTGACCTCGTGATTTGCCCACCTCGGCCTCCCAAAGTGCTGGGAATACAGGCGTAAGCCGCCGCGCTCGGCCAGTTGAGAATAAGTGGGATTATGATTAGGACGGCCTCTAGGAATTCTTTCTCTCTTTCTTTCTGAGACAGAGTCTCACTCTGTCGCCCTGGCTGGAGTCATCTCGGCTCACTGCACCCTCCACCTCCTGGGCTCAGACAATCCTTCTGCCTCAGCCTCCCAAGTAGCTGGGACTACAGGAGTGTGCCATCACACCCAGCTAATTTTTGTATTTTTTTTGTAAAGACTAGGATTTGCCATGTTGCCCAGACTGGTCTCAAATTCTTGGGCTCAGGCAATCAACCTGCCTCAGTCTCCCAAAGTGCTGGGATTACAAGCGTGAGCCACCACACCTGGCCTCTAGGAAATTGTTTCTAAGAAAGGAATAAAAGTGAGAATGAATGAGTACATAGCGTAAGGCTTCCTAGCTCTGGTGCAGGAGGAGAGAAAGTAAATAACAAGGATACCCTAGGGCTGGAAACTTGGCATGGCAATAAACCAACAAGGCAGAGACCAGTTAGTGCACAACCACTTATGGGGTCAGAGCTGGAGCTTCCAGGTGAAGCATCCCCTAAAATGGGCGGCCACTTACAGGGTCAGAGCAGGAACTTGCAGCTGCTCCCCCTCTCCCAGTTCTTTGTCCTTATCCCTAGAGTTCTGGTCTCCCAGCAATCGGGTCTGTGTTATTCGTATGCTCAATTTTAAGCTACATTTGGAAAAGGCACTTCTTGAAAGCAAAGATAGAGAGAAAAACACTGGAGCTCTTAAGAGCGCCTGTCTGGCTGCCAAGCCATTGTTCTAGTCAAATGTCGACTGAAAAGGGAGAAGCAGAAGGATGACTGTATTTGAACTGCTTCCAAGGAAAAAGCAACCTCCAGCAAAACTCCAGGCCCACTTTGCTAGAAATCCTGGCACCTCGGCAACAGAAATGGAAGCAGAAAACTGCGAGTACCAAGCAGGAAAAGCCACAAGGAGTGAGGTGCTGCGAGGTTCCCGTGGTGCAGGATCCATTTTATCCTTTCTACTTCTTCCTGCGGAAAACGAAATTATTTAAAACACAATTTTCCCTTGCAGGGGGGCCTTCTGGAAAAGAGTCAAGGTCAAACCCCTTGTTTTTTATTTTATTTTATTAAACTTTAAGTTCTAGGGTACATGTGCACCATGTACAGGTTTGTTACACATGTATACATGTGCCATGTTGGTGTGCTGCACCCATTAACTCGTCATTTACAGTATCTCCTAATGCTATCCCTCCCCCCTCAAACCCTTGTTTTACGTAAAATTAATATATGACATTTCAAAGTTACCGAACTAAAAAAAGGAAAATAAATATAAATACATTCCAAAACTTTAAAATTAAGGAGATTTCAGACAGTCCCTCCTGGTAAAATGTGAAATTGCACCCCAGCTGCAGTAGCTACTGTAAATATCCAAGGAACCAAAGTTTTAAGTGTTTGAGGATCCCAGGGATCCCTGCAAAGTACTCAGGATTTTAACATTAAGCTCACAAATTACAGCAGCTGGCTGGGCACGGGGGCTCACACCTGTAATCCAAGCACTTTGGGAGGCCAAGGTGGATGGATCACCTGAGGTCTCTACTAAAAATACAAAAAACTAGCCAGGCGTGGTGGTGCGCGCCTGTAATCCCAGCTAGTTGGGAGGATGAGGGAGGGGAATCGCTTGAACCCGGGAGGTAGAGGTTGCAGTGAGCCGAGGTCAAGCCATTGCACTCCAGCCTGGGTAACAGAGAGAAACTTCATCTCGAAAAAAATTACAGCAGCCAACAGGCCTCTAGGTCGGTCCCCGCCCTCACCTCTTCCTTGTACATTTTCAAACCACATTGAAGGTGGGTATTTTTGGTCTTTATCTTCATTCACTAATCACATTATCAGACACTCCCGGCGTGTCCTGTTCTGTTATACATGTTGGAGCTACAAATCAAACGTCAGCTTTGCCCCCGACAAGATTCCCTGTTCCTACGTGAACCACGGAATGAGGTGTTCCACGCCTGGGCTCCTATCTTTTTTTTTTTTTCTTTTTTTGAGATGGCGTCTCGCTCTGTCGCCCAGGCTGGAGTGCAGTGGCACGATCTCGGCTTCCTGCAAGCTCTGCCTCCCGGGTTCAAGCGATTCTCCTGCCTCAGCCTCCCGAGAAGCTGGGACTACAGGCATCCACTACCACACCCGGCTAATTTTTTGTATTTTTAGTAGAGATGGGATTTCACCATGTTGGCCAGGCTGGTCTTGATCTCTTGACCTCGTGATCCACCCACCTTGGCCTCTGAAAGTGCTGGGATTACAGGTGTGAGCCGCTGCTCACATCTTCACTCATGAACCTAAACTCACACCACAGAACCACGCTGTCATCTGTGGCAACCGCGCCAGCTCCTCCTGTTCCTTCTGGATCTGTTGTCCCCACCCTTTGATCACGCCACCGTCTCATTCCTGACCTGTCTTCACTTCCCATGTTTTATCTCCACCCACTCTTTGAACTTAGCACTAGTGTCTACGGGCTCAACTCCCAGCTCTCCCACAAGGACGTGGCTCAGACACACGTCACCATCTCAACCCAATTGAGGCCACCCACTGCAGGCGAGCTTCCCCACCCAATCCGAGCTCCTAGACGGACACCCCAGGTTCCAGCCCTACAAGAGGTGTGTACAATCTCATCACTGGCACAACAGGCGGGCATGGCTCCCGCTGCCCAGGAAGGCCTCGCAGAGGAGGGGACAACAAGGGCGTCTCGGAGTAAAAGCGGACGGGAGAAGGGGGGACTCCCGTTCCAAACAAAGGGGACGGCGTGCTGGTGAAGAATGTGGTCTGTATTCAGTTTTGTTGACAAGAACCCCTAATGGATAATAATAAAATGTTTACTGAGCTCCTACTTTATGGAAGACACATGGCCCAGGGCAGGGCCTGGCATATCACAAAGCCTCAGTCCGTATTTGCAGCATAAAGGAAATCTCAGTTTCATTTTTAAAAGTTGTGTGTCTAAGTCAGAAAATAACTTGTAACACCATCCTACTAGGAAGATGGGCTAAAAACAAACAAACAAAAGAAACCCCAGAACCCTCAGTATCGCCTCTCCCAAAACAAGAGCTTTTTCCTCCTGCAATCAAACAATCACAAGGAAGGCTGTGCCGGGCCTGGCCATCGTGCCAGAAACAGCCTCAGAACCCTGGGCCCAAAGGGGTCTGGTCTTGATTAAGGTTATTTTCCTTTGTAATGTTCAGTTTGGAGGGAAAAGGAGGGAGGGTCAGAAGGAAACGGGAGGAGGGCACAATCCATCAGCGAGTTTCATCTCCTTCGTGAAGTGGATTCAGGGAGCCCGTGACTCCCATTTCCATTCGGCTCCTGAGCCAAGAACTCACTTCCATTCCAGCAACGTTTTGTCTTAATTTCTGGACTTAAAAAGGGTTTGGTTGAGGCCGGGCGCGGTGGCTCATGCCTGTAATCCCAGAAACTGAGGCTGAGGCAGGCGGTCACCTGAGGTCAAGAGTTCGGGGCCAGCCTGGCCAACACGGTGAAACCCTGTCTTCTACTAAAAATACAAAAAATTAGCCAGGCATGGTGGTGGGCGCCTGTAGTCCTAGCTACTCGGGAGGCTGAGGCAGGAGAACTGCTTGAACCTGGGAGGCGGGGGTTGCAGTGAGCTGAGATCATGCCCCTGCACTCCAACCTGGATGACAGAGCAAGAATCCATCTCAAAAAAAAAAAAAAATTTCTGATACAATTATTCCAATTAAACAGCTTTTATCACAAAGCTCTGTCAATGCAGGGTGATTCTTCCTTAATTTAAGATGCTAGTAAACATGCTATTGTGACATGATGAAAAAGCCCTATAATCTCAGCACAACCAGAAAATACAGTGGCAATATTGTGAGGACGCAGTCAAATCGCTTCCTACAGCGCCAACTGATATCGTGGGTTACGGAACCTACATCACCCTGGAATCCCTGCATGCATCCCATTTAGCCCTCAGATGCTGGCTCTGGTTCGAGGTGGGGAGAGAGGGACAACGTCAGTCAACACTTACCAGGCAGTCCGTGGCTTCGGAGCAACAACTGGAAAGTAATACTGGAACGCAATCCAGAAAAGACACCTGGGGCAGAGCAGTCCGGGCACAAAACACCTGGAAACGCTGTCCCTTAGATCATTCACTCTTGGCCGACCACGCTGGTACGCGACCTCCTCTGGCTACACCTCCCTCTCGTCACCTTACAGACTGGTACTCACTAACTCCCAGGCCATGGCAGAAAATGTACCTTCCATCTCTCTCTGCCTCAGCCCCCACCAGCACCCTCGGTGCCTTCATCACCTGTCCAGAGCAACGACCCAATTCCCCGGCCTCCTCCACGTGAGGACCTCCACCTCCTCAACTCTCTTCGAGCCACCACGCCCCGCAAACGTTTGTATTTTTGGTAGAGATAAGGATTCGCCATGTTGCCCAGGCTGGTCTTGAACTCCCAGGCTCAAGCAATCAGCCCGTCTCGGCCTCCCAAAGTGCTGGGATGACAAGCAGGAGCCATCACGCCCGGCCAACGTTCTGAATCTTTAACACCCAAACACCCCCAAATCCAACATTACAAACTTATCAACGCTGCCTCCTATCATCTCCCCCCGCCCCCAGTTCCGCTTTGACCAGGAGGAATCTGGCAACGTCAACATCATGTGGTTGTTCAAATTCAGCCCAGGGGACCGACGACGTGCCCATGTGGCTGTCCTCCCAGCCCAGAGCACCTGGGGATACCTGGGCCCTCCTGTCACCCCACAAGGCCACACTGGCCTTGGGGATGCCGAGCCTGCCTGGAAGGTATCCTACACGCTGACCCTAATTCCTCCAGCACTCCTCTCCCAGGGTTCCGCTCCCTCCCCCAGTGACCAGCCCTCACCAGCTCACTCCAGCTCTGCAGCGTTCTCCCAGGCTCTCGACCCTCACCCAGGTTCATTCATCATCCATAGGCCCTAGCCCAGGGTCGGGCTCATCAACTGTACCCTCGCTGGCAGCACCCAGGACGTTCTCAATGAGGTCTTGATTTATGCCGCCTTGCCAATCGCCCTCAAAAGCACCTGGAAGATTCCACTGTTCAGAAAGCCTTTTTTTTTTTTAACTTTGAGACAGGGTCTCGCTCTGTCACCCAGGCTGGGGCGCAATAGTGGGATCTCGGCTCACTGCAACCTCCACCTCCTGGGTTTAAGCAATTCTCTTGCCTCAGCCTCCCGAGTAGCTGGGACTACAGGCGCCCGCCACCACTCCCGGCTAATTTTTATAATTTTAGTGGAGACGGGGTTTTGCCACGTTAGCCAGGCTGGTCTCGAACTCCTGACCTCAAGTGATCCTCCCACCTTGGCCCCCAAAAGTGCTGGGATTCCAGGTGTGAGCCACCGCGCCTGGCCTCTGTGTGACCTTTATATGTTTCTTAAACTCTTTGTGACTCAGTTTTCTCATTTGTAAACTAAAGATAAGAGCATCTATACCACAGATTTGTAGTGAGAGTTAGACAGGACGGCATTTGGAGCAGCGCCTGCCACACACAGAGGAGCCCTTTCCTTCGCTCACTCCTTCCTCTTCCTCCACCTCCAGGGTCAAATCTTTACCACTCAAAAGATAACTGTTTATCCCCAGGCAACCACTGTGTTCCTCTGGCTCAGCCCCAAGCTCCCTGACTCACCACAGCCGCCTCCTCCCCTGGCTCACTCTCCACACTCACAAGCCGGCTCTCAGCAGGGCCACCAACGACACCCAGGAGAACCCGCCGTCTTGTTCCAAGTCCACACCACCCCTGAAACTGCCGCTTTCCATCTCTTCCTCGAAACGCTTCCCGCACCTCCCCTGGGCCCTCGGCATCTGTGGCTTGTCCTCGGTCCCCTACGCCAGCCCCTCTGCCTGCCCCTAAGTGCTGGGGGTGCTGGTTCCACTCTTGGCTTTCTCCTCCTCTCCCCAAGATGAGACCATCTGCTCCGGCACACGGGACAACGCCTGGGAGGCCAGGTTCTCTCCTTCACTGCCCACCGGCCGCTCTTCTGGGCTGTATCTGCCCGCGGTCTCACCTGTATCCCAAGGGAACCTCAAACTCAACATTTCTAAAATTGAGGTTACTGCCTTCCTCCAACATGCTTCTCCCTCTGTATTTCTTATATAGCCTGAAGACATCACTGTCGACCCAGCTCCCCAAATCAACTCTTTGG
Source organism: Mandrillus leucophaeus (assembly GCF_000951045.1). Taxonomy (NCBI): domain Eukaryota; kingdom Metazoa; phylum Chordata; class Mammalia; order Primates; family Cercopithecidae; genus Mandrillus; species Mandrillus leucophaeus. The sequence continues at coordinate 834,324 of NW_012106474.1, read as the reverse complement.
TGGTAGACCGGATAAGGGACATCATTCTAAGAAACCCTTTTCAGTGGGTATCTGTGACTCTGTTGGTCAACAGATATGGGTTACCCCTATATTCAGGGACATGGCTTAAAAGTGTTAAGAATCGGCTGGGCACCGTGGCTCATGTCTGTGATCCCAACACTCTGGGAGGCTGAGGCAGGAGGATCACTTGAGGTCAGGAGTTTGAGACCAGCCTGACCAACATGGTAAAACCCCGTCTCTAAAAATACAAAAATTAGCCAGGCGTGGTGGCGGGCACCTGTAGTCCCAGCTACTTGGGAGGCTGAGGCAGGAGGATTGCTTGAACCTGGGAGGCAGAGGTTGCAGTGAGCCGAGATTGTGCCACTGCACTCCAGCCTGGGTGACAAGAGCAAAACTCCATCTCAAAAAAAGAAAAAAAAAAGTGTAAGAACCATTAGTTGGAAATAGGATGGGGCCACAAATTAAATCTAAGGGTACATTCCAAAATCAAGAGCTTAACAAAAGACCCAGTTAGCTTGAGATATAGAACCAGGAGGTGCTCAAATCTGGGGCTGAGAGCCAGAGAGACGTCAGAAGGCGAGAAGGGCCCAGCCAGGACTCCACTCTGTGTTCTCACAAGGTGCTGTGTGTGGCTCCCACTGCCTGAGCCGGGAGCCCGAAGAGTCTTCATCTCCTTCCTACTTCTCACTTCAACTCGACTTACTCACCTCCCAAGTTCTCCCAGACTCTGTCTCCTGTCTCACCTTCCTTCACAGCATTATCCACGAGTTCAGGACTTCTCTCTGCCTTAGGAACCACAACGCGGCCGGGGCAGTGGCTCACACCTGGAATCCCAAGACTTTGGGAGGCCAAGGCAGGAGGATGGCTTGAGCCCAGGAGTTTGAGACCAGCCTGGGCAACATGACGAGACCCCCACTCTACAAAGAAAAAATCAGCCAGGTGCAGTGATGCGTGCCTGTAGTCCTAGCTACTCAGGAGGCTGAGGGGGGAGGATCACCTGAGCCAGGAGGTGGAGGCTGCAGTGAGCCGAGATGGTACCAGTGCACTCCAGCCTGGGTGACAGAGTGAGACCCTGTCGCAAAAACAGAAACAAAAAACCCCACAGGAACCACAACCCTGAGTCTCTCATCATTAATCTTCCTAAACCACAGCTGCGACCATTTATCTGCTCTAGACCTTCCGATGGCTCCTGGCTACTATCAGGAACCAGTTTAAGCTCTTCTGGCTTCAACATCTAGCCCCCGCCTACCTTTCCAGCTTCTGTCTGACATCACTCGGCCAATGCAGATGACATCACTCGGCCACAGCAAACGACATCACTCGGCCAACGCAGATGACATCACTCAGCCACAATAGATGACATCACTCGGCCACGATAGATGACATCACTCGGCCACCGGAGATGACGTCACTCGGCCACAACAGATAGCATCACTCGGCCACAACAAATCACCAGGACTCTGCCCACCTGCCATGCTCTGGCCCTCACCCACCACACAGGCTATGTCTTCTGTCCGGACCCTTCTTGCTTGCCTGACTCCCCCCTGCAGTCAACTGTGACCACCCCTTGCCTTACGATGCAGGCGAATATCTCATCAGCGGTGGGGCTTCCTCCTCAGGAGAGGACTGTTCCTTTCTCCAGGCATTAGTCTTTACTACAACACCTCCAGGCAGGGCCCTTGTCTTATTCATTCTGTTTATATCCGCCTGGGTGCCACTCCAGTGTTTCGCACAGGAAAATAACCACGTGGTGAGCGCTCAGCCCTCCCAGGCACCATCTCATTTAACCACAAGAACTCCGAGACAGGTGCCAGTGATCTCCCCCTAACCGCTGGCTGAGTCTGGTCCGTCGCTCAAAACGTATTTCTGTTTTTGTTGTTTTGACAGAGTCTCGCTCTGTCGCCCAGGCTGGAGTGCAGTGGCTCAGTGTCGGCTCCCTGCAACCTCCGCCTCCCAGATTCAAGCAATTCTGATGCCTCAGCTTCCCAAGTAGCTGGGATTACAGTGCATACCATCACGCCCAGCTGATTTTTTTATTTTTAATAGAGAAAGGGTTTCACCATGTTGGCCAGGCTGGTCTTGCACTCCTGAGCTCAGGTGATCCACCCGTCTCGGCCTCCCAAAGTGCTGGGATGACAGGCATGAGCCACCGCGCCGGGCCTCAATATATATTTCTGAATACACTGGTGCTTTCCTTTGTGAATGGTTGTAGCTCTTCAGCCTTGCAGGAGACTCTCGAAAAGGCCAGGGCTGTTAAAGAGACAAGAGAGCCTGGTCGTTCCCAAAGATAAACCCTTGAAATACCTCAGAAGCTCCTCCCAAGAGGTTCTCGGGTTTCTGTATGGAGAAGCTTAACACATCCCAAGCCTCTGCTTCCACCACCTAGAAGGCAGGTTTCTTCATCACTGGGGCCTACAATGCGAATGAATCCTTCATAGTCTGGTTAAGGCAGAGAACTCTGCTCACAAAATCCTCAGAATTCCACCAATTAAAAGCTCATTTGGGGTCGGGCATGGAGGCTCATACCTGTAATCTCAGCACTTTGGGAGGCTGATGCGGGTGGATCACTTGAGGTCAGGAGTTTGAGTCCAGCCTGGCCATGGTGAAACCCCGTCTCCACAAAAACACAAAAATTAGCCGGGCGTGGTGGCAGGCACCTGTAGTCCCAGCTACTCGGGAGGCTGAGGCAGGAGAATCACTTGAAGCTAGGAGGCAAAGGTTGCAGCGAGCTGAGATCGCACCACTGCACTCCAGCCTGGGTGACAGAGTGAGACTCCGTCTCAAGAAAAAAAAGGAGAAAAAAAAAAAAAGGTAAAAACCGCAATTACTTGTGCACCAACTTAAAGCAAGACCCCACTCTACACAAAAAAGTTTTTAGATTAGTCAGGTGTGTTGGCACATTCCTGTGGTCCTGGCTACCCTGGAGGCTGAGACGGGAGGACTGCTTGAGCACGTCTAGGCTGCAGTGAGCTGTGATTACAGCACTGCACTCCAGCCTGGGCAACATAGCGAGACTGTGTCTCAAAAACAAAAAATTTTTTTGAATTAATTGTTAAAATAAAGGCCATCCCATCTAAGCAAAAATCGGAAAACGTAATGTTCAACAACATATCCATGTATTCACTGTCTGCAGACCTGCCACGTGCTGGACACCGCTTCCAGCGTCGGGACAGGTCCTCACGGTGTTTACGCTCTTGTAAGAAAAGAGACATCAAATATCCCCAAAACATATATAATGAGAAACTTTGAGAAGCAGCATAAAAGAAATAGACAGGATACAATGAGAGTGCGTTTGATACCAGAAGGACGACCTCATATGGGTCAGGAATGATGAAACATCAAGCAATAGCGAAAATGAAACACTCGGTGATATTTGATGAGGGAGGAGAATATTCGTGAGACAGTTACAATCGGTATAGCTAAACCCCACTTTTGTATTTTTTTAAGTATATTTTACAGAAAAAAGGAAAGACATACAAATAAAGTGTAAAATGTTAGCAACGGGGAGATTTCTGAT
>NW_012106474.1:823138-830092 GCF_000951045.1 Mandrillus leucophaeus | reverse complement strand
TCCCCGCAACCTCCGCCTCCTGGGTTCAAGTGATTCTCCTGCCTCAGCCTCCCGAGTAGCTGGGATGACAGGCGTGAGCCACCATGCCCGGCTAATTTTGTATTTTTAGTAGAGACGGGGTTTCACCATGTTGGCCAGGCTGGCCTTGGACTCCCAACCTCAGGTGATCCGCCCGCCTAGGCCTCCCAAAGTGCTGGGATTACAGGCATGAGCCACTGCGCCCGGCTGATTTTCGATTTTTTATGTGATAGAATATACATAACAGAAAATGTACATTTTAAGTGTGCTCCGGTGGACTGTCCCGCGGCATTAGACGCACCCACACTGTTCTGCAACCATCGCCACCATCTGTCCCCAGAGCTTTTCATCTTCCCAAACTGAAATCCCGTCCTCATTAAAGACTAACCCCGTTCCGTTCCCCTGCTCCCCACCCCCTGCCCTTGCCAGCACCAAGCCTCATTTGATTTTAAAATGCAAACATTCACAGACCAAGCCTCATTCACACCTTCGGTGTAAATTACTTTCATCTGCGAAACTCCCATCGCTCAGAAAGGAATGCCCAGGTACAGGCAGGAAGTACAGTTAGACGGAGCTGGAGACGGGCCTGGGTGGCACTTTGGGATGGGGGTTGGGGAGAAGAGATTTTACAAGCCAGATGGGAAGGCAAAGTAACTATGTGCTTTGAGGTTTTTGGCCCAGGGCCTTGGGAGCAGCCAGTGGATTCAGGTGAAAGACGAGCCACCAAAAGCCTCTGCGTCTCTCTCGGTTCAAGGCTGATTGTCTCAGGCTGCTCAGAGGCACCAAAGGAGGGGGCAGGGAGGAAGAAGGAAGGGTGGTAAGAAGGAGATACAGAGATTTAAGTCAAGAATGAGGCCTCCCGGAAAGCAAACCTAGGAATACTCTTGATGGCTGGTCACACTACACCTGCCTGAACAAGTCCAGTGACGGGTACAAGGAAGCCCCAACATTCCGGAGAAGTCTATCCAGGCAGCTTCGGAAACCCCCAACCCAGGAACACAGAGGAGGCTGGAGAGGCTTCTGGCTTTTTCCTGACTGATTGATTGACTGAGACAGAGTTTGGCTCTTATCGCCTGGGCTGGAGTGCAATGGCATGATCTTGGCTCACTGTGACCTCCACCTCCCGGGTTCAAGCGATTCTCCTGCCTCACCCTCTCGAGTAGTTGGGATTCCAGGCACACGCCACCACACCCGGCTAATTTTGCATTTTTAGTAGAGATGGAGTTTCGCTATGTTGGCCGAGATGCTCTCAAACTCCTGACCTCAGGTGATCTGCCCACCTCAGTCTCCCAAAGTGCTGGGATGACAGTAGTAAGCCACTGCGCCCAGCTCCGATTTTTTTGGTTGTTGTTGTTGTTAACGTTTCTACAACCCCCCGTTCAACTTTCTCTAAAACCGTCTCACTCATACAAACGTCGTCCTGGCTCAAGCAACTGCTAAGACGCTCATGAACGTCCCAGTTCCCCAAGAAGTACATGGTGGGCTTCCTCCCAGCACAGCAAAAAGTCATCATTCTAGTCTTTGGTTTATCCAAAACTCCCTTTCTCTGGCTAAGAGCTATCACTTCTTTAGATAATCTTTGCTTTTTCTTCCCTGATATCATGAATAGTAGCAGCTGATGCTCTTTGCAAAAGAGCCATTTTTCACAAAGAAAGTTCTAATGACTTCAGAGTTGCAACTGGGCTGCAATTCAAATCCATGTCTTAGCAAAATTATGACCTGTCAGGAACCTTTGGGGTGGATGAAAGCTCTCAAGACTCAAGACAATGTTAGATCTGCACATTCTCAGCATCTACTGTCTCTGTCTCGATTTTTCTCCTCCTTCCCTCTTTTAAGAGATGGATCTCACTGTCACCCAGGCGGTAATGCAGTGACTGTCAATGACTCACTGCAGCCTCAACCTCCTGGGCTCAAGCAATCCTCCCACTCTAGCCCTCCAAGTAGCCAGGACTACAGGCATGCACCACTACACCCGGCTAATTTTTTTTATTTTTTGTAAAGACAGGGTCTTGTCATGTTGCCCAGGCTGGTCTCGAACTCCTGGGCTCAAGCGATCCTCCCGCCTCAGCCTCCCAATGCTAGGATTACAGGCATGAGCCACTGTGCCCGGCTCTCCTTCTGTCGTTATTAACAGGAGTATCCTACATAGTCTTTTTTTTTTTTTTTTTTTTTTTTGAGACAAGGTCTGGCTCTGTCGCCCAGGCTGGAGTGCAGTGGTGCAATCTCGATTCACCGCAGCCTCGGCTTCCCGGGCTAAAACCATCCTCCCAGTTCAGCCTTCTGAGTAGCTGAGACCACAGGCGTGCATCACCACATCGGCTCATTTTTGTGTGTTTTGTAGAGATAGGGTTTCGTCATGTTGCCCAGGCTGCTCCAACTCCTGAGCTCAAGTGATCTGCCCGCCTTGGCCTCCCAAAGAGCTGGGATTCCAGGCGTGAGCCAACGTGTCTGGCCATCCCACACATTCTTGGGATTTGTAGAACAAGGTTCTGGGTAATGAAAGAGTCTGGGGATAAACATTTTTGCCCATCTCCTATCCAATGCAGCCAAGAAAACTGTTTATAACAACCCTAGGAGGTGAGTTGGTGATCCGATGGGAGGCTGGAAGGAGGATAGAAAAGGGAGGTAAAAGAAGCAAAAGTAAGGCCGGGCGTGGTGGCTCACGCCTGTAATCCCAGCAATTTGGGAGGCCGAGGCGGGCAGATCATGAGGTCAGGAGATCGAGACCATCCTGGCTAACATGGTGAAACCCCGTCTCTACTAAAAGTACAAAAAATTAGCCGGGTGTGGTGGTGGGCGCCTGTAGTCCCAGCTACTTGGGAAGCTGAGGCAGGAGAATCTCTTGAACCCGGGAGGCAGAGCTTGCAGTGAGCCAAGATCGTGCCACTGCACTCTAGCCTGGGCAACAGAGCGAGACTCTGTCTCAGAAAAAAAAAGAAGAAAAGAAAGGGGAGGTAAGAGAAGCAAAATTAGGACCCAGCGCGGTGGCTCACACCTGGAATCCCAGCACTTTGGGAGGGCAGGGCAGGCAGATCACTTGAGCCCAGGAGTTCCAGACCAGCCTGGGCAACAAGGCGAAACTCCATCTCCATAAAAAATAAAATAGCCAGGCGTGGTGGTGCACACCTGTGGTCCCAGCTACTCAGGAGACTGAGGCAGGGGGTTGCAGTGAGCCGAGATGGCACCACTGCACTCCAGCCTGGGTGACGGAAGTAAAACCTCGTCTCAAAAAAAGAAAAGGAAGCAAAAGTAGCCAGGATGGTTTGAGGGAGGAGCAGAAGGAGGCGGGCTCCGTGGGAGACAGCATAACCAGTCAGACAGCACTGGCTCTCAGAGGCAGAGAACAAAAGGGACAGGCTTAGAGGGAGAAGTGAAGCCCATTTCAAAAGAACTCCTAGAGACAGCCGTGCCCACTCGCCCCCTCACCAGCTTTTCTTTAATTACCAAGTCTGCACGTCATGTTCCTCATGCCACCTGGACTCTCACCAACCCCAGCTGCTTGTGTTAACGAAGTCCATGTCTCTGAGAATCTGGGCTGGGGGTCATTAGCAAAGAGAGGCGAGGATAAACATCCTAGATAAAGGGAAACCACAGATTGTAAACTGGAAGAGGACTCTGGCCAAGAATCTGGAGGAGTTACTTAATCCACAGGGTTGTGGTCAGGGACTAATGAGAATGCAGATGAAGGTGTTTTGCAAAGAAAGTGAGTCATTACGAAAGCTGATGGATGAGCAGAGTCTGCAAAGCCGGGGTCTCAGCCACAGCACCACCTCTTTCAAAAGCGACATCCAGCTAACTTCACGTCTCATTCCAAAGGGTGGCAGTTTGGGAAGCGTGCTCTGCCAAGAACATCTGACTTCATCACAAAAGTATTCAATCAGATTCCTATGAAGTCCTTGTGGACAAGACCGAGATTCACAGGCTGGATAAAGTGAACTGGTAACTGGCCACCACCACACCCCTGAAGCTTGGATCACCGGATACTACGAACCTAGAGGGAAGTTTCTCACGCATTCTAAAAGGATCCATTCCGGCTATGTTCATCTCAACAATATCTTTAATTCTCTTGAAAAAGTACTGGAAGGCCGGGTGCGGTGGCTCACGCCTGTAATCCCAGCACTTTGGGAAGTCGAGGCAGGCGGACCACCTAAGGTCAGGAGTTCGAGACCAGCCTGGACAACATGGTGAAACCCCATCTCTACTAAAAAGACAAAAATTAGCTGGGGGTGGTGGCGGGTGCCTGTAAACCCAGCTACTCGGGAGGCTGAGGCAGGAGAAATGCTTGAACCCGGGAGGCGGAGGTTGCAGTGAGCTGAGATCGCACCACTGCGCTCTAGCCTGGGTGACGGAGTAAGACTCTGTCTCAAAAAATAATTAAGTAAATAAAAGATATTGAAGAATATCGCTCACATGTGCAGATCTCAAGAAGACTAGGAGATGAGCAAATGGCCTGAATGCTAACATCAGCTGTATAAATGCAATACTCATCATAACTTTTAGGAACTGTTTGCAATTCACACTTAATTCCCAGAGTAAAGCAGAGGCCTTAAATTGGTGAACGGCTTATGTGCTTTGGCTTCCCCGATGTTAAGAAAAATTTTAACTGGCTAACAGCATGTAAAACTTAACTGGCTTCACATAAAAACCCAGATTGTTAGCTTGAAAAGTCAGAAAAGCTGGCAACGTTGGCCCTCATTACAGCAACAAGCAGCTGGAGGTGAGCCCTGGCTTTCCTCGAGGGCTGGCTGCAGCCCTCCACTCCGTCCCCCACCGCCACCTGGCCCGGGCCACTCACTTCACCTGCCTGGCCCTCTATCGGCATTGAAGTTGGTGACTCCTGCAGGAAAATCCTGGTTCACGTTATTCAATGTGTCCAATTAGTTACACATTTCATTTGACTGTGCACAAAACTGCAGCTCAGTCTTCACTTACGGCTTTTGCAAGTTTAGCTCCTGTAGCAAGATCCAGCATCGGATCACAGCTTCACAACGACAATCTGTCTATAAAGAGCATTCCAGGTTTCCAGTGTGCCGCCCACCTCCTGGTTTATTCCATCTTCCCAATGTTCCAGGAAGGCTGGGCTTACTGTACGTAACAGAAGGGAGATCAACCAGCTAGCAGGAACCAAAAGCAGGATTTCAACCCGGGACTTGGGTTCAATCTGAGTCTAGCGTTTCCCACCATACATACCACGCGTCCCCCAATCCCCGGAGGCGGCTCTGATTCCAGACTGACCCAACCGGAGGAGGTTCCAATCCAGACTGCAAAGCAGCTGGGCTGCTCTGGAAAGAGTTTGGAATCCTTGCTTCACTTCCGTTTTTAATCTTCTTAAAAAAATTGTGGAGTAGGGCCGGGCGCGGTGGCTCAAGCCTGTAATCCCAGCACTTTGGGAGGCCGAGACGGGTGGATCATGAGGTCAGGAGATTGAGACCATCCTGGCTAACCCGGTGAAACCCCGTCTCTACTAAAAAATACAAAAAACTAGCCGGGCGAGGTGGCGGGCGCCTGTAGTCCCAGCTACTCAGGAGGCTGAGGCAGGAGAATGGCATAAACCCGGGAAGCAGAGCTTGCAGTGAGCTGAGATCCGGCCACTGCACTCCAGCCTGGGTGACAGAGCGAGACTCCGTCTCAAAAAAACAAACAAACAAACAAAAATACTGGAGTAGCGTTTAATCCAAAGACAGCTGATTCCCATTTACATGTAACCTGTGTTGAACTCACATACTAAATTTTAAAGCTCTGCTCTTGAAAATGCAGTTTGCCCTTTAAGATCTCCTTGGTAACACGTCTAACTGGTATCTGAGCTATAGAAAAAAAAAACAACAACAACAACTTTGGAACCAATCAATGATCGGGGTTAGAATAGAATCCAACTCAGGAAAGTACCGAAGGAAAGTTCCAGAACAACAGCTGGGTACCCAACCCAGAGAACCACCTGTCTGGAATGGAGGAGGACGGGTAAATCCCAGGAAAGGGGACTCTCCAAGTTAAAAAGAGGACTCAGGCCGGGTGCAGTGGCTCACACCTGTAATCCCAGCACTCTGGGAGACTGAGGCAGGCAGATCACCATGAGGTCAAGAGTTTGAAACCAGCCTGGCCAACATGGTGAAAGCCCATTTTACTAACAATACTAAAATTAGCCGGTGTGATGGCGGGTACCTCTAATCCCAGCTAGGGCAGGAGAATCACTTCAACCCAGGAGGCGAGGTTGCAGTGAGTTGAGATCGCGCCTTTACACTCCAGCCTGGGTGACAGAGCAAAAAAAAACTTTCCATCTCAAAAAAAAAAAAAAAAAAGAGGGAGGGACTCAATAAACTACCCGATTGGATTGAGACTTCTGGGGACTGAGATAACGCAAGGAGGAAAAAGGGAGTTAGAAACGTCAGGAATAAATGAAAAGCTGTGAAAAAATGTCATCATAACATACCACCTGAACTCGCTGCAAACAGTATTTCCAGACACAACAATGCCCCTATTGATCTTCAACCACACACAAAGCATGAATCGCGGTGACACAACACAATGTACATACGAACAACCTTGACAAAGCACAAGGTACAAAAAATAGGAAGGGAGTGCAGGAGACATGATGGGCAGGATAGAGAGACACCAACATTCCCAAAGTCTTACGGAAGGACAAGGATTAAAGGCATAAACATGTTATTAAATGCTAAAAGTGCAACCAGGAAAACTGTAAATGGTGATATATCAAGAGGACAAAAAAAACTGAGTTTGCTTTTTTTTTTTTGAGATGGAGTCTCGCTCTGTCGCCCAGGCTGGAGTGCAGGGGCGTGATCTCAGCTCACTGCAACCTCCACGTCCCAGGTTCACGCCATTCTCCTGTCTTAGCCTCCCCAGTAGCTGGGATTACAGGTGTGCACCACCACGCCCAGCTAATTTTGTATTTTTAGTAAAGATGGGGTTTCACCATGTTGG
>NW_012106474.1:820633-822843 GCF_000951045.1 Mandrillus leucophaeus | reverse complement strand
GTGGCTCACGCCTGTAATCCCAGCACTTCGGGGGTCCGAGGCAGGCGGATCACTTGAGGCCAGGAGATCAAGACCATCCTGGCCAACATGATGAAACCCCGTCTCTACTAAAAATACAAAAATTAGCCAGGTGTGGTGGTGGGTGTCTGTAATCCCACCTACTGGGGAGGTTGAGGCAGGAGAATCGCTTGAACCTGGGAGACGGAGGCTGTAATGAGCTGAGATTGCGCCACTGCACTCCAGCCTGGGTGACACAGTGAGAACCTGTCTCAAAAATAAAAAAAATGAACAATTTTTAAAATGTTTAATTATTTGGAAGCCTGGAAAAAACGTTAAGGCAAAGTTGATCTGAAAAGTCTGTCTACCTGCCCAGCTACCCCAAACTGGTCTTGTTTTGGTCCTGGGCAGCGGTTCTTCAGCTCTGATCCCTGGACATACGGTTTCGGGGTCGCCTGGGACGGTTTCGGGGTCGCCTGGGAACGCTGCTGGAACTGCAATCTACTGGGCCCCCGGCTTGGCCTTCCCAGTTCAAAGTTTCTGGGTTGGGGCCCGGAACCTGCATTTAACAAGCCGTCCAGGTTATTCTCCAGTTTGGAAACCACAGGTCTTGAGCAAAGCAAAACTCTGATGCAGCTTTTGGTGCCGTCGTCCTGTCCTCAGCTAGAGCATTAAGGCAGCTTCAGGTGAAGGCCTGAGCCCCTCCCAAGAAAACACGGGCATTTCAAAGGATCTCCAGGGCTAGTGTCCTCAGGTTCTGGGCCCCCGGCCTGTGTGAGCTCTAGTGGGGTGAGCAGCAAGGACCCATCACAGGAAGAGGCTTCTGAGAGGCATCGACTTGCCATCGGTGGGCAGCGAGTGGGCCGTGTGGTCCCTGGACAAGCAGCTGAGTGGGTGGGGAGTGTCTTGTGGCAGCCGGCTTTGCATAAGTCATCTGCGTCCGCCACCACGCCCGGCTAATTTTTGTATTTTTAGTAGAGATGAGGTTTCTCCATGTTGGCCAGGCTGGTCTGGAATTCCTGACCTCAGGTAATCTGCCCGCCTCGGCCTCCCACAGTGCTGGGATTCCAGGCGTGAGCCCCCGCGCCCAGCCCAGCCCAGCCCGTCCTCTTGAACCTGCTCAGTTTCAGTCTTCATGACCACTTGTAATATCCCTTCCCACTAACATCAAAGGTTGCGGCCTGAAGCTCCTAAGTGGGCGGAAAAAGTCCCGAAAGGTTCCAGGATGCAAGATCGTTCTGGTGCCACGAGGACCAAGAAACGATACAACCGACCACAGAATGGAAAGCTCTTGTTTTTCTGATGTGATTCTGTACTCCAGATTTGCAGTCACCACTTACAGACGCCAACGTCCGGCTCTAAAACACAGAACCATCTAACTGGTGCCAGGCAGCTGAAGATGAAGGTGAGGACTTTGGGAAAAGAGCGTGGCCAAAGGAGAAAATCTGACTAGTAGAAAGATATGCAGCCAAGAAGTCAATTAAATGAACGTTCACAGAGAAAGCACTGGAGACAGGAGCGGGAGAGACTCCGGGCGCACATCGCGACAGGGACAGAAAAGCTCTCAGATGGGGATGGGGGAAGGGGAAGAACTGGTTTTCTAATATTAGACTCACCACATGTTCACTTCCCAAATCCCAGCCAAAACCAGGGCCCCTTGACTCTGTTGAGTCCAGGCCGCCTTCTGCTTGGATACACACTTTCCGCACCAGGACTCTGCGAGGCAAATCCCACCTCTCTCAACTCCCCACTGCAACACCAAAGGACTCCCACGGCTTATCTTGAAACTACCCCTTTCATCTTGGCCTCCCACTAACTTAAAACAAGGCATTAAAAACACACTCAAGACCCCTCCAGTAAATCCATACCCGTATTATTCACGAAGCACTAACTAGAAAGCTGTTTATCCTGAAATCTACGTGGTCAGCTTTAGAAAATGTGCCTTCGTTGAAGCTGGTTTTTATAAAATAAATAAAAAGCCTCCACAAATACCAGAACACTTATCAATTTGGACTGAATTCACAGATTCCAATACAAGCAGCCACGGTCCTCAAGCCTCAAGCACAAACATCCCTTGCCTTTTATTAACTGAAAAATAAACAGGAGGGGAAACGGGTGGCATGCCTCGCAACATGGTTTAAAACAAATGACGTGATGTTCTGCAACTTCAGTTAATTTTTAAAAAGGCATTTTATTTTTCACTTTATGATTAT
>NW_012106474.1:815419-819968 GCF_000951045.1 Mandrillus leucophaeus | reverse complement strand
TATTGCTTTTTGAGGTGGGGTCTCACCCTGTCTCCCAGGCTGGAGTGCAATGGCGCGATCTTGGCTCACTGCAGCCTCCACCTCCCAGGTTCAAGTGATTCTCCTGCCTCAGCCTCCTGAGTAGCTGGGATTACAGGTGCATACCACCACGTCTGGCTAACTTTTTGTAATTTTAGTGGAGACGGGTTTTCACCATGTTGGTCAGGCTGGCCTTGAACTCCTAGCCTCAGGTGATCCACTCACTTTGGCTTCCCGAAGTGCTGGGATGATAGGCATGAGCCCCGCACCCGGTCTCGCTGTGCTCTTTAAACAGCCACAGGACTCTGCTCCAATTCCTTTGTATCCAGGAATCCTCTGGCACAAAACCCCCACCTCCCATATCAGGTGGTCTGTGAGAGCCAGAAATCCCCCCCCCCGCTGAAGAACACTGGGCAGTGGGAGGTTTCCACCGGGTCACGGCCCGCGGGGCAAGGAGATGCTGAAAGGTCTGGCAAGACACTTCAGGATCCAGCTTTAGGATGTGTTGCCGGCTGCAACAAACAAGCGCTCTGATCGATGAGCTCTGAGCTCACTCATTCCACGTTTACCGAGCGCCTACTATGCCTGAGCTCCGCAGAACACGCCCAGGAATAACAGAAGGGGCTTGCTCTGAGAGCTGGGAGAGCCTGCTATTCATGCGGGTATTGACTGTTGCCGTCCTGCAATACAAAGCTACCTTTCATAACACGCCACTAGATACCGTGCCAGCCACATTCTCGCCTGGAACAAAACCTGCAGCCTAGGCTGGGCGCGGTGGCTCACGCCTGTAACCTCAGCACTTTGGGAGGCTGAGATGGGTGGATCGCCTGAGGTCGGGAATTCAAGATCAGCCTGACCAACATGGTGAAATCTCATCTCTACTGAAAATAACAAATTAGCTGGGCGTGGTGGCGCTCGCCTGTAATCCCAGCTAACTCAGGAGGCTGAGGCAGGAGAATCGCTTGAAACCGGGAGGCGGAGGTTGCAGTGAGCCGAGATCACGCCACTGCACTCCAGCCTGGGTGACAGAGTGAGACTCCGTCTCAAAAGACGTCTGGCTAAAATGGGGCATCAGAGCTGTCGGCTGCACCAGTTTTCAGAATCCGTGGATTTTAACGGATTTCTTTCTAACCTGCAGATACATACGAGATACTTTACAAAGGCATTACAGTTAAGTCGTGTTTCCCCATAGAAACTCACCCTTACTGAAAAAGTTAAAATGACATAAAACTGGGAGTGTCCCAGAAAAGGGAGGGCTGTATTCACCATCACACCTACTGATAGAAAAGAGACAGAAAGGCCAGGTACGGTGGCTCACGCCTATAACCCCAGCACTTTGGGAGGCTGAGGCGGGAGGATGAGCTTGAACCCAGGAGGTGGAGGTTGCAGTGGGCCGAGACTGCACAACTGCCTTCCAGCCTGGACGACACAGTGAGACTCTGCAGCCTTTGCTGCAGCCTTTGCCTCCCGGGCTCAAGCGATCCTCCCACCTCAGTGTCCTGAGTAGCTGGGATTACAGGCGCCCACAACAATGCCCGGCTGATTTTTTGTATTTTTAGTAGAGACGGGGTTTCATCATGTTGGCCAGGCTGGTCTCAAACTTCTGACCTCAGGTGATCCACCTGCCTCAGCCTCCTGAAGTGCTGGGTGCATTTTTTCTTAAGGAAGAGAAAGGAGGGCAGGGGGCAAGGTGCAGGGCAAAAAAGAAGAGCCCAGGTGTCCAAGAGGGAAGCAGCCAGAGGAAATGGAAGGAATCAGCTTCCAACAGGGACCCACAAGCTTGCTTGAGAACTCAGGACACAAGGAACATGCTGGGGAACTGAGGACACAAGGAACACAGCTGGAGAACTCAGGACACGAGGAACATGCTGGAGAACTCAGGACACGAGGAACATGCTGGAGAACTCAGGACACGAGGAACATGCTGGAGAACTCAGGACACAAGGAACACACCTGGAGAACTCACGACACAAGGAACACAGCTGGAGAACTCAGGACACAAGGAACACAGCTGGAGAACTCAGGACACAAGGAACAAGCTGGAGAACTCAGGACACGAGGAACATGCTGGAGAACTCAGGACACGAGGAACAAGCTGGAGAACTCAGGACACGAGGAACACGCCTGGAGAACTCAGGACACAAGGAACACAGCTGGAGAACTCAGGACACAAGGAACAAGCTGGAGAACTCAGGACACGAGGAACACAGCTGGAGAAATGGCTCTGCGGTGATCACTCCACAGTGAGAACCAAAGGGGCAGCTTCAGGGAAAACAGGTGGGGAGGGCGAAAAGGGTGGAAAAGTCGAAACTCTCCATTGTGGAGAGGAACGCACACTTCTCTAGGACTACTGCCGGTTCAAGCTCATTTCCTTCAGAACACACCCCAAAAGTTCCTGGGGTCCCCCCACCGCCCTCCCTAACACACACACACTCCAATTTCACTCTTCTCTGAGCAGATTCCAGGGAGTATCCTGGAGACGGACATCAAAGGCATTCGAGCCGGCAGCTCACAACAGGTCACGCTGTCTGCGGGACGCTGGGAACCACATGAAAAGCGGAGAATTCACGGGGCGTTCGATTATTACTATTTTTTAAGGCGCTCAGAAATGTCCTTCGTTTCAGTTTTACTTTAAGGACAGCTACGTCTGGGGGAATGGCTTTGAAGTCACGTAGCCCAGAGCAGCGCTCAACAGCTACGAGGGAAGAAAAACGCTGCACCCAGGGGAAAGGCCACCGGAGCCACGGGACACAGGGGCCGTCACTAAAGAAGAACCTAGAAGGTTTCTGACGGTACAAGGACGGGAAGGGAAAGGGTGGCTGCAGCTGGGACCACATTTGAAAACCCACCAAGGCCAGCCTTGCAATGGCCTCCTGCACAGCAGCAGCAAACACACAGAGGTTAAGGGTCAGAGGCCCCGGGAGAACCCCGTGAACCCCTATTGGGAGGGGCCGGGGCCAGAGGACAAAAGAGGCCGGAGAGGAATAAGCCTTTCACTTGGGCTGTTTTACTGCTCCAGAAAGCAGTTTTTGAAAAGCATGGGATGATGGAAAGGCCCAGGACTGCAGTGAGATCTAGAGCAGGAGGCAAGAGCTTGCCCCGAGGTGACGTGCGGGTGAGCTGGCCACAAACACAGCTCACAGCTACTGCGAAGGCCCAGCCAAAGAAAAGGTCCCGAGCCTGGCCGAGCACGGTGGCTCACGCCTGTAATCCCAACACTTTGGGAGGCCGAGGTAGGCGGATCACGAGGTCAGGAGTTCGAGACCAGCCTGGCCAACATGGCGAAACCCCGTCTCTACTAATTACATACAAAAATTAGCCGGGCGTGGTGGCGGGTGCCTGTAATCCCAGCTACTTGGGAGGCTGAGGCAGGACAATCACTTGAACCCGTGAGATGGAGGCTGCAGTGAGCTGAGATCGCATCATAGCACTCCAGCCCAAGGTGACAGAGTGAGATGCTGTCTCAAAAAACAAAACAAAACAAAAAACAAAAAGAAAAAGAAAAGAAAGAAAACAGACAAAATTAAAAGAAAAATGATGAACAAGAAGATAAAATTAAGAATACAACAGGCCAAGCCAGGCATGGTGGCTCATGCCTGTAATCCCAGCACTTTGGAAGGCTGAGGCGGATGGATCAGTTGAGGTCAGGGGTTCAAGACGAGCCATGGCCAACATGGCGAAACCCTGTCTCTACTAAAATTAGCTGGGTGTGGTGGCCGGCGCTTGTAATCCCAGCTCCATGGGAGGCTGAGGCAGGAGAATTCCTTGAGCCTGGGAGGCAGAGGCTACAGTGAGCCAAGATCTCACCACTGCACTCCAGCCTAGGCAACAAGGGCGAGACTCCATCTCAAAAAATAAGAAAGAAAGAAAAGAACAGATGAAAGGAAAACAAGAGCTAAAAATATAACAGAATATTTGACCTAGCAATTCTTCCTCTAGGAATTTACCCTAAGAGAACACCAAAGACGTGCAGAGACATGAATATAAAAACAAGTTTATAACAGCACTGGTTATTCCAGCAAAATTTGGAAATATGATTTCCCATCATAGGAAACTGTTAAGTATGGTACATATATACATAGAGACAGACAGACAGACAGACACACAGATAGATATACATACAGCAAAATACCACATAGCTATTAGAAATCAGCTTTTTTGTTTTGTTTTGTTTTGTTTGAGACGGAGTTTCACTCTGTCACCCAGGCTGGAGTGCAATGGCACAATCTTGGCTCACTGCAATCTCTGCCTCCCAGGTTCAAGTGATTCTCCTGCCTCAGCCTCCCGAGTAGCTGGGATTACAGGTGCACGCCACCACATCCGGCTAATTTTTGTATTTTTAGTAGAGATGGGGTTTCACTATATCACCCAGGCTGGTCTCAAACTCCTGACCTCAGGTGATCTACCCGCCTCGGCCTCCCAAAGTGCTGGGATGACAGGTGTGAGCCACCATGAGTGGCCAGAGATCATCTTTTTAAAGAATACCTTCTTACATGAGAATACACTCAAAATACATCCTAATTGTGTAAGA
>NW_012106474.1:810053-812114 GCF_000951045.1 Mandrillus leucophaeus | reverse complement strand
GGCGCTTGTAATCCCAGCTCCATGGGAGGCTGAGGCAGGAGAATTCCTTGAGCCTGGGAGGCAGAGGCTACAGTGAGCCAAGATCTCACCACTGCACTCCAGCCTAGGCAACAAGGGCGAGACTCCATCTCAAAAAATAAGAAAGAAAGAAAAGAACAGATGAAAGGAAAACAAGAGCTAAAAATATAACAGAATATTTGACCTAGCAATTCTTCCTCTAGGAATTTACCCTAAGAGAACACCAAAGACGTGCAGAGACATGAATATAAAAACAAGTTTATAACAGCACTGGTTATTCCAGCAAAATTTGGAAATATGATTTCCCATCATAGGAAACTGTTAAGTATGGTACATATATACATAGAGACAGACAGACAGACAGACACACAGATAGATATAGATACAGCAAAATACCACATAGCTATTAGAAATCAGCTTTTTTGTTTTGTTTTGTTTTGTTTGAGACGGAGTTTCACTCTGTCACCCAGGCTGGAGTGCAATGGCACAATCTTGGCTCACTGCAATCTCTGCCTCCCAGGTTCAAGTGATTCTCCTGCCTCAGCCTCCCGAGTAGCTGGGATTACAGGTGCACGCCACCACATCCGGCTAATTTTTGTATTTTTAGTAGAGATGGGGTTTCACTATATCACCCAGGCTGGTCTCAAACTCCTGACCTCAGGTGATCTACCCGCCTCGGCCTCCCAAAGTGCTGGGATGACAGGTGTGAGCCACCATGAGTGGCCAGAGATCATCTTTTTAAAGAATACCTTCTTACATGAGAATACACTCAAAATACATCCTAATTGTGTAAGATACACATGTACATGACTATATAGAAAAAGATAAGGCTGTCTGGTGATGTCAGAAATCGTTGCTTCTAGCTAGGGGGTCTGCAGGAGACTGACTCCCCAATGCTTTTTTTGTATTCAATGATCCAATATTTTTTTTTAAAAATACAATTTGTAGGCATGAGTACCACGTCACGGGTCCTGCAGTGGGGAAGGCAGAATGCATTCAACTCCCACTTCCAGTATTACCTTTCTTTTTCTTACTTTTTCTGCTGTCGTCTAGGCTGGAGTGCAGTGGCGTGATTATAGCTCACTGTGGCCTCAAACTCCTGGGATCGAGTGATCCTCCCACCTCAGCCTCCTGAGTAGCCGGGACCACAGGCACAGGCCACCACGCCCAGTTAATTTTTGTATTTTTTTGGTAGAGATGGCGGGCAGAGGCTATGTTCCCCAGGCTGGTCTCAAACTCCTGGCCTCAAGTGATCCTCTCACCTCTGCCTCCCAAAGTGCTGGGATTACAGGCATGAGCCACTGTGCCCAGCTTCAATATTACTTTTTTTTCTTTTTTTGTCTCTTTTCCCCCCTTTTTGTGGATTATAGGGTCTCACTATGTTGCCTAAGCAGGTCTCAAACTCCTGGGCTCAAGCTATCTTCCCATCTCTGTCTCCTTAAGTGCTGGGATTATGGGCGTGAGCCATCGCACCTGGCCTCAATATTAGTTTTAAAAGAGGAAACTATCCCAATAGATGTTTTGGTAAAAAGAAGGAAAAAGTGCCTTGGGCAACTTCAAAATGCAAGGTCTCTGTTAAAAATCAATTCCACTGAGGTCGGAAGCCCCTAACGAAGACATCACCCAGACCCTTTCACCACTCAGGACCAGGTATCGATGGCTTGCCTCATTTCACAACAGCCCAGCGGGCTTTGCAGGATCCTTAAAAACAAGATTCCAGGGCACAGCCATGAATTTGTGGCACACCTCCCTGGATTTACAGTGGGGTGACCAAGCACTAGACCCTCCTCCCTTCCCAACACCAACATACTTCATCGTTTTAAAACAACCGTCAGTTTCCTAAGGTAAATATTAAGGTTAGTTCCTGGGCAGGCATCATCATTCTCTCTCTGGACTAAGATGTTTGTGAACTTTAAATCTATCAACTGAGGTGCTTGTCCTGCATGAAGTTACCCAGTGAACAACCGACTCCCAGCTCTGTATGAACTACCCAAATTCAAGGGCCTCCAGAGAAAGGTCACCAACAGGGAAAGGAGGCTCCAC
>NW_012106474.1:805171-805828 GCF_000951045.1 Mandrillus leucophaeus | reverse complement strand
AAACTTATCCTGGCATGACAGCGGGCGCCTGTAATCCCAGCTACTCAGAGGCTGAGGTTGGGAGAATGGCGTGAACCCGGGAGGCAGAGCTTGCAGTGAGCTGAGATCGCGCCACTGCACTCCAGCCTGGGTGAGAGAGTGAGACTCCATCTCAAAAAAAAAAAAGGCAAAATCACCAAGATGGCTAAGGGACAAATGTAGGGTAGATTTTGTCTTTGGTCTAACAGCCCAAAGGCCAAAGTGGGTTCTTCAACGGTCATTTGGCTCACACAATGTTTCCATCCTGATGAGCTGACAACACTTAGAAAAGAGATTTCACATCTTGTAAAACTGTGGACGGTTTCGACCCATGGGGTATCTGGGTGTGCACCCCAGCCTGGCTGCTCCCTTGAGAGGAAGGACCCCTCGCCGGTTTGCCCCAGGCCCACCACTCCCCACGACCTCCCGAACCACACCCACACCAGAGGATGGCCTCCAAGTGGGTCTTAAAAACAACCTTGGGGAGCAGATAAGAGCTTCCCAGATGACAGAGTTAGATGTTAAACATCGCAAAGTCAAAGTTGGTAGATATTAAATGTATGATTGTTTTCATATCTTTAGCCCCAAAATAATACATGTTCCGTGGAAAGGCCTAAAGGCAGGCCCAATGCCTGGGGA
>NW_012106474.1:802953-805121 GCF_000951045.1 Mandrillus leucophaeus | reverse complement strand
TATAAAAGTTAGCCGGGCGTGGTGGTGCATGCCTGTAATCCCAGCTGCCACTCGGGCGGCTGAGACAGGAGAATTGCTTGAACCTAGGAGGTGGAGGCTGCAGTGAGCCGAGGTCATGCCACTGAACTCCAGCCTGAGTGACAGAGCACGACTCCGTCCCTAAAAAATTTTAAAAAAAAATGGTTAAGAGAGTAAATTATGTTACGTATATTCTACCACAATTTTTTAAATAATGTTTTTTACAAGTTGTTTAACTCAACAATCCTTCTCCTAAAAAAATAATAATAATAATTGGCCAGGCATGGTGGCTCACACCTGTAATCTCAGCACTTTGGGAGGTGGAGGCGGAGGCGGGTGGATCACGAGGTCAGGAGTTCAAGACCAGCCTGGCCAACATGATGAAACCCCGTCTCTACTAAAAACACAAAAAATTAGCTGGCGGTGGTGGTGGGCGCCTGTAATCCCAGCTACTCGGGAGACTGAGACAGGAGAATTGTTTGAATCCAGGAGGCAGAGGTTGCAGTGAGCTGAGATCACGCCATTGCACTCCAGCCTGGGCCATAAGAGTGAAACTCTGTCTCGGAAAAAAAAGAAAAAAGAAAAAAGAAATTGCCAGCTATGTAGCCTGTTTATTAAGCTTCCATAATGAAAGCTTCCAATCCAGGTGACTCGTGTTCCTCTCTCGTCCATATTGGCCCCCAACTCCAAGATCAAACACACTTCTCTGACTTCAAAGCTGCAGGTTTCTGCAGGTCAATACCCCCGTCCTAGGACTGCCTCCAGCTGGAGCTGTTTTCCCAGTCGGCTGCAGAGGCCTCGCGCTGTGTTCACCAAGCGTGAGGCTCCCTCTCACCTGCTCACTTTCGGGTTCGGAGTCACAGGAGGACTCTCTCAGCGGAGCAGATGGCAAAGGGCAAATGTACGGTAGATTCTGTTTGTTTATTTGCGGCAAATAGCTCTGAAGGACCAGCCCTTTTTTTCTCTCATCTCTGGCAAATCATTCAGTTCTGAAAAAGTTCCTCGGCCAGCAAGCCAGCCGGTAGGAGGAGGGCGGGGAGAGAACCGGAAAGGGAAGGAAACCCCTTCCTCATCTCCACCTCAGAAACACTGAGCTTTGTTTTGGGATTCCAGTGAGTTTGTATCCCTCACTCTTGGAAATTAAACCGGTAAAAAAATCCAGAAAAACTTGGGCAGAGGTCAAAAATGGTTAAACTGTGGCCAGTTGGGTCAGTGTTTTCTTTCCAGCAAGGGCTGCACTGGGGAAAATTTAAAAACCAACAATAACAAACCCCCTACCAACGGTGAAACACACTGAGAGGAGAAAATTGAGTACGTCGTGGAAATGGATTTTTCTAAAATGGGGTCAGATGCCCAAAGGACTCCACAGGGGAGAATTCTCACAGGGCTGCCTCGGTCAACAACAACACGCCAGGCAAACGCATGGAGGATGGTGGAAAGCAAGTATTTCTCTTTTCTTATTTTTTATTTTTGAGACAGAGTCTCGCTCTGTCACCCAGGCTGGAGTGCAGTGGTGCGATCTCGGCTCACTGCAACCTCCGCCTCCTGGGTTCAAGCGATTCTCCTGCCTCAGCCTCCCGAGTGGCTGGGATGACAGGCACCTGCCACCACACCCAGCTTATTCTTGTATATTTAGTAGAGACGAGGTTTCACCATGTTGGCCGGGCTGGTCTGGAACTCCAGACCTCAAGTGCCCAGCCTCGGCCTCTCAAAGTGCTGGGATTACAGGTGTGAGCCACCGTGCCCGGCCCATTTAGCTGACTTTGCACAGTTATGGACGGGGCTCTGGGCCCACAGGTTCTAGATCTGTGGGTCTGACTAACTGCACGTCCACTGAGTTCACATCGGGAACCTCCCCAAAATGCTCCTTCTCTCTTCCACTGCGGGCCCCGAGGCAAGTCCTCCCCACCCCTCGCAGACCTTCTCTGGGAGTCCACGGTTCACCTCGAGACATCTTCTATGCCCACCTGCACAGCCAAAACACCCGCACAGCCAAACGCATCTCTTTCCTCTTCTTCATTGCTTCCCTGACCCAGGTAGGGCCTTTTCTCTGTAAGCAGGACTGTAGACTCCCAGAAAACCACAGGCTCCACACTCCCCAATGCTCCTGGTGCCTCCCTGTGCAAAACCTCCACAGCTGCCCCACAGAC
>NW_012106474.1:794620-795879 GCF_000951045.1 Mandrillus leucophaeus | reverse complement strand
TCCCCTCACGGACTCCGCGCCCTTCTCCTTCCCCTCAGAGAACTCGGCGCCCCGGTCCGTCCCCTCAGAGACTCTGCTCCGTCCCCTCACAGATTCAGGGCCCTTCTCCCTCCCCTCACAGACTTGGCGCCCCGCTCCATCCCCTCACAGACTTGGCGCCCCGCTCCATCCCCTCACGGACTCTGCTCCCTCCCCTCACGGACTCGGGGCCCTGTGAATCCACACCCATGGGTCACAGCAGGGAATCTTTTAACCAGCACAAGAGCAAGAGAAGGAATTCAGAGCAGTAAAGATGGTGCCTGTTCACCCTTTCCCCTCCAGGCAGGAAAGAATCAAGGAAGAATTTCAGAATCTTTTTCCACAAGAAAGGGATTCTGTGGAGGAAGGGAATGGGACAGAGATGAAGAAGTTTAGGGTTTGCTATTTTAAGCTCAAAATAAATCCTGATGAGAAAGGATGTGAAGGCTTGGTTTTATTTTTACGATCTTATCCAAGGCAAGGAACTATATCTGGTGTTCAGGGGTGGGTGGGGTGTAAACGGCCAGGCTAACAATCATTTCATCCCCGCCCCGTTCCCCAAAAGCAAAGCCAGAGCTCGGCATGTGCTTCTAGAACTTTCTATATCTGGCATTCAGGGGTGGGTGGGGTGCAAATGGCCAGACTAGCAAAGTCATTTCCTCCTGTCCGTTCCCCAAAAGCAAAGCCAGAGCTCAGCATGTGCTTCTAGAATTTTACAATCTTGAATTACGGCTTCAAAAGAACTCAGATTCCACTATAAGGAGGCTCAGAGGACACCACTGAGTGGACGGACGTGAGCAGGACCACAAAGACAACCCAGCGGGACACACGACACTGTTCCCAAGATGTGAGCAGGGGAAAGAGTCGGACGAAATGGCGAAGCATTTGGCACAAGAAGACCAACAAACGACACACCAAACCAGCAAAGACAGCTCCGTAAGAAAGACACCTTCCTTCCCAAATCTACTTTAGGACCTATTGCTGTCAACTCTGACTTTCTGGAAGTCTGACTGGTAGGAGGTCCAATCCTCACTCGCTTACGAAACAAAATCAGACAAAACCGGATAGAACCCTGTACTGTGCATAATAAAAAGCACTTCCTTGAGACAGCCAAAGAAGTCCCTTAAAAAATCGTTACCTGGGCCAGGCATGGTGGCTCACGCCTGTAATCCCAGCACTTTGGGAGGCTGAGGTGGATGGATCAGGAGATCGAGACCATCCTGGCTAACACGGTGAAACCC
>NW_012106474.1:793737-794570 GCF_000951045.1 Mandrillus leucophaeus | reverse complement strand
GAGAATGGCGTGAACCCGGGAGGCAGAGCTTGCAATGAGCTGAGATCGCGCCACTGCACTCCAGCCTGGGTGAGAGAGCGAGACTCCATCTCAAAAAAAAAAAGGCAAAATCACCAAGATGGCTAAGGGACAAATGTAGGGTAGATTCTGTCTTTGGTCGAACAGCCCAAAGGCCAAAGTGGGTTCTTCAATGGTCATTTGGCTCACACAATGTTTCTATCCTGATGAGCTGACAACACTTAGAAAAGAGATTTCACATCTTGTAAAACTGTGGACGGTTTCGACTCATGGGGTATCTGGGTGTGCACCCCAGCCTGGCTGCTCCCTTGAGAGGAAGGACCCCTCGCCAGTTTGCCCCAGGCCCACCACTCCCCACGACCTCCCGAACCACACCCACACCAGAGGATGGCCTCCAAGTGGGTCTTAAAAACAACCTTGGGGAACAGATAAGAGCTTCCCAGATGACAGAGTTAGATGTTAAACATCGCAAAGTCAAAGTCGGTAGATATTAAATGTATGATTGTTTTCATATCTTTAGCCCCAAAATAATACATGTTCCGTGGAAAGGCCTAAAGGCAGGCCCAATGCCTGGGGAGCTTCCACTGCTTCTCTCTCTCCTGAATCCAGAGTATTCTGCCCTTCACAGAAATATGGATCGTTCAGAGATAACCAGCCAATCAGGCGTGCCTTTAGGTTAGGCCCCAGCAAACCACAGGCTGCCAGCAAACCACAGGCTGAAAACTGGGAATGTCCTCAGGGTCCTGGGACCTTGGCTGTTTTCACCCTGTTGGCCACACAAAGGCTCTTTCTTGGCTGCCAGAGACCCTCCCTGG
>NW_012106474.1:792909-793186 GCF_000951045.1 Mandrillus leucophaeus | reverse complement strand
GTGTGAATGAGGCTAAGACACTCACTTTCCTAAACACCACGGGCAGACATAATGGCGCTACACAGGCATTGAGCTGATTTTACAGTTATGCACAACGGGCCCTCTGTAACCACAGGTTCTACATCCATGGATTCGACCAACCCCAAATCAAAACTATTCAGGGCCAGGCGTGGTGGGTCACACCTGTAATCCCAGCAATGCAGGAGGCCGAGGCGGGCAGATCACTTGAGGCCAGGAGTTCAAGACCAGACTGGCCACCAAGGTGAAACCCCATCTC
>NW_012106474.1:792317-792636 GCF_000951045.1 Mandrillus leucophaeus | reverse complement strand
CAGGGGACGGGAGGCAGGAAAGCAATGGGCACGGCACACTCAGTAGACGGAAGGCACCCAGGAAGCGGAGCTCAGCCTCCCCGAAAATGCACCAGAGCCTGAGTCCTGGAAACCAGGGCCACGCAGCCCCGGCCTGCCCTGACCTCAGTCCCCCAGAATGGAGAATTCTCCACGGTCCACCATCCATCACCACCGCTCCCTCATGGCCAGCGCTGAAAGAAGGCGCGTTTCCATTTTGGGGGGGTGGTGGTTGTGGTTTTTGTGGTCTGAGAAACTCATGAGTTACCCACCTCCTGCCAGGGCAAGGCCAGGGGTTGCA
>NW_012106474.1:786528-788132 GCF_000951045.1 Mandrillus leucophaeus | reverse complement strand
CTCTCTGGCAGAGGCTGGCAAGCCCCACTTCCATGTATGGAAGTGAATGAAAGCAGTAAAACCTCAGGCATGAGTCTGGGCAGGGCTGGGGGTGGGGGCCGGCATTCCTCCCAGCAGGGCCAGCCCCAGAGGGGCGGGCGGCAGAAACCTTCGCCTGGGGTCCCATGGGTATTTCCCTGGGAGAGCCACAGGGGCAGAGGGGACGGGAGGCAGGAAAGCAATGGGCATGGCACACTCAGTAGACGGAAGGCACCCGGGAAGCGGAGCTCAGCCTCCCCGAAAATGCACCAGAGCCTCAGTCCTGGAAACCAGGGCCACGCAGCCCCGGCCTGCCCTGACCTCAGTCCCCTGGAATGGAGAATTCTCCACAGTCCACCATCCATCACCACCGCTCCCTCATGGCCAGCGCTGAAAGAAGGGGCGTTTCCATTTTGGGGGGGTGGTGGTTGTGGTTTTTGTGGTCTGAGAAACTCATGAGTTACCCACCTCCTGCCAGGGCAAGGCCAGGGGTTGCAAACAATTTAGGTCACACTGTGGGGGCTGGAGTCAGACAGACCAAGGTTGGAACCCGGCAGGTACCACGGACGACAGGTCCCTGCTGCCCTTGTGGCTCTCCCGCCGAAATACCCACAGAACCCCAGGCGAAGGTTCCTGCTGCCCGTCCCTCTGGGAGGAATGCGGCCAGCAGAGCCAGGACCTACTTCTCCTTCATGGAAGATGCAATGAGATAAGACATGAAAAACGCCTAACAAGGTGGTCCTAGACGGGTCCTAGGCACCCCGTTTTACAGATGTGAATACTGAGGCCAGAGCCATGAAGACCACTTCAAGGTGGTCCCTGGAATCCAGTGAGGGACTCAGCCCACAGAATTCATGACTGATGATCATTATAATGGAACCCTCCAGCTCAGGGAATGTCTGAGTAGCTCCCTGCAGTACAAACGGAAGACTATGACCCTTGGGAGGCCGAGGTGGGTGGATCACCTGAGGTCAGGAGTTCGAGACCTGCCTGGCTAACATGGCAAAAACCTATCTCTACTAAAAATACAAACATTAGCCAGTCGTGGTGGTGGGTGTCTGTAATCCCAGCTACACGGGAGGCTGAGGCAGGAGAATCGCTTGAACCTGGGAGGTGGAGTTTGCAGTGAGCTGAGATCGCGCCACTGCATTCCTGCCTGGGTGACAGACCAGGACTCCGTCTCCAAAACAAAAGAAATGCTTCCCACTCCTAAGTTTTGGAATACCTAAATTATCTCTCAAGTCAGGTGGCAGGTCTGACACAGCAGCCTCCCTTCCAAATTCTCCAGGCTTAGGCCAAGCACGTGTCCGGGGATGTCTTGCACCAACTTTTTGTTTTTCTTCTACTCCAGCATATTTGACCTCCCTGCTCAGGTTCCAGCGACTTCCTCAAAGCAATAGGCCCGATTCCCATGACCCTAGGCCCCAGGGCTGAGTGCCAGGGGCTCAGGTCACAGCTGTCCCTCCACACCACTCGGGAAGGGGGCTAACTGCCTGGACAGGCCCCAGGATAACCAGCCTCCTCTCCTTCCCTGATGGCCCAACAGGAAAAAATACTGTGACTGCCAAGTCATCCGAATGGAATTG
>NW_012106474.1:782205-784678 GCF_000951045.1 Mandrillus leucophaeus | reverse complement strand
GTGCCCAGTACTATGTTAAGGGCTTTTTATTTTTATTTATTTATTTTGAGATGGAGTTTCACTCTTGTCGCCCAGGCTGGAGGGCAACGGCGCGACCTCGGCTCACCGCAACCTCCACCTCCCGGGTTCCAGCCATTCTCCTGCCTCAGCCTCCAGAGTAGCTGGGATTACAGGCACCCACCACCATGCCCGGCTAATTTTTTGTATGTTTAGTAGAGACGGGGTTTCACCGTGTTGGCCAGGCTGGTCTCAAACTCCTGACCTCCAGTGATCCACCTGCCTCAGGATCCCACAGTGCTGGGATGACAGGCGTGAGCCACCGTGCCCGGCCAAGGGCTTTTTATATCAGTCATCGTCTTAAACCTCCACTGCCCCCCGACAAGGTGGGCACTGCTATCGTTCCCACCTTACAGATGAGGAAGCGGAGGTTAAAGTAACTTGCCTAAGGTCTCAAAGCTGGAGAGTGGATCGGAACCAGGTCATCCAGGAAAGACACTGGCCCCTCCATTCTCAGAGCTCCCGGGGGCAACTCCAGCCCTTTCAGAACCAACCCCATGGTCATCACCCAGAAAAAACTCTAAATTTATATGTATATATATTTCATGCCTTATCGCCCCAGCTAAATTATAAATGCCTTTGAGAGAAGGGACTCAGTCATTTATTTCTCTGCATCCTGTCCCTGCTCGAGGCCAGTGAGATGCTCAGAAAACATGTGATTGGCAGAGGCCTGGTGGAGCCGAGACGAGGCAACAAACGTGCAAAGAAGATTCGTGTAATATGAGCACAGACTACCTAAAACAAGCGTCCTCATGCCTGTCACCACTCCCCTCCCCCAACACTATACGATGTGGAAAACGCCTAGAGGAATTTCTTCCTCTATTTAACAAACAGAAACCAGGAACCCCCGAGATCTTCTTTGCGCTCTAAGGAAGCTTACAGAAATACAGAAAATGCATTTCTGGGCCTGGAGCGGTGGCTCACTCCTGTCATCCCAGCACTTTGGGAGGCCGAAGCAGGTGGATCACGAGGTCAGGAGTACAAGACCAGCCTGGCCAAGATGGTGAAACATCGTCTCTACTAAAAATACAAAAATTACCTGGGCGTGGTGGCACATGCCTGTAATCCCAGCTACTCAGGAGGCTGAGGCTGGAGAATTGCTTGAACACGGGAGGTGGAGGTTGCAGTGAGCCGCGAACAAGCCATTCCCCTCCAGCCTGGGCGACAGAGCGAGACTCCATCTCAAAAAAAAAAAAAAAAAAGCATTTCTGCAAGCTGGCCCAGCAGAAGCTTCTTTGGTTTGAGCGTGGCCTCCTTGGTCAAAAGAACCTGTTTCCTATCCTGTCAAGGTCAAATCTCCTTGATACACCTGTTTCCTGTCCTGTGGCATGTCTGGAACCCAGACTCTCTTTCTCATGCCAAGCCCAGACCCGAGAGGCAGCTCTCACCTTGCAAACAGCTCACTGCAGGCAGCGTCTCAGTCTTCACACAGAAATCGTACCCCCACGTCAGCATCGCCTAGAATGTATGTTCCTGAGGATCTGCCCAGGGAACTTTTGTTTTCCTCACAGAATGTGAAAATGTTTCCACGGACCACGGGCAGCCTCCGTCACTCGTCCGTTTCCAAACATGCATCTTCTTGTTCCATCCTATACTTAGACGCCTCGGCGGGATCAAATAGGCCCTCCCCGTCTCAACTTTCCCCTTCCTTCCCACACGGTTATTTATATCTGGAGGATCTCTCTCTCTTAGTCCACTGGACTACCCTCCCCCTCGTTTGAAAAGGTCACTTGCACGTTCTTCTTTCCAGAAGGCTTTTCTTGCAGGAGGTGGCTGCCAGCTGGTCCTTTCCCCGGGTGCCTCTGCCCAACAAGACACGAGGGTTAGCAAGGTGACTCGTCCACCGAAAATGCGAACGTGCTGACGGGGGCAGACCCTACACTAAAGCATGGCCTTCAAAACCTCACTGCAGCCGGGCGTGGGGGCTCACGCCTGTCATCCCAGTGCTTGGGGAGGCTGAAACAGGAGGATGGCTTGAGGCCAGGCGTTCGAAACCAGCCTGGGCAACACAGCAAGACTCCATCTCTACAAAAATTATTCTTAAAAATCAGCTGGGGAGTGCTGGGCATGGTGGCTCATCAACATGGTGAAACCCCATCTCTACTAAAAATACAAAAATTAGCCGGGCGTGGTGGTGCATGCCTGTAGTTCCAGCTACTCGGGAGGCTGAGGCGGCAGAATCGCTTGAATCTGGGAGGCAGAGGTTGCAGTGAGCCGAGATTGCACCACTGCACTCCATCCCAGACAACAAAGCGAGACTCCCTCTCAAAAAAAAAAAAAAATTAGCTGGGGAGGTGGTGAGCTCCTGTAGTCTCAGCTTCTCAGGGCGCTGAGGTGGGAGGATCGCTTGAGCCCAGGAGGTCAAGGCTGCGGTGAGTCATGATCACACTACTGTGCTCCAGCCTAGGTAACAGCC
>NW_012106474.1:780395-780736 GCF_000951045.1 Mandrillus leucophaeus | reverse complement strand
GAGACACCGCAGGTGAGTTTTCCAAAGCAGAGGCAATCACAGGTTGAACGCCCCTTAGGAGCTCACAATCTAAAACAACTAGGCATATTGCCTAATAAAATGAAGATCCTTCTGCAATAAAAAGAATATTCCCAGCCGGGCACGGTGACTCATGCCTGTAATCCCAAGACTTGGAAGGTAGAAGCGGGGGGATCACTTGAGCCCAGGAGTTTGGAGATCAAGCTGGACAACATGGTAAAACCCTGTCTCTACCAAAAATACAAAAATTAGCCAGTCTCATAACCCCGTCTCAAAATAAATAAATAAATATTAGATTTTTAAAATTTTAATTAGGCCGGGTG
>NW_012106474.1:773996-775345 GCF_000951045.1 Mandrillus leucophaeus | reverse complement strand
TTTTTTAATTGTCCCTGAATTTACCTATTTCATAACTTTGGATTTAAGGTGTGGTGGGTTTTCTAAAAATACAGTAAGTAAAATACTGAAGTAAGTAAAAAAATCTGTATTAAACATGAGTTGCCTAATACTAGTCCCCCACAAAAGCCACGGCATAATACAAGTGCCTAGTGTAGGAGCTTTTGTCCCCATATACATCTGAATACGCTTGCAAGCGAAGACCGACAGCCTCAGAGAATGAGCCTCTCAGTTTATCCAAACGGCCAAACGGCAGAGCCCAGTGGGGGGGAGTCTCACACACACCTTCTCTCTGCTTTCCATCAGTCCTCGAGGGGCCCCTCTCTAAGGACGGGGAAGCGGCTTTCAAAGGCCTCCTTCGCCTGCTGTATTTAGGGGGCACATCAGCCTGAGACATTTTCCTTCTAAGGAGAGCAGTGGTTTGAGGGATTCGTTCCTTGTCTCTAACTGTGTTGGGTTCATTAAACAAAGGCAGACATCATACAAGGTTATCAGACAGGCATGCACGGACACGGACACTTTTAGCCTCTACTCACCTGACACAGAGAAGCAGCACCTGTCAGGTTAGCCAAGGATATAAGCAAGGCCCATTTAAAAGGCTTGATTTAAAAAAAAAAAAAAAAAAAAAAGGTACAGGTACTGGGACACACACACACCTTTCATTATATTTGAAATTTTTTTTTTTTTTTTTAACGTACTGCCCTTCTAGAAAATAACAGTTAATTTAAAACAATAAATCTGGGCTGGGCGCAGTGGCTCACATATGTAATCCCAGCACTTTGGGAGGCTGAAGCAGGCGGATCGCTTGAGGACAGGAGTTTGAGACCAGCTTGGGCAAAATAGTGAAACCCACCTCTACAAAAAATAAAAACATTAGCCAGGTGTGGGGGGACACACCCGGAGTTCCCACTACTCGCTACTCAGGAGGCTGAGGTGGGAGGGTCGCTTGAAACCAGGAGGCGGAGGCTGCAGTGAGCCAAGATCGCACCACTGCACTCCAGCCTGGGTAACAGAACAAGACTCTGTCTCAGGGAAAAAAGAACAAAAAGGAAAAAATAAAAATAAAAATAAAATGCTAAATTGATGTGTGCAAAAAACCGTTTAAGTATATGTCTTTTTGAATGCAGTATATGCCTATTCTTTTTCTGGAAAAACATACAAGACGCCACTAACAGTGATATTATCTTTGGAAAGAGGATTATTGCTACAGTTAAAAAACAAAATGCTGGGCCAGGCGCGGTGGCTCACGTCTGTCATCCCAGCACTTCGGGAGGCCGAGGCGGGCGGATCACGAGGTCAGGAGATCGAGACCATCCTGGCGAACACGGTGA
>NW_012106474.1:764098-767631 GCF_000951045.1 Mandrillus leucophaeus | reverse complement strand
AAAAAAAAAAAAAAAAAAAGGTACAGGTACTGGGACACACACACACCTTTCATTATATTTGAAAATTTTTTTTTTTTTTTAAACGTACTGCCCTTCTAGAAAATAACAGTTAATTTAAAACGATAAATCTGGGCTGGGCGCGGTGGCTCACATATGTAATCCCAGCACTTTGGGAGGCTGAAGCAGGCGGATCGCTTGAGGACAGGAGTTTGAGACTAGCTTGGGCAAAATAGTGAAACCCACCTCTACAAAAAATAAAAACATTAGCCAGGTGTGGGGGGGACACACCTGGAGTTCCCACTACTCGCTACTCAGGAGGCTGAGGTGCGAGGGTCACTTGAAACAGAAGGCGGAGGCTGCAGTGAGCCAAGATCGCACCACTGCACTCCAGCCTGGGTAACAGAACAAGACTCTGTCTCAGGGAAAAAAGAACAAAATGGAAAAAGTAAAAATAAAAATAAAATGCTACATCGACGTGTGCAAAAAACCATTTAAGCATATGTCTTTTCGAATGCAGTATATGCCTGTTCTTTTTCTGGAAAAACATACAAGACGCCACTAACAGTGATACTACCTTTGGAAAGAGGATTATTGCTACAGTTAAAAAACAAAATGCTGGGCCAGGCGTGGTGGCTCACGCCTGTCATCCCAGCACTTCGGGAGGCCGAGGCGGGCGGATCACGAGGTCAGGAGATCGAGACCATCCTGGCGAACACGGTGAAACCCCGTCTCTACTAAAAATACAAAACATTAGCCGGGCATGGCGGCGGCGCCTGTAGTCCCAGCTACTCGGGAGGCTGAGGCAGGAGAATGGTGGGAACCCGGGAGGCGGAGCTTGCAGTGAGCTGAGATCCGGCCACTGCACTCCAGCCTGGGCGACAGAGCGAGACTCCGTCTCAAACAAAAACAACAAAAACAAAAACTGCTGGCTCTCCCTTGCAGATGGAAAACAGTGAATACGGAGAAACACGGGGTATGCAGCCATGCTGAGCAGAGGAATATAAATGGCTTTTTAATGTAAACAGTCAGCAGGAAAGCCATAATTTGTGCTGTACATACAGAGACAGATAAATCCCCGTCTCCTCATGAACACATACTGTGTTTTGTTCTAGGGATCTCTGTTTGCCTGGTAACTATTGGCTCAGCCGCAGAACAGATTCAGACGATCTCAGAAAAAAATGTCACTAATTTATTCACGGGAAAGAAGGGCTTCAAAAAGCGCTAATTGAAATGACGAGTGAATGGGGGCAGCACACCAGCATGGCACATGTATACGTATGTAACAAACCTGCACGTTGTGCACTTGTCCCCTAGAACATAAAGTATAATAATAACTTTAAAAAGAAAAAAAAAAGTGCTTCAGGCCGGGCGCGGTGGCTCAAGCCTGTAATCCCAGCACTTTGGGAGGCCGAGACGGGTGGATCACGAGGTCAGGAGATCGAGACCATCCTGGCTGACACGGTGAAACCCCGTCTCTACTAAAAAATACGAAAAAACTTAGCCGGGCGAGGTGGCGGGTGCCTGTAGTCCCAGCTACTCGGGAGGCTGAGGCAGGAGAATGGCGTAAACCCGGGAGGTGCAGCTTGCAGTGAGCTGAGATCCGGCCACTGCACTCCAGCCGGGGTGACAGAGCGAGACTCCGTCTCAAAAAAAAAAAAAAAAAAAAAGTGCTTCAGAAAGAGAGTGTTCCACCTCAGTCTCTGCCAATTAATACTTTCCGCAAATCCAAATGAGAGAGAATATGTCCATATGGTATTAAGTAGTATTTTATTCATAAGAACATTTGTAAAAAGCTGAAAATGACGCATCCAAGGGTTGAAGCCAGGGACTTTCTGCAAAGTTAGGAAACTGATTTCCCCCCAGGAAAATGTTGGAAGGCATTTAATTCCAATTCACCCTCACGCCTACATTTGAAATGTCAGAATCCTTAGGTGCCAAACTGCAATGTATAGAACAGATTTGTGTGTAACTTCAGGTGGCCAGATACACTCGTGTACGAAAACAAATCTATTTCCAAGTAAGGTAAAAGTCGCAAAATAAACGGACTGATTCACCCAAAATATTAAGAAAAACAAATGTGTCTGCACAAGGACACTGGGCTGCTTTGCAGCTAGTGGCTGTCTGTGGATAATTTTGAAACAAAATGCCACACTTAATTAGCCAGCGGGATTCGCATCCTGTGTGTGATGGAGAGAATGGCATTAAGAAAAAGACTCCCTCAGGCT
The DNA here is from genome assembly GCF_000951045.1 of Mandrillus leucophaeus. NCBI lineage: Eukaryota > Metazoa > Chordata > Mammalia > Primates > Cercopithecidae > Mandrillus > Mandrillus leucophaeus. The sequence goes on along the minus strand of NW_012106474.1, from coordinate 765,406 downwards.
CCATTAGTGCCCTGATGAGATGATGGGGGAAGAGGGGTGGTGGGAAGAGGGCAGGGTACTCAGGATTAACACACGGCCTTCAGCAAGTGCGAGCTCTGGGCCATCTGGACAAATGGGGGACTCTCAACTGCACACTGACTACTGGGCCTATCTAGTCCGCTATTCCCACAGGGTCCTTCCTCTGCAGAAAACAATTGCACTCACACTCCACACATACCCAGCGGACAGAGCAGTTCTCAGATTACATCCAAGAGGGAGAACGCGTCCGTGATTTCGTGCGTGACCAGCGACCCACCGATGGAGGGAGTCTCGATTTTCGAAAGGACAAAAGCGGGAGATTCTGCAGACGGCAGAGAGCTGAACTCGACATCAGCCCTTCCACAGACCTTCTGGCTTCCTTTAGTTATCACACGCACACTTAGGAAAAGGAGGGATCTGTTAGAAGCAAGCATGCGTTCACCAAACACGCGTCATTTCAGACTATCTTTCCTTGAAAACTATCGATAGGAACGATCTAAGTGGTAACAAGCTGTCTGTGACGGCCTCCTACCACAACACACTGACCACACAGAGAGGAGTGTGGGCTGAATCAAAATCCAATCAGGGCAAGTTTGGAATTGGCTGGATTTGAAGGCGGTTGAGCCACTGACTAACAGACTCCTAACAGTCTGGAGAAGGTGTCTAGCGGCGTAGCCCCCGACTCTACCCCCAGACTCAGGCTAATCAACACTTTTTTTTTTTTTTGAGACGGAGTCTCGCTCTGTCACCCAGGCGGGAGTGCAGTGGTGCAATCTTGGCTCGTAGCAAGCTCTGCCTCCTGGGTTCATGCCATTCTCCTGCCTCAGCCTCCCAAGTAGCTGGGACTACAGGCGCCAGCAACTTCACCAGGCTAGTCTTTTGTATTTTTAGTAGAGATGGGTTTTCACCGTGTTAGCCAGGATGGTCTCGATCTCCTGACCTCGTGATCTGCCTGACTTGGCCTCCCAAAGTGCTGGGATTACAGGCATGAGCCACCGCACCCAGCCCTAATCAACATTTTTATCAACTGCTTGTATAAATAAGGGTCTAGCAGGGATCACATAACACAAAGCTAGGAAGTGGCTCTGATTACTGTGGGTGACCACATCAGCATAAAAAAGACTTCGACAGACTATAAAAACTGATCAAATCTAAAAAACTGATTCTTAAAAATGATGGATAAAAGACTGTGGATTCTATTCTTGTCCATTCAGGGATACAATGGTTAAAAATAAAAATAAAAAAAGACCTTGGTGTTCTGGTTCACAAAAAGATCAGTGAGTCAACACA
>NW_012106474.1:751076-759268 GCF_000951045.1 Mandrillus leucophaeus | reverse complement strand
GGGGGAGGACATGTGGGGATTCACTGTACTGCTTTCTCTACCTGCGTGATACTTAAAGTTTTCCAAAATAAATAATAGCAAGAGACATATGCACAGACCAGTATCTCCCCCTGGCCTCTCCCAGCTCAAAAGAGTACGGGATCCATTCAGTAAAACTGAACACCTGATCAAAGAGATGGTCTAGAATTACACCTATATGCAAAGACAGGCAAATGCAGCCGGGCGTGGTGGTGCACACCTGCAGTCCCAGCTATGCAGGAGGCTGAGGTGGGAGGATTGCCTGGGCCCAGAAGGTCAAGGCTGCAGCAAGCTCTGACTGTGCCACTGCACTGCAGCCTGGGCAACAGAGCAAGACCGCTCTCATACAAACAAGCAAACAATCAAAGACACAGATGTCACCAAATCAACAACTGACGGATAATTATTGTCCTAGCAGGAAAACAAAGAGAGGCCAGGCACGGTGGCTCACGCCTGTAATCCCAGCACTCTGAGAGGCTGAGGCAGGCGGATCACTTGAGGTCAGGAGTTCAAGACCAGCCTGGTCAAGATGGTGAAACCCTGTCTTTATTACAAATACAAAATTAGCCAGGTGTGGTGGTGGGCGCCTGTAATCCCAGCTACTCAGGAGGCTGAGGCAGGAGAATCACTCGAACCTAACAGGCAGAGGTCGCAGTGAGCTGAGATCGTGCCTCTGCACTCCAGCCTGGGCCACAGGGGGAGACACAGTATCAAAAAAAAAAGGAAAAAAGAAAAAAAATAAGAAAAGAAAAGTAAAAGAAAAGAGAAGAAAGAAAAGACACAAAAAAATGAAGAGAAACCAGGTTCTGCTATAGTCTCTAGATACAAATAAATAACTAGGTGCTTTGGAATGGGGGAGGGGTACAAAGAGGTAACAAGGCTGAATTCCTCTCTCCTATAATCCAAATAACCATAAAATGTGGAATGAATCCCAAAGCGCCTGGGGTAAACATTTAAATGGCACCGCTATGCACCAGGCACTATCCTGAGTACTCTCCGATATTACCTCATTCAGTACTTAACAACCACCCTAAGAGGCTGGTACCATTATCTCCATTTTACTCACCAGGAAACCAGAGACACAGAAATTCTGTAACTGGCCCCAAAGTCACACTCCCGGAAAGAGCCAAGTTGCAAACCCAGGAAACCTGGATCTGGATTTCCAGTCTCTATTCTGCATCTACCATGCAACAGACCTTTAATACTCACCTATCATAATGGAGTATTTTTGAAGGATCATGGCTATAAACAATTTTTACGATTGCAATCAAGAACATGCCCAGAGGTAGAAAACACTGCACTCACAGCAACAGTCGTGCCTGTTCGGGACACAGTGTGATTTTTCCCTATCGCACGAGGTCCCACCTGATCTTCAGATTTCACATCAAAACCTGAAAAATGAGTAACAGATGAGGCAGCTGTGCCGTGAGCCACCACGATCAAAGGAAAACCGTCTTGACCTGATCACGTTTAACGAGAGAAAGAGCAACGCCTTCTGATTTTAAACAGACTAAATCCATTCAGATTTTTATCTGATTTTAAACAGACTAAATCCATTCAGATATTGACCAAAAAAAGACACAGAAAAAAACTGTAGAACTGATGCATCTGCATGAAATTCTCCCCCCAGGAAAACAAAGAGAAAACCCTATCCCTAGGACAGCAGAACTCACCACACCCTGTTTGGTGACTCTTCAACAAGGATCTGAGATAAAACCGTCCTTAACTGTAGAAACAGTATCTGAGTTTACCTGTCATTGGTGCCTGTACTGAAAGACCCTGGGGAGCAGGGGGAGAGGCTGACGGGTTTGACAGAAGGGAGCGACGAAAGACTATACTTTCAGGGATCATTTCTATAGTTTGTTACTAGAGAAGTTTCTCTGAACGTGTAGAGCACCAAAAAAAAAAAAAAAAAAAAAAAAAAGAAGGGAGCAACGAAGTTAAGCTTACACTGTTTTTTTTCTTAAAGGATTCTGATGTCGTTCATACAAAAATACATTGTGTATCTGGTCCGAGAGTTATGACCGGCAAGCCGCAGAAAATTTACGTTTGCTTTTAATCACGGAGGCCCCAGAACAAAAGTTTCCATGACGGGTTTCACTCCCCGGTAATGGCAGTGGGGCTCCTGCCTGGTCGTGGAGCAGAAAGCACATGTTTGAGATTTCACTGGAAGTTGGAACAGCAGTTTCTGCAAACCTCATAAAACAGAGGACTGATTTGGTCCTAGGATCTCGGCAGGATACCTGAAGTTCAATTTTGTCTCTGAACAAAACGCACTAGACCAGCCCGTAGGCTTTGCATGGGATGAAGGGGGAGTTGGGGGCATTTCACTGGCGGAACTAAAAAAAAAAAAAAAAAAAGGCCAATTCGTTAAAAAGGCCCTTAGAAAAAAAAAAACACCACCATGGAAACAGGCAGCAACAGAGAAGAGGTTCTCGCTCTCCTGACTTCCAAGCAACCAGCGAATGTTTCAAGCCGTTCAACTACCTCTATCTTATTTCAGAGCGGTCCCTGCACACCTGGAGGAAGAAAAAGCCATCTGAAGAGAGCTTGCAGCTCCTCCTCCTCCACGCAGAACGTTTGATGTCAATATTTTTTAAGGTACAATTTCATGAACAGAAAGGACCAAGCTGAATTTAAGGGAGTTCAGCCAAGTTCTTTCATCCAACACTGCGACCCTGATCTAATAATCGGTTCTCTTTGCTTCGATTCTCCAACTCTAACGTACTTTGAAAAGTCAAAACGGTGAATATCTATTGATTCCTAGTTGCTGGAAGATGTAATATGCATGCATTCTGAGTTCTTTGGAAGAAAGATGCTAGAGAAATGCAAACGATGAAATATTAAAGCGTGGCATGATAGGTCTGCAGATAACAGACTTTTTTTTTTTTTGAGACGGAGTTTTGCTCTTGTTCCCCAGGCTGGAGTGCAGTGGTGTGATCTCAGCTCAACACAACCTCCGCCTGCCGGGTTCAAGTGATTCTCCTGCCTCAGTCTCCTGAGTAGCTGGGATTATAGGCATGCACCACCACACCCGGCTAATTTTGTATTTTTAGTAGAGACGGGGTTTCTCCATGTTGGTCAGGCTGTTCTCGAACTCCCAACCTCAGGTGATTCGCCCACCTCGGCTTCCCACAGTGCTGGGATTACAGGCGTGAGCCACCGCAACAGGCCGAGCCTCTTTTAATGGGCTCAGATATTTGACATTTCCAAAATGGAGAGTCAAGCTTCTTCCTATTTTTGTGCACAGCATCACAGGGCAATCCAGGTGCACAAGAGGCTGCTGGGATTCGCCCAGCTGGGACATCCATTTGCTCATTTAAGTTCTCTTTAAAACACTCATTAAGAAACAAAAACAGACCAGGCACGTTGGCTCACATCTGTAATCCCAGCACTTTGGGAGGCCGAGGCAGGTGGGTCACGAGGTCAGGAGATCGACACCATCCTGGCTAACACGGTGAAACCCCGTCTCTACTAAAAATACAAAAAAATTAGCCGGGCGTGGTGGCGGACGCCTGTAGTCCCAGCTACTCGGGAGGCTGAGGCAGGAGAATGGCGTGAACCCAGGAGGCGGAGCTTGCAGTGAGCTGAGATCGAACCACTGCGCTCCAGCCTGGGTGACAGAGCGAGACTCCATTTAAAAAAAAAAAAAATTTAAAAATATAGAGAAACGCAATCTTACTGTGTTGCCTAGGCTGGTCTCAAAGTCCTGGACTCAAGCCATCTTCCCGCCTCCAAAAAGAAAAGCAGTATTTCAGAAATGTGTGCACAGGCTCTGCCGAAGCTCCCAGAAGCGTCCCACTTAGAGGGAAAAGAAAGACCGGAAAGTTCCCAGAGCAGGGACACCAGGATGGCAGGGAGAAGCTCCACACTCAGGAGGGAAGACAGAACATGTAAGTCCCAGAAATGCGAGTCCAGATGAGGCTGCAGGAGGGGCAGGGGCTGGGCTCTAGGTTAGGACAAGACCACAAAGCTGTGAAGGACCCACTCAATGATTCTCTCGCTGGAGAAGGGCATGGTGAGGGTTGTGTTTCTGAGCTTGTCATTCCCTTCTGGAAACAGTCTGTGCTGCTCAAGGTGGAGTCTGAAGGCTGGTGCCCCACAGGACAGCGGCAGCCAAGCTTGTGATCGACAGGTTCATCGTGTTGACCAGGACAGAGACCAGTCTGTCAGGTGTCCACTCACATGGCTCAAGGAGCATATCAGTCAAAGGCAGCAGAGCCACGTATCCATGTGGGACCAGTTAGAAATTAAACAAACAGCCAGGCGCAGTGGCTCATGCCTGTAATCTCAGCACTTTGGGAGGCCGAGGCGGGCAGATCATGAGGTCAAGAGTTCGAGACCAGCCTGGCCAATATGGTGAAAACCTGTCTCTAATAAAACTATAAACATTGGCCAGGCACGGTGGCTCAAGCCTGTAATCCCAGCACTGTGGGAGGCCAAGGCAGGCGGATCACCTGAGATAGGGAGTTGGAGACCAGCCTGACCAACATGGAGAAACCCTGTCTCTACTAAAAACACAAAATTAGCCAGGCATGGGGGTGGGCACCTGTATTCCCAGCTAGTCAGGAGGCTGAGGCAGGAGAATTACTTGAACCCAGCAGGTGGAGGTTGCAGTGGGCTGAGATGGTGCCATTGCACTCCAGCCTGGGCAACAAGAGCAAAACTCCATCTCAAAAAATAAATAAATAAAAATTAGCCGGGCGTGGTGGCAGGCGCCTGTAATCCCAGCTACTTGGGAGGCTGAGGCAGGAGAATCACTTGAACCCGGGAGGCGGAGGCTGCGGTGAGCTGAGATTGCATCACTGCACTCCAGCCTGGCAGAGCGAGACTCCGTCTGAAAAAAAAAAAGAAAAAAAGAAAAGAAAACACATCCTATGCCAAGCCTGTGCTCTCCTGGCCAAAATGAAATCAGGCAGGAAGGATCCCACCTAGTTCAGAACAGCAGGAGCTGGAGCCCTGGAACCCTGATCCCCGTCAGGAAAAAGGAAGGAAGATCCCCAAGGGACTTGTTCAGCCCCGACCCCAGCTGTGCACAAAGCCTGCTTTCTCAAACGTGTCCACACATGATGACAAGCCTTCCCAACAAAAGGTAGTTGTTGTTTAAAAAGTAGAATAAAATCAGTGACCCTAACTTCCAGGGCTTGCCTCTGTGCTCTGGCTCACATTCCAACCTGGATCAGAAGACAAATCGATTAGCAGGAGCTGTGGACGGCTACTCAGAGGCAGGCCTGAGCTGCTCACTGGGAGATGAGTAGTAAACCTGCAATGCCTACATGTCTGAGCAAACCTATCCTGCAGCATTCCAGAGCTGGGACGGGAGGCAGGCCCATGCCAGAGGTGGGGTTTCTGCGGCTCCAGAGACGGGTACCCTCCATTTCCCACGCGAAACAGCAGTCTTTCAACCTCTATGTGGCCCAGAGTTAAGCACACAGGGTCAGCGGAAGACATACCTAACAGCTTTGGGAAACCACAAAATGATTGCTTTGTACATAATTTCTCTCAAGAAGAGTGCCTGATCATCTTTAGGTTACAAGGGTAACTTAAAGGGTAACTTAATAGTAACTTAAATCTTTCCCAGGGCCAGGCGTGGTGGCTCATGCCTGTAATCCCAGCACTTTGGGAGGCCGAGGCGGGTGGATCACGAGGTCAGGAGATAGAGACCATCCTGGCTAACATGGTGAAACCCCGTCTGTACTAAAAATACAAAAAATTAGCCGGGCGTGGTGTCGGGCACCTGCAGTCCCAGCTACTCAGGAGGTTGAGGCAGGAGAACGGCGTGAACCCGGGAGGCGGAACTTGCAGTGAGCCAAGATCCGGCCACTGCACTCCAGCCTGGGGGACTCCGTCTCAAAAAAAAAATCTTTTCCAGGCTCCACTGCTCAGCAGCAACCTGGAACATCATTGGCCGATATAAATACAGAGTTCAGTAAGTGTCAGTAACTTCCCAGGACTTATTATTCCACATCATTTGCTTTTGTTGTTTCAATCTTCTAGGTCTTTCTTCCCAGTTATAATCTCTTGTGGGGCAATTTTTTTGATTTAATTTTTTTTTTTCTTCCAAGACGGAGTCTCGCTCTGTCACCCAGGCTGGAGTGCAGTGGCGCCATCTCAGCTCGCTGCAAACTCCACCTCCCGGGTTCAAGCGATTCTTCTGCCTCAGCCTCCAGAGTAGCTGGGACAACAGGCACCCGCCACCACGCTCGGCTAATTTTTTGTATTTTTAGTAGCGTTGGGGTTACACCATGTTGGCCAGGCTGGTCTTGAACTCCTGGCCTCAACTGACCCACCCACCTCGGCCTCCCGAAGTGCTGGGATGACAGGTGTGAGCCACGGTGCCCGGCCATTGTAGGGCAATTTTTTGGACTCCTTCATCAAATCCCCCTGTATGCTTGTAAAAGTCATTGGTTTCAAAAGTTTAAAAATACACCTCCTAACAGTTTAGCAGTTCTGTAATGGGATAGATTCCAAAGGCTCAAGCTATGAAATGAATCACCAAACTTCATGATCATTTATCTAAAAACAACAATAGTTAGCATGTATTGAGCACTCACTCTACGCCAGGCACGTGTGTATCATCTCACATAGCCTTTACAACAATAAGGCAGGTGCTATTATCCTGTCCCTTTTACAAACGGAAAAGGAACCTGGGGCACAGAGATGTACAGCACCTTGCACAAGGACACACAGCTAATACACGGCAGAGCCAGGGCGTGAACTCAAGCAGAAGAACAAAATAATCTATATTTTTAGTCATATATTAGACTGCCTTATTATACAGAAAAAAATGAGATTTAAAAATATATTACAAATAATGGAACAAGAAAAAGCCTCTCAAGGAACACTGCTCTTATTACTTTATTTTTATTTATTTATTTAAGACACAGTCTTGCTCTGTTGTCCAGGCTGGAGTGTAGTGACACAAACATGGCTCACTGCAGCCTCAGCCTCCTGGGTTTAAGCAATCCTCCTGCCTCAGTCTCCTGAGTGGCTGGGACCACAGGTACACACCACCATGACCAGCTGATTGTTATTGTTTGTAGAGACAATGTTTCACCATGTTGCCCAAGCTGGTCTCAAACTCCTAGGCTCAAATGATCCCCCCACCTTGGCCTCCCACAGTGCTGGATTTCAGGTGTGAGCCATCACACCTCGCCTGCTCTTAATTGGACTCTTGTCCTTTATTACCAATAGATTGGCGCAAGTCCTAGAAACACAGTCACCAGTGGGAGCCTGTCCTGTCTGGTCCGGGCTTCTGATGAAGAAGGCAGACAATCCCCATTTTCAAAACTGTACCTTTCTGCCATCTTTTCCCACCTTGAAAGTGAATACAAAGAGAAGATACAGTGTGTCATAGAAACTGTTCTCTTCCTGGCTGCAGTGTTTGGATTCAAGGAAGAGTGGCAGAACTGGAGTTCTAAGACTGTTGAGGTTGCTACCAAATCCTGTCCCACCCATAGGGTCAAAGGGATTCAGGTCAGTTCTCAGCCAAGCTTCTCATTTAGTCTGAACTGAAAGAAGCAGAGCAGCCAGAGACTCCACTTCTTCTGGCTGGAGCAGGCTGACCAGGGATACTGGACCAGGGTCCCTGACTCTGCAGGCTTTCTCTTTCCCTTCGCCATGCAGGAAGTCCTGGGGCCACACCAGAGCCTCACAAAACTGTCCAGAGGAAGCCAATGGTCTGCACCCTTGGCTGTCAGTGCACCCACACTGACCGTATGTTTATGATCAGGCATCCAGCTCAGACAAAGCTGAGTTCTGCGGCTTTAAACCCAAAACCAGTGCTCACTTCTACGAGGCCAGAGTGGGTCCCAGAGACGGACCTCTCCAGTCTTGACGAGTGAGTAACATACTAATCCAAAGGGACAGACCAAATCCCCAAAGTCCAAATTTCACCACCTCCCGACTATCGATCACATTCTTTCTCCCTAGAAATCTGAAAAACATCTACCAACCTTCTTATTAAAACAAGTCCAACTGCCTTACCTTCAGGATTATAGATTTGCTGATAAAATTGTTTGTATAAATGCAAAGTTCTATTACCATCTAATTACAATTTCTGCACAGATATATAATACTGTGTGTTTTGGAAGCTGAAATAGTATGTGTTTTGGAAGCCAAAAAAATTAAGCTTCAGGCTGGGCGCAGTGGCTCACGCCTGCAATCCCAGCACT
>NW_012106474.1:748342-750087 GCF_000951045.1 Mandrillus leucophaeus | reverse complement strand
ATTCTCCTGCCTCAGCCTCCCTAGTAGCTGGGATTACAGGCAGGAGCCACCACACCCGGCTAATTTTGTATTTTTAGTAGAGACGGGGTTTCTCCATATTGGTCAGGCTGGTCTCAAACTCCCGACCTCGGGTGATCCACCCGCCTGGGTCTCCCAAAGTGCTGGGATAACAGGCGTGAGCCACCCGGCCCGGCAATAATTCCTTTTAAAGTCAGTACGTAGCTTTTGTAATTTCCAAGAGTATGTTTTCCATAAGAAGGACAGCCGCAGTCTTTTTACCTGGTATATATTCCTGAGAATAAGAATGTTTCTGGGGTCAGATCTTGAGTGGTTTGTTCATGACCAAGGGCAGAAACTACTTCCTTGAAAACTGGACTGGATTTAGAGAATAAAGTACAGGATGTAAGTCAGAAAAACTCTGGGCAAAAAAATAAATGTTTAAGATGCTAACGCACCAGGGTTTGGGCATGTCCAGCACTCTGAACTGTATTTTCAAATGAGTCTGTCCTGTGTCATCCAGGTTCGGAGGAATCAGCAGGTCCAGGCTGGGGCCGCAGAATACTTTTTGTCACTCAAAGAGCCTGTCCAGGGTATAGAGAGCCACCCATGGCCCGTGTCTATCAAATATTCTCCTTTCTCGGAAAAAGCTCCAAGCATTTGCAAAACATCTGTTTGCCCCATATTTTTACTATCCAAAAAATGTATTTCCTCTTCAGTAAAAAACACAACAATAGGCTGTTAAGCCGGTAACATTTTACCATAATTCTATGTTTTCAAAAGCTAGAAATCATTTGTATTGCCGGATAAGGACATTACTTTAAGTAGACTTTAGTCTACAACAGAAACTTGCCATAACAATGAACATCTTTTTTGGTAAATCACTTTCCGAACATTATTTCTCCACGAACGTATCACAAAAACCACCACCAAGGAAAACAAAGGATTCTTGTATTTTGAATCAAAAAGTACTGGCCATGCATATTCATACTGTATCAAGCATGTCAATCAAAATGGGCAAAACAACCTAAAAAGCGGTAAAAATGCCAACTCTTGCCTCTGAGTGGTTAGTGAACCTATGTTTTCCCAACGTTAAATTTACAAACTGCATCGCATCAAATGTATTTCATACTTTAAATCCCAAATCTCTACCTCACACTGCTTTGGGATGGATGATTTACTCAAGACATTTGGGGTCACAGTATAAGCCTTTTGCTCCCACCAAACCTAAATCATACTTCTCAACAAGATTCTGCACATAGAAAAGGAACACGTGGCACGCCTCGCCATGCTCCCCAGAGGAAACTAAACGCCCCCAGAATAGCCCTTCTGTCCACTCCAGAAGCAGGCTTTCCTCAAAAAGGGAAGGGGGCTGGATTCACACGTTGCATCAGATCCACTCACGAAGCAACAGCGCTCCAAAACTTTTTCTGACTCCACTCATTAGAAAATGTCCTGGATGTGCCGTATGATAACAGAGACAGACATCCTCACCCAAGGGACACACTCAGAAACCCAAACTCATCTCGACAGCAAACTGGGAGGCACGAGAAGTTGACAGCAAAGTATCCATTTTCCCAAGTCCTCCTTCCAGTCAATGTGCATCGACGGGGTCAGCTCAGCCCTCAATTCAAAGATCGGCGGGACCACAGGGGCCACCACGCAGCTGAGCTCTGCACGGCCCGGGCTGTTCCCGCGCCCGGGAGGCGTCTGGGGAGGAGGCTGGACCAGCAGACAATGCAGAGCTC
>NW_012106474.1:745530-747272 GCF_000951045.1 Mandrillus leucophaeus | reverse complement strand
TCTGCCCAGGCGGGGTCCACAGCTGCCGGCCGCGGTGCGCGGGGTGACCGCTTGGGCGAGAAGCCGGACCCGAAACGCTGCACTCTCCCTGGAAAGCCCGGAGCCGAAGTGAAGAAAGGAGAAGGACCCGCTGAGCCAGCGCTTTCCCGCGCTGCAGCCCGGCCCGCATTTTCTCTCCACTCCCGGATTCTAAATTCCCTCCAGACCTTCTCCAGGGATCCCGCCCCCTCCCCGCGGAGCTCCTCACCCCCTTCCTGTTCCTCCCGGGCCTTTCCCCGCTCGTCTTCCTGCACGAAGCCTGACCCTTAGGCCGCTCCGGGCCCCACTGACCCTAAGATGCTTCTAGGACCCGCCGTGCTCACTGCATCAGGCCGGGCCTGGCTGGACACTGACTCTTCTGTGTGTTTCAAGCTGTTCTAAGGGGGCCGAGGACGCTTCTGGTGGGGTCCGCTTAGGGTGCCAGGTCGCAGTGTGGGATTTCCGTCCAGGGGTCGCCAGGGCCACTGCCCCCAGCGAATCTGTCTTCCAGCCCCACAAATGGATGCAGAGGACGCCACGGGGCCTCCAGACCCACGCTGGCCGCGCTCCTGAATCCGCTCCATCCTTATGGCAAGTCTATGGATAGTTGAGAACATTTCGAGAGATTTTTTTTTCTCTGCCAGCTGGCAGGATACTCCCCGATGCTTAGGGAGAAACTGGATTAAACAGGTGGTCTGGGCCGGGCGCGGTGTAATCCCAGCACTTTGGGAGGCCAAGGTGGGTGGATCACAAGGTCAGGAGTTCGAGACTAGCCTGGCCAATATGGTGAAACCCCCGCCTCTACTAAAAATACAAAAAATAGCCGGGCGTGGTGGCGCACACCTGTAATCCCAGCTACTCGGGAGGCTGAGGCAGGAGAATCGCTTGAACCCGGGAGGTGGAGGCCGCAGTGAGCTGAGATGGCGCCACTGCACTCCAGCCTGGAGGACAGATGGAGACTCCGTCTCAAAACAAAGCAAAACAAAACAAACAAACAAAAAACAGGTGGTCCGTGGCGAGTCCTCGGGCCACCCAGCGCCTCCCCCCAAACCCAATCCACAGGCGAACGAAGCAGGTGCAGATCCGAGCCCATCCACAATAACAGGCCGCCAGTGTGGATCAGCTACTAACGACTCAGCGAAAGCAAAATAATAAAAGCTGAAAACCCGCCCCTCAGAGCTTCCACCGCGCTTTGGAGAGTATTTCCCGGGTATCCATCGCCACCTAATGGAAAGAGTGAAAAATGAGGCCGAACAAACTCCATCTGTGAAAAGACACTGCCGGGACACCAGGCACAATGCTTTTATTTTACAGCAGCTTTCCACATACACAAATGACAGGACGCTTTGCGGGAGCTAATTTAAACCTCAGAATATAACTTCAAGCTTTTGGCACAAAACATATGCGTTCACATCGAAGGTTCTCCGTTTTTCTAGGGTAGAAGAAGGAATGGTGCAGGGTTTCAGCTCGGTGAAATGTTACCATATAAAACAGGTGGGAGAGGTGCAGATGAGAGCAGAAAGTGGATTGGTGTCTCTACCAGTTATATCCACTTCCTTAGTCACCTGATAGTATTGCTCATGACACAGGTAAGATCTTAGATGGAGGACGGTCTTCCAGCACGCTAGAATCCTACTGTAAAGTCGAATTCCACCTTAATTCTTAGGAGACTGTCATGCTGAAAGTACGTGCCACTCTAGGGACAATATTATTCTAAAACACAC
>NW_012106474.1:733773-740328 GCF_000951045.1 Mandrillus leucophaeus | reverse complement strand
AGGATGGTCTCGATCTCCTGACCTCGTGATCCGCCCGTCTCGGCCTCCCAAAGTGCTGGGATTACAGGCTTGAGCCACCGCGCCCGGCCCATCTTATCCAAATCCTATCTGAAAAGCCTATGCATTGGGTACATGGGTTAGGCACTATTGAAAGAGTGTTAGAGTCCTACACTCCGACACTTTCAAAATTATGAAAACTAAAGAAATATAAAAGGGTTATCAGCATTTACATGCCATGGCAGCCAAAGGGCAAGGTATTTGGTACGGAAGCCGGTGAAGAGGGAATGTGGAGGACTGCAAATATTGCAAATATTAGAGTATTAACTTTGGTATACTTGGTGCAAGTCTGATATAAAGAGGAGGTTTGTTCCGTTTTTTACTTTTCTTATTTTACAGGAAAGCACTTTCCACTGGACTGTGTCCAAACCAGCATCTGGCACCTGGGGAAGGGAGGGTTCAAACACACTGCACATGAAATATAAATAAAAGTTGGAGAATTGTGGATGCGGCAGGCCTTGGTTAGAAGCCAAATATCACAGCTGCCTTTTAAAGGGGTGTGGAAAGAGGGGATTTGCAATGGAAACGATCCCAGAATCATAATTGTAGTGGGTGTTACAAGAAGCCCAAGGAGAGGCATCTGGCATCCTATGAAGAATTAGCCAGTGTGCTCTGGGTCACAGAACTCTCTCTCTCTGTGTATGTGGTTCACTTAAGGAGAATGTCCCCACTGGTGTTTAGCTAGTGATGTTACATGAATTGACTTGGCTATTCTGCAAATGATTGTTTTAAAATATGTATAAATGAGCCTCAACATGTATCACACTCTGCAGAACATATTACAGAGTTTTCTCTTCAGAAATTGCATTAGAAGGCACAGGAAGTCACACAAAATACACACAGCACAAATATATACTTGTCACTTTTAAGATGCATAAATCACAGTCCTTGCTCTTTAGAAACAGTAGCACACATGATGTAGGCCGGGTGCGGTGGCTCACACCTGTAATTCCAGCACTTTGGGAGGCTGAGTGGGGGGGGGTGGATCACCTGAGGTCAGGAGTTCGAGACCAGCCTGAGCAACATGGCGAAACCCCATCTCTACTAAAAATAAAAGAATTAGCTGGGTATGGTTGCATGCACCCATGGTCCCAGCTACTCAGGAGGCTGAAGTGGGAGGATCACCTAAGCCTGGGAGGTCAAGGCTTTCAGTGAGCCGTGATTGTGCCACTGTACTCCAGCTTGGGTGACAGAGTAAGACCCTGTCTCAAAAAAAAAAAAAAATTAGCTGGTATGGTAGCATATGCCTGCAGTCCTAGCTACTCAGGAGGCTGAGGTGGGAGGATCGATTGAGCCCAGGAGGTTGAGGCTGCAGTGAGCCGTGATTGTGCCACTTCACTCCAGCTTGGGCGACAGAGTAAGACCCTGTTTTTAAAAAAAATACTACTACTAATAATAATAATTGGCCAGGCGTGGTGGCTCACGCCTGGAATCCCAGCACTTTGGGAAGCTGAGGCGAGTGGATCACAAGGTCAGGAGATTGAGACCATCCTGGCTAACACGGTGAAACCCCGTCTCTACTAAAAATACAAAAAACCAGGCATGGTAGTGGGCGCCTGTAGTCCCAGCTACTCGGGAGGCTGAGGCAGGAGAATGGCGTGAACCCGGGAGGCGGAGCTTGCAGTGAGCTGAGCTATTCTCCTGCCTCAGCCTCATGAGTAGCTGGGACTACAGGTGCCCGCCACCACACCCAGCTAATTTTTTGTATTTTTAGTAGAGACGGGGTTTCACCATGTTGGCCAGGCTGGTCTCAAACTCCTGACCTCAGGTGATCCACTCGCCTCAGCCTCCCAAAGTGCTGGGATTCCAGGTGTGAGCCACCGCGCCCGGCCTGAGATACCAGTTTTATTGCTGTAGTCTGGAACCAAACTTGCAATGTCTTGAGGTATGCCTGTATATAAACACACAGAAACGTATTCATAACCAAACAAGTAGGAAATATTCATGAACATTCTAGCCCGTGTTTTTGTAACTGGCCATGGGTTGTGGCTGGTATTTGAAATGACCTTTCACTATCCATTCTGTATTCCCTTTGCTTTCAGAAAGCACCTCAGCTGGCTGTGGGTCTTTTCCTGGTGGGTGACCCAAACCTTCATTCCCGAAAGGTCTGGGCCCTTGGTGGTCCTGCCTGGATTGAATCATTGTGGTTTTCCATTACCCTAAATCACAGACCATGGTCTACTAGGACACCCTGAGGGGCCTCCTCTATTCCAGACGTATTCTTGCTCCCCTCAATTGTGGACTCGTGGTCCAATCTAGGATCAGTCACCCCAGCCAGCACAGTAACTCCCTTATCTGCCTGCTGATTCAGAGGCTGTGGGAGGCCAAACAGGCCCAGCAGAAGTGCTCACTTCGAGTTCAGTGGCACCACTGGTGGGTCTCCTGGGGAAAACATTCCTCCATTTGGAAATCCGACTCCTAGGCCAGCAGAGCATGAGGTCATGGGAACAGGAAGCAAACATCTTGCTGCGAGGTCACTAGGGGTACTAGGGACTGGTGCCACTCTCATTGCCACCCCTTGATTCCCAGACCCATGAATCCTAGCTGTGGGAGAAACAGTACCCTACACTCAGTTCTGACTCAGAGCATATACTGCCTCCTGGAGAACTCTGGCCCAGCCCTGCAAGGCACTGCCACCCAGCTGGTGCTGTACTGGAGTCTTCAAAAGGCCATTCCACCATCCTATCAAACCAGCTGCTTCAAGATGGTCGGCAACATGGTCGTACCGGTGAATTCCACGAGCACGGGCTCGTTACCATACTCTCTTTGCCGTGAAGTGAGTTCCTTGGTCAGAAGCAGTGCAGTGTGGCATAGCGTGACAGTGGGTACGGCATTCTGTGAGTCCACAGACGCTAGTTTTGGCAGGAGCGTGACGTGCAGGGAAGGCTAATTCCAATCTAGAGTAAGTGTCTATTCCAGTGAGGACAAAATGCTGCCCCTTCCGTGATAGAAGTGATGCAGTATCATCAACCTGTCACCGGGTTGCTGGCTGATCACCCCAGGGAATGGGGTCACCAGGTCAGTGGCTGATCTCACCCCAGGGATTGGGGTCACTGGGTCGGTGGCCGATCTCACCCCAGGGATTGGGGTCACCGGGTTGCTGGCTGATCACCCCAGGGAATGGGGTCACCGGGTCGGTGGCCGATCTCACCCCAGGGAATGGGGTCACTGGGTCGGTGGCTGATCTCACCCCAGGGAATCGGGTCACCAGGTTGCTGGCCGATGTCACCCCAGGGATCAATGGCCCCATGTCAGGGGCTCAGGGTTGGTCTCTGTTGCTGGCAGATGGGGCATTCAGCAGTGGCTGTAGCCAGGATGGCCATAGTGAGTCAAAGTCTGTGCTGTGAGCCCATGAATAACTTTTATCCCTGCTCTCATGGCCACTTTGTTCATGAGCCCACTGAGCACCAACCGTGGTGTCGGGGGCGAGAGGCGGAGCAGCACCCGGAGCACGGGTCATCCTGTCGCTTGATGATTCAGACCCTTCCCTGGTGAGGCCATCCTTTGACAAGCATTTACACGGGACACAAGTATCTTCATGGTTTGTGTCCACATACCTCTTCTCTCAGTTCCCTGGGTTTCCCTGTCACCAAATTTCCAGTCACGTTCCTTCCAAGTCCCTGACTCTCCAGGCAAATCATTGGCTACAGTCCGTGAATCGGTGTATGCTCTCACGTCCGGCCATTTCTCCTTCCAAGCACAACTAACAACCAGGTGCACTGCACCAACGTCTGCCCACCAGGAGGATCTGCCTCCGCCACTGCCCTGCAGGGAAGTCCAAGGAAGAGGCTGGAGGGCAGCTGCTCAGTTTTGGGCGGAGCCTGCACGTGGTGTAGAACCATCCGCAAACTGGGACGTGAGTCTTCGCTTTCTCTGTCATGGGGGACTCTCCATGACGCTAGAGGTGCTGGGAGAGGGGAGGCAGGGTGGAGTTGCGGGAGTGGGAACCAAAGGCCTTTGAAGCTGCTTCTTCATCTAACTTCCCGGTGCCTTCAGGGCCTGCTTGGGCCCGGTCACATGTATACCATTTCCATTAGATGGTGAAGCACCGTGCGGCTGCACACACCCAACTTTACGGCTTGATGGGTCAGAGAACCTCCAGTTCACGACGGGCAGCTCAGGCCACATGGTAACTCCGTGGCCCATGGCTAAGCATCAGTCTCCCAGAAGGCCCAGGAGCAGACCAGAAGCTGTGTCTCAAAAGGAGAGCACTGTCCACAGGATGGCAGAGCTTTGCTCCAAAATCCTATAGGCTTGCTCTGATTCACATGTAGGCCTGCCAAAGGCTGCAGACAGCATCCCTGTCTGCCACGGTCTCGTCAAGCACCACTGGACCGGCTGGATCACGTGGCCCACATGGAGAGCAGCTTGCATCGCAGTCAGAACCCACTGCAATGCCGTCTCTCACTCTGGTCTCTCTTAAAGCTCACTCTGTATCAGGTCACTCTATAACTAGGTCAGGCTAACACACCCAAATGAGGATTATGTTGTCTTTAAATATCTGGACACTCAATGGCCCAGTCAAGCTGACACATACAGTTACCCATCACACACACTGACATGGGGTATCTTTAAGATGTAGCACAAGAGAAAGAAAGGTGCAGAAGAGGTAGGAAATACTAAGCTATGACTTGTCTGTTTTTTTTTTTTAAAGAAACAGGGTCTTGGCCAGGCGCAGTGGCTCACGCCTATAATCCTAGCACTTTGGGAGGCCGAGGGGGGCGGATCACGAGGTCAAGAGATCAAGACCATCCTGGCCAACATGGTGAAACCCTATCTCTATTAAAAATACAAAAATTAGCTGGGTGTGGTGGTGGACGCCTGTAATTCCAGCTACTCAGGAGACTGAGGCAGGAGAATCGCTTGAAGCCGGGAGGCAGATGTTGCAGTGAGCCAAGATCTCACCACTGCACTCCAGCCTGGCGACACAGTGAGACTCCATCTAAAAAAAAAAGGGGGGGGGGAAGAAATGGGGTCTTGCTCTATCTCCCAGGCTGGGGTATAGTGATATGATCACGGCTCACTGCAGCCTCCAACTCCTGGGCTCAAGTGATCCTCTCACCTCAGCCTCCCGGGTAGCTGGAACTACAGGTGCACTTCACCATGCCTGGATAATTTTTTTTTTTTTTTTTTTTTTTTTAGAGACAGAGGTCTCACTATGCCCTCCAGGCTGGTCTTGAACTCCTGGCTGCAAGTGATCCTCCCAGCTTGGCCTTCTGAACTGCAGGGATCACAGGCATGAGCCACTGCACCTGGCCCCATTTGTAATTATTTTAAGTGGTGAAAAACATGTGTACACACACACACGCACACACACACAAATATAATACTTACATATGCATGAAATAGATCTGGAAAGACATTTAAGGAATAGTAGCAGGTTGCTTGGGGAAGGGAATTGGAAGACTAGAAATAGATGCGAGAAAAATATGGAAGGTATGAGTTTAGTCCAGAAATAGTTTTTGAATTTTTGAATAAGAACTTATTCAAAGGATAAGCTACTGTAAGTGCAGAACGAAATATTTAAAATTCAGCAGGACAACTCTGAATGAAAGAGAAAAATTATCTCACACAGGAAAAATCAAATTCCGTCATAACAAAGCTGTTATTTCTACAAAATGTTAGTAGAAAACGAACATTTGGATGATAGAAGTTTTCTCAGTCCAGTTCATTCAGGAAATAATTGATTCCACAAAATCTGAATCAAAATGGATGCAAACGAAAAATTTATCCCATTTACTTGGGAGTTGCCTGTAAAAGATTTCACTTGCAGATTAATGCTGTATTAACAATTTTTTTTTTTTTTTTTTTTGAGACGGAGTCTCACTCTGTCACCCAGGTTGGAGTGCAGTGGCACGATCGCAGCTCACTACAACCTCTGCCTCATGCATTCAAGCGATTCTCCTGCCTTTCTAGTAGCTGGGATTACAGGTGTGCACCACCACGCCCAGCTAATTTTTGCATTTTTAGTAGAGACAGGGTTTCACCATGTTGGCCAGGCTGGTCTTGAACTCCTGACCTCAGGTGATCCGCCTACCTCGGCCTCCTAAAGTGCTGGAATTATAGGCGTGAGCCACTGCGCCCGGCCTGTATTACAAGTTTTAATGTCTGTTTTATATTTTCCTTTTTAAAAAGTTCGTATTTTGTGACAGATCCACTAATAAAGGAAATTACTTGATAGAGAAGTGCATAAAGCAGAATATGGAGGTGAGATCTGACAAGGATCAAGATGAAGAAAGAGCTATGGCAGACGTGTGGTGCAGATCTTTCTGGCACCAACTTGACCTGTAACTGTGGGAAGCCACCATTATTTATTATTCTTTCTATTATTCCTTTTATCCCTTAGCAAAGCAGGACAAGTCTGGTGTCTGGGTTTTTTTTTTCTTTTTCGAGATAGTTCTCACTCTGTCACCCAGGCTGGAGTGCAATGGTACGATGATGGCTCACTGAAGCCTCGAGCACCCGGGCTCAAACAATCCTCCCACCTCAGCCTCCCAA
>NW_012106474.1:710054-733103 GCF_000951045.1 Mandrillus leucophaeus | reverse complement strand
TAGTTTTTTTTTGTATTTTTTAGTAGAGAAGGGGTTTCACCGGGTTAGCCAGGATGGTCTCGATCTCCTGACCTCGTGATCCACCCGTCTCAGCCTCCCAAAGTGCTGGGATTACAGGCTTGAGCCACCACGCCCGGCCCACTATGCATTTTTCTATCTGCTTCCAACACTTTTCAGATCAGATCTGAGGATTATAACTTGTTCCTACGCGGGGCATGGTGGCTCACGCCAGTAATCCCAGCACTTTGGGAGGCCGAGACGGGCAGATCACTTGAGGTCAGGAGTTCAAGACCATCCTGGTCAACATGGTGAAACCCTGTCTCTACTAAAAATACAAAACATTAGCCAAGCCTGCTGGCACATGCCTGTAATCCCAGCTACTTGGGAGGCTGAGGCAGGAGAATTGCTTGAACTGGGGAGGCAGAGTTTGCAGTGAGCCGAGATCTCACCATTGCACTCCAGCTTCAGTGAAGAAGCAAGACTCTGTCTCAAAAAAAAAAAAACAAAAAAACAACAACAAAAAAAAACCCTAAACTTGGACAGAAGCACCTGTGTCTTCCTGGGCACAAGTTGTAAAAGCAACACGTTGAGTTCAGATTTTCTCCTGGCATGAAGCAAAATTCAGAGCAGGGAGCACGATCACAGTCCTGTGTGGGAAGATCATTCTGTGAATCGTTTGGAGAAGAGCAACGTAGGAGTCCCAAAACCAGTTAAGAGCCTATTAATTAAGAGGCCGGGTGCAGTGGCTCACGCCTGTAATCCCAGCACTTTGGGAGGCTGAGGTGGCAGGATTGCTTGAGCCCAGGAGTTTAAGACCAGTCTGGGCAATAGAGTAAGAACTAGTTTCTATAAAAAAGGGTTTTAAAAATTAGCCTAGCATGGTGGCACACACCCATGGTCCCAGCTACTTGAGGGGGCTGAGGTAGCAGGATTCCTTGAGCCCAGGAGGTCCAGGCTGCAGTGAGCCGTGATGGTGCCACTACACTCCAGTTTGGGCCATAAAGAAAGACCCTGTCTCTGAAGAAAAGAGGCTCAGAGAAGACATTACTTCCAATTAGATTAATCAGAAAAGGTAAGTTTTGAAGGGCAGGAATCTTTTAAAGACAGAACTGAGCGGCATGGGTAGAGTGTTGTGAGAAGAAAAAAGAATTACTAGCAAAAGTTCACAAGGGTCCGAGCGCAGTGGCTCACGCCTGTAATCCCAGCACTTTGGGAGGCTGAGGTGGGCGGATCACCTGAGGTCAGGAGTTCAAGAGCAGCCTGGTCAACAGGGTGAAACTCTGTCTCTACTAAAAATATAAAAAATTAGCTGGGCATGGTGGCTCACGCCTGTAGCTGGGGTTGGGAGCCTGAGGCAGGAGAATCACTTAAAGCTGGGAGGTGGAGATTGCAGTGAGCCGAGATCACATCATTGCACTCCAGCCTGGGCGACAGAGCGAGAGTCCATCTCAGAAAAAAGAAAAAAAAAAAATGTGGCCCCCAACCAGCAGTAGCATCACCTGGGAAATCCAAAATGTACACACCCACCTCAGACCTTAGTCAGAAACTAACTCTGCACTCAGCAGCTTAACCACCTGGTTCTCAGTGATGGTTTGGGGCAGTCTCAGGGACCTGCAGGAAGCCCAGCCCTCGCCTGGCCAATACTCTATTTATGAAGATGAACAGACGATGCTGTTACATGACCTTCACTGTGGAGACAGAAGGGAGGGACCGACAGTGCCCAGGGCTGGGCCTGGGGGACCCCATCCGGAGCCTGGGGTGCTGTTTATCGCCGGCTGCCCATGGGACCCCACGACTCATGGCTGGAGGCCCCACGCCCCCTGCCTTGCTTCCATCTGCTGCAGCCAGCAGTGTCAAGCCTTATCCCATCTGTCACACCAGCCCAGACGATAAATGTCCTCCTGTGGGGAAAGTGACTTCAGAGAGAAAAGCTAAGGCCACTCCACCCCCACATGAGCCTGTGCAGCTGTCTGGTCTCCATTTTTGCCGGGTGGGGTATTCCATCCTGGTCTGGGGCAACGTGTCCCGAAAGTACGGCTTCCAGTAAGGCTCATTAGGTCCCACCCATTTCTTCTCTAGGTACCCAAAGACCCCTCCCCCCAACTTTTTTTTTTTGAGATGGAGTCTCGCTCTGTCTCCAGGCTGGAGTGCAGTGGTGCCATCTCGGCTCACTGCAGCCTCCGCCTCGTGGGTTCAAGCAGTTCTCCTCCCTCAGCCTCCCGAGTAGCTGGGACCACAGGTGTGCGGCCACCATGCCCAGCTAATTTTTGTATTTTTAGTAGAGACGGGGTTTCACCATGTTGGCCAGGCTGGTCTCTATCTCTTGACCTTGTGATCCGCCCGCTTCAGCCTCCCAAAGTGCTGGAATGACAGGCGTGAGCCCCCGCGCCCGGCCAATATCCTTAAGAGGACACTTCACTTCTTACAACTCACACGTATCTGTGAGGCTCCTGGGCTACGGAAGACCCCAGTCCTTTCGCAGCTCTTGATGGAAATTGTGTTTCAGCCTTCTGAATAAAACGACCACTGTTTACTTAGAGGAACCTTTTTTTTCTTTTTGACAGGGTCTGGTTCCATTACCACGCTGGAGTGCAGTGGCATGATCATGACCCACTGCAGTCCCAACCTTCCGGACTCAAGCAATTTTCCTGCCTCAGCCTCCCGAAGCGCTGGGATTACAGGTGTGAGCCACCATGCCCAGCAAAGGAATCTTTTTTGATCAACATCTTCTGAGAGCCCCTGGCCCAAGTAAGCAGATGCTTGCTACGGCACTGCCTTCAGGCCATTAGCAAAAAGTGGGCTTAAATGCCCAGAGGCGTTCCCAGGCCACATTTTGTTCATACCAGGAGTGCACAATGATGCCAAAGTGTTAGCATTCTTGGGACTGAAAACCTCCCTCCAACATGCCCTAGGATTTTCCTGGATACGACCAGAAATCCATTCCCAATTTCTCTGCCTCCAGGCCCCGATTCTGGATTCCTTAAAGAGGAGAACATGTTCTTGGTTCCCAAAATATGCTTGCAGTGCAGCGGTATAACGGCAAATGTTTAACAACAATAACAAAAAGGCCCTAACTGGCCAGGAGTGGGGACTCTCGCCTGCAATCCCAGCACTTTGGGAGGCCAAGGTGGGTGGATCACCTGAGATCAGGAGTTCAAGACCAGCCTGACCAACATGGTGAAACCCCGTCTCTACTAAAAATACAAAAATTAGCCAGACATGGTGGCACGTGCCTGTCATCCTCGCTACTCAGTAGGCTGAGGCAGGAGAATCGCTCAAACCTGGGAGGTGAAGGTTGCAGTAAGCCGAGATTGCACCACGGCACTCGAACCTGGGTGACAAGAGCAAGACTCTGTCTCAAAAGAATAATTTTAAAAATTAAGGCAATACATTATCAGGAGTTTTTGAGCTGGTTAAGTACAGTTATTATTAAACATTACATTCTTGGCTCATGCCTGTTGTCCCAGCACTTTGGGAGGCCGAGGGGGGTGGATCATGAGGTCAGGAGTTCAAGACCAGCCTGGCAAACATGGTGAAATCCCATCTCTACTAAAAATATAAAAATTAGCCGGGTGTGGTGGCAGGTGCCTGTAATCCCAGCTACTGGGGAGCCTGAGGCAGAGAACTGTTTGAACCCAGGAGGTGGAGGTTGCAGTGAGCCGAGATTGTGCCACGGCACTCCAGCCTGGGTGACAGAGCAAGACTCTGTCTCAAAAGAATAATTTTTAAAAGTAAGGCAATAAATTATCAGTTTTTTAGCTGATTGTTAAGCATAGTTATTATTAAAAATTACATTTTATACATTTATAATCAAATTATACTAAAAACAGGTAATGTGTGTTCAAAACTCACCACCTCCTAAAAGTTTTACTACACCGTACTCCTATCTATGCTGTTGAGGTTATTTCCATAGATTGTATCTGTGTGATAGAAACATTGTCTAACCACATACTGCTGTGAGTCTTCCCAATTCTGACTGATGACCTCGCTTAGTTTGAAATCAGCCACGATGGGGATATTGACACCACTCAAGTCAGCAAATGCTATAAGTTAGGATTTTTTTTTTTTTTTTAGACAGAGTCTTGCTCTTGTCACCCAGGCTGGAGCACGATGGCGCGATCTTGGCTCACTGCAACCTCCACCTCCCGGGTTTAAGTGATTCTCCTGTCTCAGCCTCCCAAGTAACTGAGATTACAGGCGCCCGCCACCATCTGGTTAATTTTTGTATTTTTAGTAGAGACGGGGTCTCCTGCCTCAGCCTCTCAAGTAGCTGGGAATACAGGCGTGCACCACCATGCCCAGCTAATTTTTTTTTTTTTTTTTTTTTGTATTTTTAGTAGAGATGGGGTTTCACCATGTTGGTCAGGCTGGTCTCGAACTCCTGACCTCATGATCCACCGCTCTCGACTCCCAAAGTGCTGGAAGACAGGCGTGAGCCCCCGCGCCCGGTCCGCGCAGTTCCAGCACACGTTCACGCGTGTCTACAAAGCGTCCAGCCCTCACCGCACCTTCCGGGGCCACAGGATTTAACCCCTCCTCGCCCGATGACAGCAGGAGGCGGAAAGGGCAGCGGGAATGCTCGCGCGCCCCCTCCCGGCGATCCGGAGCACGGCAGCCCCTCAGCAGCGCGTAGGAGCCCCGCGCGGGGCCGAGACGCGAGAGCACGCGCAACGCTTCCTGGGAAATGTAGTTGGATGTCGGATTGGAACTACAAAGCTCTGTACTCACCGCGCTGCAGCCCCGACCGTGCGGGCGCTTTCTGGTGAATCTGAATCTCGTTTGTCTGTGACGTGGGGAAAGCTGTTCAAGCCCAATTCCATTTTCACAAGACGCTTTCTTTTTGGAAACACGATAGCGCTGCCGCTGATGCGCGCACGACGTCTCTTGCGGCCGCGGCTTCCTCTTGCTGCGAATCTGCCGTTGCAGACGGTGGCTAGTGTCAGGGCCCGCAGCGTGACGCTTGTCGAATCTGCTGCGGGGGGAAGGACGCGAGGGTTGCTTGGGCAGCGGCTGTCATGGCGGCGGCCGCCCCCAATGCCGGGGCTTCGGCCCCTGAGGCAGCCGGTTCCGCCGACGCTCCGCTGCAGTACAGCCTTCTCCTGCAGTACCTGGTGGGTGACAAGCGTCAGCCCCGGCTCCTGGAGCCTGGGAGCCTGGGCGGGATCCCAAGTCCAGCCAAGAGTGAGGAGCAGAAGATGATCGAGAAGGTGATGGAAAGCTGTGCCTTCAAGGCTGCGCTGGCCTGCGTGGGAGGTGAGGCCGGGCGAGTGGGATGCTTGGGAGGCTGAGGGCCTGGACGGCAGTGGGGATCTCTGCAGAGAAGACCACGCGCCTGCGAGGCGAGGGACTGCGGGCCTTGACCTTGACCACACCCCCACCTCGTTCCGTGGACGTCACCTCTCCTGCCCGCTCAGCTCAGCTTTCTTGATGAAAATTGCATCCGAGGATCGGTGCTGTGGTTGGGGCCTAAAAGTTATTACATGACATCCTGGCTCACACGGTGAAACCCTGTTTCTACTAAAAATATAAAAAATTAGCCGGGCGTGGTGGTGGGCGCCTGTAGTCCCAGCTGTTCGGGAGGCTGAGGCAGGAGAATCGCTTGAACCCAGGAGGCGGAGGTTGCAGTGAGCCGAGATCGCGCCATTGCACTCCAGCCTGGGCGACAGAGCGAGACTCCATCTCGAAAAGAAAAAAGTGATTACATGGGTGACTTCATTCATCCGTTCATTCCCTTGAATTCGCTCATTTTCTTAAATCCTTCAACAAATCGTTCCTAAGCAACTATCACGTGCCAGGAGAGAGAGACAAGAGCCTGGTCTTCACGGGCCCGTATTATACTATGTGGAGAAGAATGTCGAGCAGGAACTCTGCAGAGGAATGATGCAGACATATGGAAATGCACATGCAGACGGCGCTAGGGCAGCGGTTGCTTGAGGTTTGAAAAACTGAAAGACCACTGTGACTAGACAGCAGCGAGCAAGGACAGACGAAGTCTGCACTTGTCCTTCTACGTTTCCCTTAAGCTTTTTGGAGATTTGAGAATGTACGGTATTCCTTCTGGGTGCAGGGTAAATAGGTTGGCTACATTTGCAGATGAGTTTAAGTCTCACTGAGAATGAAAGACATTTAAGAAATGAATGTAGTGAGAATGTCAATGAAAACAAGTGAAGTAGGAAGAAAGGTCTTTTTTGTTGTTGTTGAGTAAGACCATAGGTGAGACTGGAGCTGCGTCTTGAAGGATTGAGAAAATACAGGTAGGCGGAGTGGGTGCGGTGGCTCATTCCTGTATAATCCCAGCTCTTTGGGAGGCTGAGGCGGGTGGATCGCTTGATCCCAGGAGTTCGAGACCAGCCTGGCCAATATAGCGAAACCCCATCTCTACGAAAAATACAAAAATTAGCTGGTATGCACCTGAGAGCCCAGCTACTCGGGAGCCTGAGGCAGGAGGATCTCTTGAGCCCAGATGGTTGAGGCTGCAGTGAGCTGTGATCGAGTTACCGCACTCCAGCCTGGGTGACAGAGCAAGATCTTGTCCCCCGAAAAAAAAAAAAAAAAGGACCAGGCACAGTGGCTCATGCCTGTAATCCCAACACTTTGGGAGGCCAAGGCAGGCGGATCACGAGGTCAAGAGGTCAAGACCATCCTAGCCACATGGTGAAACCCCATCTCTACTAAAAATACAAAAATTAGCTGGGCATGGTGGTGTGTGCCTATAA
Organism: Mandrillus leucophaeus; assembly: GCF_000951045.1. Taxonomy (NCBI): domain Eukaryota; kingdom Metazoa; phylum Chordata; class Mammalia; order Primates; family Cercopithecidae; genus Mandrillus; species Mandrillus leucophaeus. Next base: position 726,387 of record NW_012106474.1, on the reverse strand, counting down.
TCCCAGCTACTCGGGAGGCTGAGGCAGGAGAATGGCTTGAACCCAGGAGGTGGAGGCTGCAGTGAGCCAAGATCGCACCTTGCACTCCAGCCTGGCAACAGAGTGAGACTCCATCTCAAAAAAAAAAAAAAAAGAAAGAAAGAAAATACACTTAGGCAAAGGAGAAATGTTATTTCAAGTTTGGGGTTGAGTCGGGGGGAGATTTGGGCGTTTTGCTTACAGGCATTAGGGCAGTAGTTGATGTTTTTTACAAAGAGTAACAAGTGGTAATGAACATGGTGAATTAGGATAGAGTATGGTGAAGGAAAGAAAAATCTGTGGATGAGAAGGCCAGAGAGGAAGTTTGCGAGACTGAAGCTTCATGAGGGCATGGACTGGGTGTTTGCTCCTCACTCCGCCTGACCCTAATAAATCACTGATAGAGTTGTTGAAAGGATGAATGGGGTCTTCATAGTGCCCCACAGTTGAAGTGATGAAGGCCCCGGACTGGGGTGGTAATTGTGGACGTAGGCAGGGATGGACTTGACTTGCAAAAGTAGGATGAAAGATTTTGCCGTGTTTCATGACTGACTGGTTATAGGAGGAAGCAAAGAAGCCGTCAGAGGTGCTCCTAGTGTTTGGAGATGGCATGACTGGAAGGAAGGAGCTGTAGGCAGGAAAGTCTGGAGGGGAGGTGCCCATGATTGTATTGAACTCATATTGACCATGAAGCCATGAGAGGGCATCCACATGGACATGTCCAGCAGGCTCAGGAAGGTCAGATGTGGAAAACAGTGTGGGATTTGCCATTAGGTAGCTGTGTGGCTTTGGGAGAAGTTGCTTAACCTCTCTGAGCCTCAGTTTATCTATAGAAAGGAGAGGCTAATAGCATCTGTCTCACTGGATTATTGTGAAGAATGAAATGAGGCTGTGGCATATCTGGCATGTGGTGCTCAGTAAAGCATTACTGTGAATGTCACAGTGGCCAAGAGAGTGATTTGCCAAGTGGATAGCTGAACTTGAGGGTGACTAGTTTACATATGAGAGAGTGTAGAGAGAATAAGAGGGTTCAAGATGGAATCCTGAGAAATGTTAGGGAATGGAAGAAGAAATCCTAGAGGAGACAGAGAAGATGATGTCAGTCAGACAGACCCTGGATTGTGCAAAACTCTCCACCAGGCAAGTGGAGAGTTTGAGTGGCAAGAGGGGGGTGTCCTTTGCACCAGTGGTCATCCAAAAGTGTGGCCCTTCCAGGATGATCCCAATACAGTGATCCAGAAAACATCCAAAGACACCTTCATCTCTGTGTTTGCTTCTAGGATTTGTCTTAGGCGGTGCATTTGGGGTGTTTACCGCCGGCATCGACACGAACGTGGGCTTTGACCCGAAGGATCCTTACCGTACGCCGACCGCGAAAGAAGTTCTGAAAGACATGGGGCAGAGAGGAATGTCCTATGCCAAAAATTTTGCCATCGTGGGAGCCATGTTTTCTTGTACTGAGTGTTTGGTAGAATCTGTAAGTGTCTCTGCCTTCGGAGAAATCCTTGCTGGGGCCGCCATTTCATGACTTTTAAAGAGAAACTGCTCTTTAAAAGTTATCTGAAAGTTGTCACTAGAAAGCAGATCAGAAGCATCAGATACGTTCTAGGTTGAACTTCCATAAAATAGTCTCTAATGCAGACTTTTTGTGTGTTTACGGTATGGGCTTGCATTATATTTTACTTTTTGTAGGCTAGAAGGTAGCTAATGATTTTAAACATGAGACTTACTGGAGAGCCCCTTGAAGAAATTTTGATTACATTTCAAATGCTGGACTTGGTTTCAGCACTGTGGTGCCACCTGCAGGAAGCATCTATGAACACATACTATATATATACACACGTATATATACACATAGTATGTATATATACATATATACACACACACGCTGTATACTTATGAACTGTATCTTTGAGAAAGATTAGGTTTCCTTTGGGTAGGGACTGAATGAGCTAACTAGCAACCCTGTGTATTCTTCCTTAATGGTCCCGCTTGGCTTGTTTCTTTGGCTCTAACATGTACTTCTCCGCCCACAGTACCGGGGAAAATCGGATTGGAAGAACAGTGTCATTAGTGGCTGCATCACTGGAGGAGCCATTGGTTTCAGAGGTTAGTAAACGGCTCTCGAATGCTTTTCCTTTGTGGCCTGGGACAACGTGCTGAGGTTGTCATTTCCAAACACACGAGTGTTCCAGGGACACTTGATCTTCTTCCCCTCTGACAAATAAATCCTGTTTGTTTCTGTGTTAACTCGGGTTTGGAAACTCGCTAGGATCTAGATTAGGGTTTCTCATTGTTGGCACTATTAACATTTTCGACCAGATGAGTCTTTGCTGGGATTGGGTCTGTTTTGTGCATTCTGAGATGTTTAGCAGTACCCCCGGCCTCTACCCACGAGATGCAAGCAGCATCCCTGTCAGTTGTAACAACTTTTTTTTTTTTAAAGAGACCGAATCTCACTCTGTTGCCCAGGCTGGAGTGCAGTGGCATGATGTTGGCTCACTGCAACCGCCACCTCCTGGGTTCAGGTGATTCCCCTACCTCAGCCTTCCAGGTAGCTGGGATTACAGGCACCTGCCACCACGCTCGGCTAATGTTTTTTTTTTTTTTTGGTATTTTTTTAGTAGAGACCGGATTTCACCTGGTCTCAAACTCCTGACCTCGTGATCTGCCTGCCTCAGCCTCCCAAAGTGCTGGGATTACAGGCGTGAGCCACCGCATGTGGCCAACATTTTTCTCAATCATTCTAGGCAATTGTCTGTTTTGATTCTAGACAGAAATTATAACAGTAGTATCTTTCTGCCCTCGGGGACTCTGATTTTTACCCATTGAATGCTAAGTTCAGATATTCTAGAAATATTAGATTATCAGCTCTAAAAAAAAAAAAGAAGAAGAAGAAAAACAATTTGCTGCCACTTCTCCCTGTTGGCATGTCCGTTCAGAGTGTGGGGGAGGGCCTTGGTGACTTGACTTTCCTAGAAGCATCAGTGTTTTATCACTGGGCCACTTTCCATCTGTCATGCCCTGACTTACCCAGAGCAAAAAGCTGGTTTTCTCATCTTCTGAGGGACAGGATGATTTGCCGTCATGAAACTGGTTTTGCTCCTCAGGCACCATTAATGACTGACCAAGTAACTTCTCTGCCGGTCGTCCCATGGCTCAGCTATGCCAGGGCCTCTCTGAGAAGCTCCGCTGTCTTAAGGACTGCTTTGATCACCTTCCCAGGAACTCATTCCATAAACAAATCAGGGTCAAGGCCATATGCTTTCATTTGATTCCAAGGGCTGCTTCTCTTAACCAGTTTCCTGCCTGTGAGGGGCTGTTTCCCTAAGACTAGAAATACCCTTTGAAGGAGAAAAGCTAAACAAACGTAGTTAGATAAAGCACACTGGATTAGATCACATACACTGCTTCACTGATGTCTTCCGGAGCGATGATCGCTTGAATGACTCGCAGTGCTTAAGCTTGGTTCATGGCACCTGAGGGTGTGCAGACATTCCACGAGTGCCTCCTGACCCAGCAGGTGTCACTCACCACAGGTCGTGTTCTTTCTGTTTGTTTGACAGCTGGCTTAAAGGCTGGGGCCATTGGTTGTGGAGGTTTTGCTGCTTTCTCTGCTGCGATTGATTATTACCTCCGGTGAGAGTAACTGCCTGTGGGGAAGGACGATGCCAGCTCTCCAGAGCGAGCCCAGGCTGCTCTCCGGAGGACAGTGTCCGGACCACACCAGGGCCTGGCTTCAGGGCCCGAAGACATTCGTTTCCCCTCGTGTCACTGGTATTCTGAGGGAGCTGCCTGGCTTCTCTGCCTCCAGCCTTCGGGGAGCCACACTTGGCTGCTCCTGGACTCCAGCCAACCTTCACAGAGGACGTCCCATGCCGGATTCTCTCAGAGCAGATCGGGAGACAGGATGTTGACATATAGGAATTCAGCTCCACAAAGCTTCAGGCCTGACCACAGCTGGCCCTCTAGGTTGTTTGGTGTTGTGGGCACAGAGGTGGCAGTGTCTCTACAGGCACCCGGGAAGCTGTTCTACTGTGGAACTCCGTGCAACTATCCGTCTCGAATACCAGGGCAGGGCAAGGCGGACTGATGCCGTCCAACCAATTATCTCACTTGTTTTGTGTTCTGCCATCCTTTTTTTAAAAAAATACACCCCCACCCCCCGCCACACACACCTTACAGTTCAAAAGGTTGGTTTATTTCTATTTTCAAATTCCCTAATTCTAAAAACAGTGCCAGGTGGCCCAGAGATACCATCTGAAGGGAAAGAATGGCAAAGCTCTGAGGAGGCTGGGGATGGGGAGGCTGAGGCAGGGTTGCTAGAGGACTGTGTCATCCTCACCAAGATCGTTACATCTGCCAGGGCCTGCCTCAAGAAGCCCAGCCCAGCCTCTTCCTGGGATGCACTGAAATCCCATCCATGAACTCGTTGGGCCCTCCTGTGCTGGCCGAGAGGCACACACTGGCTTCTCAGCGTGACTGCTGGACCAGGCCGAGCTCGAGGTCACACGTGAAGGGCCCTGCTGTGGTCATCTTGGTGACTCGGTCACAGCAGCTACTGGCCAAGATCAGACGTCGCTGAGGGGCAGTTCACCACCACTCTCGTTCTCCAGTGTCAGGGAAGTGTTTTAACATGTCGTGTTTTCCACTTGACCTTGTGGTATTTTTCTTGGACTAGTTGTGTGCCATGGGTTTAAAAACAAAAAAAAAGCCGTCTACAGTTAGGCTTCAGCACTGCTGCCGCTTTACCCTGGTGCTCTGCGGGGGAGACGGCACTGATGGAGTCAGGCCTTTGCTCTTGGGAGGGGCACAGGCAGGTAGCTTGGTGGGGGCCACACAATTCTGGGCACCTTCAGCCAGTGGTAACGAGTCTCCTTTTTCCTATAATACAGTTAATTCCTCTGCCCTTTCTTTTTCTGCCTCCTTCCTCATCTGCCCCGTCTTCTAGCCCACACACTCTTAACCAGAGTTCAGACTCAGCTTACATGGCCTGGTGGCCCGAGTGTGTGTGTGTACACATGAGTGATGTCAAACCCAGCTGGTAACACCTTCCTTGGGTCATGTTTGCCATTTCCTTGGAATATGAGCTCCTGCTCAAGGCTCATGTCCTTTTACGGTGAATTCTATATAATGCCCCTCCCAGTCTCACAGCTAGGAGGCTTCATCACTACTCGGCCAGTTGGAGCATTCCCTAGAGCTCAGAACAAACTGTTTCCTCTACTGTCCCTAAATACAGGACACCTGCAGGCACTCTGAAGCAAGGGCAGACACTTCTACCTGGTACCTGTCAAAGTCCTAGGAGGCCTGGCATCTTCCATCTTTCAGTCTAGCACGTGGGAGCAAATGCAAGAAATGCTGCCTGGAAAGATGAGCTCTAGGGCTGTCAGTAGCCATCGGTTCCGTAAGCCAAGCATTGTCCACACCGCCTATTCGCTCGAGAGATGAATAGTTTCCTGTTTTAGATGGCTGGGGAGCCAGTATGAGCTCATAAACCAAACAGCAATTTTCAGAGACATCTGTTCCTGATCTTCAGAATAAACTCAGTGTCCAGTTGCTTCGGCTGGTGGGAGCCGATATTCATGCCACTGGCTCACCCAAAGGGAGGGTAGGCCCTCGGAGACCCAGCTTCTGACAAGCAGATCAGACCAAAAGGCTGCCTCAAAGATGTGCCACTTGGAAAGAAAGTGTAGAGAAGCGTTTACATCAAAGAAGATGCTTCCTCTCCAGTGGACAACGTCATGCCACTTTCAAGGCACACCAATGGCCAGGTCCCGGGTGGGACATTTGTACTGTAGCAGCACATGGCAAAGGTGAGCCAGAAGCAGCCTGGATGCTGGCTGATCTGGAGGCCTTTCTGAAGAGCAAGGAGAGGGCTCAAGCCCACCTCCCCGCAGCTCTGCCCCAGCCCCCATGGGCCACAGGGAGGCTCAAGGGGAGTGAATTAGGTAAACGGATTCCTGGAAACTCGCATCTGGATGCAGCTGGAAGAGTTAAATATTTAGATTGGTGGCTTCCCTGGACCACTGCGAACACAAACATCCACACACCAGGGCTGAGTTTTGTGCAAATGTTGGGGCTTTGCCTTTTTTATTAACATTTTCCTCTCACGTGGTTTACATCAATTTATAATAATCTACATAAGTTGAAACAGAACAGACAAAAAAATATATCCTTACCAACTTATTAAAGTCAGATATTCATGACAGGTCCCATCCTACCTGTGTATCAGCAGAAACTGGCAGCCATCAGCCATTGCTCAGCAAGGACAGGCAGACCGGGGTTCCTTAGCCTGACTCCTGCTGGGCACAGTGACTGGAGCTTCCAGGCTGCACAGTCCCTGCTCACAGGAGAACCCTTAGCGTGACTCCTGCCAGGTGCAGTGACTGGAGGTCCCGGGCTGCACGGTCCCTGGCTCCTGACTCCTGCGAGGTGCAGTGACTGGAGGTCCCGGGCTGCACGGTCCCCGGCTTACAGGAGGCCCCGCTGGGTGTTTGCTTGCTGCAGTTTAGTCCAGGTCGGGCACCTGACCCTCCCCGCTCTGGGGGTGGGATTTATAAATATGAGCCTTTGCGTTTCTCAGCCTTTGCAGCCTTCCCATAGCCTGTTCTCATATTGCCTCAGCAAGCTTGGGGCCGTGGGGCTCCCTGAGGCTGAGATGCGAAGGTGCCCAGTCTGGGCCGTGACTCACTCTGCCCCTTCCTGTCCATCGCTTTGGAAGCAAGCAGGAGCCTTCTGTGCCACACACCGACACTCGGATGCCAGGCAGGGACCTCGGGAAGGGCCAGGCGCTGGGTCTTTAGACTCACGTTCGCTGCCTGTTCCACGGAGCACGGGCTCCTTACAGGCGGCTGATGGTCAGGACTTCCTTCCTCATGGGCACGTCTCCTCCGTGCACAGAATATTTACTGTTCTGCCCAAGGCAACAGGAGTAAATGGGATCCAAAAGGGCTCTGCCCCTCACTGAGCAAGTGCTGCAGTGTTAGGGCCAGCACACCCTTCTTTCACACTCAGCCCTGAGCACAAGAATGGGAACTGAGCTCCCCAGTCCTGAGGGCCCAGAAACGACGCTCTGCACACAGAAGAGCCAGCAGCTTCACTGTGGCTGTAACTCAAGCCCCTGGAGCCGAGTGTGCTCTCCTAGGCTGAAGGCCCGAGGCTGGCAGCCACAGCTCGTATGGGAAACTGCGGTGGGAACACACCTCACTCCTTCCTAGGAAGTCTCCAAGTTGGGAATGGAAGCTTCGGGTCCCTACTCCCTGGCGGGTACCTACAGCACCAACAAGGAGGCCCCAGCAGAACCCAGCCCCGAGAGGCAGCTGTCTGACTCCCCACTCTCCCCACAACTTCTGGAGTTCCCAGCGTTTACCCAAAAGGCTGCGTCCGGAAGCTGGGGTGGCAGCACAATGGCCACCGCGGACCTGTGCCTTTCCTTCCCAGTTCTGAAGGACCTGTGGCAGTGCTTGGCTGTGGAGAGTGTGTAAAATCTAAGGCAAGAGTGCCACGAGGTCCTGCGGTACCAGGGACCTCCTGGCTGCAACCTGCCTGCCTGGACACCTGCTTCAGCCACATCAGTCACCCTCCAGGAAGCCTGGCCCCACTCGAAAAGCCCCCACAACTTGCTCCTAAGAGCTGTCCCGCCCGCGACCCGGGACACGCTGCGTGTGCGTTCCTCCCTCGTTCAGCCCGTCCCCACCTGAGACCCGGGACACCCAGCGCTGCTTGTGCATTCCTCCCCCCTTCAGCCCTTGATGTTCTCTCAGCAGGCTGACTGCCTCCTCCCCCACTCTCTCCTGACCCTCTGGCTATCTCAATAGCAGGTCACTTGTGAGTCTTTACACTCAAAGGAAATAGAACAGCAGGGAAGGGAACTGAAAAGCAGTAGAAGAAACAGTCAGAGATGCCTCACTGATAGGCAGGAGGCTGAACAGGTAAACCCCAGAAGTGGAGATTCCCAAACGGAAAATTCCAGAAATGGGTGCTCCAGCTCTGTGCTAAGCTGGGGACGAGTGTGAGTGTATCTCCTTGTCCAGCATTTGCACAGGCAGCAAGGCAAAGCAGGTGTGCTCCCAAAGGCGGAGGTCGAGGAGAGGCCGGCAGCGGCAAACGGCAGCACCCAACAGGCCACCGCTGTCCCCGCCACCCGGGGCCTCTTCAGAGCTTTCAAGGTGATGGAGCGAAGACCGAGGGTGCACATGCATGCAGGCAGGCCGGGAAGGAAGAGCGGGTGGAGGAAGACGGGGAGGCTGCCAGGAGACCGCCATCTGGGAGCAGGGCCAAGAGAGAAGCTGGCAGCAGTTACACAGCGCAAAATAAAAGGCCTTGGGCTGGACTCAGGAGGAAAGAAAGTGCTGGAGGAAATGAAGGAACAAAGCGGGCTGTCTGTGTGCCCACGCCGGGCCGGTCACTACCTTTTCTGCATGACAAGTGTACATAAAACAATTCCCGAACAGCACGGAGCATCAGACACAACCAGAGGAACAGAGGGCAGGAGGTGGGAGGCGGTGGTGAGGCTGGGGCTGGGCAGCCGGCTTTGTACAAGGTGGCACAAAAGACGGACGCATTCCAGTTCTTGGAAGCTGGCTTCCCTCGAGTCTGGAGCGCTGGGTTTGGGAGTTTTCTATTGCAGTCTTTCAGGTCTGGGCTGGGCCCCGGGCTGCAGGGGCTGGCTCCACCCCTCCCCGCAGCCCCCTGCCTCGCGCTACACGTCGGTGGAGAAGTACAGTGTGTTCCGCTTGAGTTCTGCGAAGGAAATGGGGGGGTGCTGCAGGTAGTAGAGAAGGACCTGGACCTGTGGGGAGACAGGAAGGCAGAGGCTGGGCTCCCTGTCCTCGGCCGTGCGCGAAGACGTGGTCCTTGCCGGCTCCAGCCTGTGTTGCCCCTCCCACTCCCTAGACTGGCTCCGGCCACCCCCCCTTCCTGGGCAGTCCAGGTGTTTGCCTTTCTGCAGCCGTGGAAGGCGCTACAGGGCAGAGGGTTGCGGGGGCCTGGGGCCACTTCCCCAACCTGGCCATAGGCTTCCGCTCTGTCCTGAGGCGGCCACAGTCTGACCCCTGCTCTGGGTCTTGCAGGAATCCCAGGGAGGCCTCCTGCCCTTGGAAGCAACCTCAGAGCTTCCATGTGTGAGGACAAGGACCCAGCATCTCCCCCACCCCCGGGCTTGCTTTCCGAGACCGAGGCCCTCCTGAGAATGCAGCCAGCATCCGGGACAGACATCCTCTGGGCCCTGGTTTAGGTTCACGCATTTGTTTTGGCCTGGGAGGGGCAGAAGTGTCTGCAGTCCTGCCTCCCTGGTGACACCCCACAGCCCATCAACCGAGCTTCCCATGAGGGAAGAGGCGTGGAGACTGAGCTGTTCTCTCTCCTCCTGAGGGGGCTTGTCTCACCCTCCGCCAGCCATGGACCTGGGCGGTGCTGGAGGGCCAGGGTACCTGCGCCATGACGTCATGGGACCAGAGTCACCCTCCGCCAGCCACGGGCCTGGGCGGTGCTGGGGGGCCGGGGTACCTGCGCCATGACGTCGTGGGACCAGAGTCGCCCTCCGCCAGCCACGGGCCTCGGCGGTGCTGGGGGGCCGGGGTACCTGCGCCATGACGTCGTGGGACCAGATGTCGGCAGCCGAGGTGACGTGTGCTTTGCTCTCCACTTCTGAGGGTCTCAGTAACGTGGGTCCAAACACGGTAGCCAGGTTGTGAAGTGACATTTTGTTGATGGGCTCCTTCTCGGCAACCCTAAAAAGGAGAAGATTTCGGGGAAGAAAGAAGCGCTTTCTCCGCAGCCACTCGGACTCCGGGACACTTGGCCTTCGCTGTAGGAGCTCCTGAAGGACTCCTGGACGGGCGTCACCATCTCCCTCTCCTAGGAGTGGGGACCTCCCCCGGGGGAAGGGGACTCATCCAGGAGAGCAGGGCCCAGCCAGGTGCCGGGTTCTGTGCTGACATCTCCAGCTGCTGGGCCCTCCCGAACTGACAGTGAACTGCCAGAGCCAGGGAGCCACAGAGGCCAACCCCAGCTCCCTGGCCTGAGAGCAAGTGCTGCTCTAAAAACTTCCCCTGTACCAGCTCACACTCGAGGCAGTCCTTTGAGGTGAATACGATTATCATTATCCCCATTGTTTAGATGAAGAAAACCAAGTAAGGAGGGGGTAAGTGACTTGCCCAAGGTCACACAGCTAGCAAGTGGTAGAGCTGGGATCTGAACGCAGGTGGCTGCCTCCAGGACCTATGCTCTTAACCGATCTGTCACTTACTCCTGTGCTAAGTGGTCCAAAGGAAGAGTCAAGCTGGGTGAGGCAGGGGAGAAAGGTAGGCAGGGCCTGGAGCCCAGCAGGAGTCGTTAGCTAGACCTGGGGCTCTGCCAGCTGTGCTGGGCCAGGAGCAACCCTACTTCCAGATGAGCCAGGGACTGCCCCCATGCCTTTCCGGTCCGTCTCATGGGACCCAGGGCTGCCTCCTGTGCCTCTCCGTCTGCCTCGTGGGACCCAGGGCTGTCCTCCCTCCGGATCCCCCCCTGCTTCTCTTGCTCAACAGGCCAGATGCTCTACGATGCTTCCCTGGGGTAACAGCAGGAGCTGCCATCAGGGCTGGTGTCCAGGCAAGCCCAGGGTCAGCAAACACATCAGAGGGGCTCTGGTTCTCCTTCAGTCTCAGAAAATGTTTCCGGGCTGAGACCCACCCAGCCTAAGCAGCGCCTCTCACCCCTCTCCATACCATCATTCCCACCCTCCAGGCAGGAGCTGTGGCCGCGCCTGCTTTGGAAACAGGCAAACAAACACTGTGATGCCAACAGGCAGCTGTGCAGCGGGGCCAGCCCCTCACCACACGCGCGCACACGGCCCAGCCAGGGGCCCAGATGTGGGAACAGACTGTGCCCAGTTCCCAGGGTGGAAGTCGAATGAATTTTCCCTTCTCACTCCTCCCCACAAGGCTTGCCAAACGCTTTCGGAATTGGTCAGGGCTCTAGTCCTGGCCAAACCAGAGGAAAAATGTTTCATGATGGGAACAACAAGACACCAGCCCCGGGCGCGTCCAGGTCTCCGCTGGCTCTCCCGAGCCTGGCCCGGCTGAGCTGCAGCAGGGGGCCTGGCCCTGAGTTGGGGCTGAGCTCAAGGAGGAACTGTTCTGCAGAGCAGTTTGAGGGGCTCCCTGGTCCTGGCGTGCAGGTGGGTTAAAGGGACGCCCAGGGACCACCTCCCCACACAAGCCTGAGGACCTCTTCAGGGCCACTTTCAGTTCTAAACTTTGCTATGGGTACAACCAACTTTAGCCACTCTTGGTTGGACCTGTCTAGAAAGGGTGGTGGGAGGGCAAGAAAGGTCTGAATTTAGGATCTGGAAGTTGAGGGCTCTAAGGACAGATCTGCTACTAACCCAAGCAAGTCTCCGCCTGGTGTGGGGACTCAGTTTCCCTATGTCAAGTGAGGTGTGGGCCAAGACCAGTGCGTTTCACCTGTTTTGACTGTGGCCCACAATACAGCCCGTTGTAACAGTCCACACGCCTCCAGGTAACTGAACAGCAGCACCTGCACTAAAGGCTTGCAGTGTATCCTACTGCTGTCCGTTCCCCACTTCATTCAGAAAAGGCTACACTGGTTAAATGAACCACCAGTGGGTCAGGACTCACTGATTATAAAACCTGCCTACAGTCCTAATACTGTCTGTTCTCCATTCACTTACAGAAGGCTGAATGGACTCAGTGAACCACTGGTAGGTCAAGGACCCACTGATTATAAAACCTGCCTGCAGTCCTGAGCATTCTGTGGTCAATATTTGAGGTTACTACTCGTTACAGGACCCAAATATTTCTCAACACAGAAAAACGTGAGTGCAAGAACTTGGAGAGCAAACTCTCACCCCCCACAGACAGCCCAACAGAGGCAGCGCCCACGCGGAGGGACTGAGGCGGTGGGGCCAGGGCCCCTCCCTGTTACCTTTTCAAGTGTTCCAGCAGGAAGAGGAAGGTGATGAGGTTGGGGTCGGGCAGGGAGCGGAGCAGGTGCATCATGCAGTTCTCCTTGGCAGCGGGGTCTGACAGGGCTGTGGGAGAGAAGGGCCAGTGTGGCGTTCAGCTCCAGGGGCTCCCCACCAGAGCCCCTGTGGTCATGAGGCTGTGGGCCCCTGCAGGAGACCCCAGGCTTCCCGGCGTTTGGGAAGCAGATCCCACAGGGGAGGGCCTCGTGTCTGGGTGGGCTATTAGCAGCTGCTTCCTTCAGGAGGCCTCACCATGACCGGTAACTCAGCCAGGAGGCCGGCTGGTGGGAGCAGACCCCCTTCCTGCAGCCGACTGCATGGGCCTGGGCGCTGCGGCATCCCGGGTCTCCTACTAGGACACCCCCTGGTCTGTGTGGCTAAAGATGAAGCCAGTAGGGACATATCCTGCCAGTGGTGGATTCTGTTTCTCAGCCCTCTCTGCTGCTGGCGTGTGGGTGTGAGCAACCTTCCGCTGGGGGGCTGAAGCTCTGGTCTGCCCCAGGAGAAGAAAAGGCTGAAGGGATGCCCTTGGGGCTGGGTTTGGCCCAGGTGGGTGGAGGCAGAAGGCCTGCTGGCCGGGGCCCTCAGCAGAGGTGACAGGACGGTGTGTGGTCTTGCTGGAAGGCTCAGCACAACCAGTCTCAAGTACCCTCTGGCTTGAACCAGCCTCCTCCTCGCCTCTGGAATGCCAGCCTCTGGCCACTCGCCTCAGGGCAGTCTGCCCTGGATGCTCGAGCTTGCGAGCAAGAGGCCAATGTCCAAATAGGAAGCAGAGGGGGCTGCCCGTGGGGACATCAGGGGCAAGAGGCAGGCCAGAAAGGGCCCAGTGTCTGCACCAGGTCCTAGCAGGCCACACCTCACCGTCGGGCCCCTCAGCCACAGGCCCCAGTGCACTGGAAAGGTCAGCCAGCAAAGGAAGCCACAGATACTTCTCCTGCTGATTACTTCTCCGGGCAGGGAGTCCTGGCTCAGTCCGGCCCAGCCCAGCCCTAGGAGCCCTCAGGGCCTCACCGATGCCCTCCATGAAGGCTGGGTAGAGTCGGTCTGTGAGGAGGGGCTCAGGCAGTTCCCGGAAGTAGAGCTTGAGCGTGCCGGCGATGGCATTGATGTCCATGTCGCTCAGCATCAGCAGGATGTCCTTGTTATCTGCAGGGGTGGGGCCGAGGTCAGGCAGCCTTAGCTGGGCCGGCGGCCCTGTTCCATGCCCCCACCCACTCCATCTCTGGTTCTGGTCTCCCCCGGAAAGGCAGGACATAGAGAATGCCCACAGGTGTCTGTGGGTCGGGGTCGGGGGAACGGGGAGACAGCCTGGGGCCATCTGCTGTGGCTGCTCGGGAGAGGGTGTCTGGGGAGTGAAATTCATCACCCAGAGTTCACAGCCACATTCATACCGTGTGGCCTGCACCTGCCTTCCAACGGGAACCTCCCCATCGCTAAGCCCCTGTCTGGAAGGCACTGCACGCTTTTCACACGTAAAAGCACGTTCCCACAAAGCCTCAGTTTCTAGGCTGCACAGAGGAGCCAAGGCCAGCAAGTTCCCAGGCCCCAGCCGGTCCTCCACTCCAGGCTCCCCACAGATTCATCCTGCCTGGTCAGTGCAGGTTTCTTGACAATTGGGTATGTGGTTGCTGCAGCATGAACCAGCAGGAGCAGGAAGGAGAAACCAGAAAGGCCAGGCCTGTGCTGCCCCGGCGGGGACTTGGGGCCCTGGAGACAGCAGTGCAGGCTCAAAGCCCTTTCCCCGCGATTCACTAGGCACCCAGGAACTAGCAAGAAAGCCAGCCACGCAGACTCTGGTTAGATCTGAGTTTAAGTCCAGAACCAAAACCCACAAGCTGGGTCATCCTGGGCAAGCAAGTCGGCCCTTCTGAGTTTCTGCAGTTCCTTACCTGCAGCAACGGACAAGAGATTCGCGGGGAGCGGATTATGTGAGAAAACGCAGAAAAAGCACCTGCCACAGGGACTCTGAAGCAGACCAAGGCTCCTCTCCAGGAAGGCTCCTGGTTCTCCCGAGCTCTCCCGTCCATCCCACCAGCCTGCACCCACCCCAGCTGGGCCTTCCAGACTTACTGGCATCGAAGACGGCCTTGAGCGCCTGGATGTCCGTGGCCACGCCTGATATCCGGTAGATGCCAACCTCCTCGATGCCCCTCTTCTCCACCTCCTCCACGCACTGCCGGACGATGTAGGGCACCTTGGAGCGTTCCCGCCTGGGGTGGGGGGTGAGGATGGGTGGAGGGCGGCCCCCATGACAACTCTCCTGTAGCAACCCCCACCCAGCACACCCGCCCCCCGGAGAGCTTCTAGCATTTGGAATGGAGAGACGGGGCAGGGGGGCGGGGAGGGCAAGAAAAGGGCAGAGAAAGAGGCCACCGCACCCCACCCTAGCCTGCCCACCCGCAGCCTGCCTGCGGAGGGGCCGCGAAGGACGTGGGCAGGAGAAGGTTTGGGAACTTGGGACCGTCAGGCCGAGACTCTAGGGAAAGAACGCCCCCCAGATTCAGACGCTTGTAGGAGGCCCGGAAGACAGCCCACACGAGGAGGTGGGTCAGGCCTGAGACAAGGGGCTGGGGTGGCGATGAACTGGGGGATGCGTGCCCTTTCCCGAGGGGCAGCCAGTCCCTGTTGGTGCTGAGCCCAAACGTGGGCCCCCGGCTGACAGAGCTTCCCGCTTATTACGAGGAACAGACGATCTGGGATCTCACAAGACACCTTCCAGCATTTCAGTGCCGGCTCACGTGCTTCTAAAGCGACTGATTAGGTGCCAAGATGGGCCTAGGCAGGGAGGGCCGGAGGCCCAGGTTGGCGGGGACCAGGGGCACCGACGCCAGGACTGGGAGAACGGAGGCAGCACCTACTTGGTCACCACGCTGATCTTCACACCGAAGACACCGGTCTGCTTTTTGGACGGGGTCCTCTTCAGGCTCATATCTCGGCTGGTGAATTTCATGGAAAATTCCACTTTGATCTGGTTGGGGGGTGAGGCAGGTACAAGTTCCCCAGGGCGTGAGTGCCCAAGGAATGCCCCCAAAACACAGGGGTCCCCTCCCCAAGACTGCAAACGAGGGCTGGCTCACACCCAGGGCTCCCTCAACACCTGCAGGACAGCAGCAGGCAGGGTGTGGGCAGGAGGGGAGGGGGGCTGGGCTGCGGGGAGGTCCAGGCGGCACAGCAGCCCCAGGAGCGGCCAGAGGGCCAGGCTGCCCACCCGCTGCACAGATGTTCCACCTCCCGGCTCACCCCGTTCATCTCAATCACGTCCGTGTGCCAGTTCTTGGTCTCCACAGTTTGTGGGTCCAGCTGCAGAGAGAGAATGTGGGTGAGGGAGGTGCCCACTCGGAGGCCAAGCCAGAGCTCTCCCCGTGGGTCAGCACTGCTCAGAGCCAGCGACACAGTCAGGAAGGCGACGTGAGCAGCTGGGATAAGCTGATGTCTACCTGGAAATCAACCCTTCGGGGGGCCCTAGCCCCAGGCCCCTGTGGCCGCCGTGAGGGAGGCGGGGCACACCCTGTTAGGCACCCCTGCCCGTGACACCTTATTCACTCGTGACTGCCAGCCCGGGATATGCGTATCATTACCCCATTTCACAGATGCAGAAACTGACGTACACAAAAGGTAAGCACCTGATTAGGAGGTGCTGGAGCCCATCAGGAGGGAGCCGGCCTATCCGAGTCAGGAGCCCATGCTCAGGAGGCCGCCTGGGTTTGAATCCCAGCAAGTTTTAAACTCACTAAGCCTCAGTTTTTCCATCTGCACACGGGAGCCAGCAACAGAACCTGCCTCCCTGGGATTGCTGTGAAGATTCAGGGAGGCAACTTGGGTCGAGCCGTCAGCTCCCAAATAAGCAAATCCTCCACAGGGGAAGTCCCCAGGCTTGGGCTGGAGCCCAGGGAGGTGCGGACCCTCCCTGGGTCAGGGGAGGTCAGAGGCACCCCTCACACAGGACTGTTCCGTGTTCTGTTTCTGTAACTCGGGGACCGCCTTCAAGCCTGTCTGCCTGTGCACCTGTGAACTAATTCTGAGCAAATACGCACCCTGGCACATTCTAAAGTCAACATCTGAACATTTCCAAGTTTAAATAGTTGCAAAGAGTATGATTTCCAGAATCATGTCAATATTGCCATCCTAAAATAAAAGTGTTACATCGTTCCTTCCCATGGATTCAGTGGGATCTAAATACCCCAGCGACGTGATACCCACACTCATCCATTTAAAAACTACACAAGGCCAGGTGCAGTGGCTCACACCTGTCATCCCAGCACTTTGGGAGGCTGAGGCAGGCGGATCACGAGGTCAGGAGATCGAGACCATCCTGGCTAACACAGTGAAACCCCGTCTCTACTAAAA
>NW_012106474.1:699701-710004 GCF_000951045.1 Mandrillus leucophaeus | reverse complement strand
GAGGCAGGCGGATCACGAGGTCAGGAGATCGAGACCATCCTGGCTAACACAGTGAAACCCCGTCTCTACTAAAAATACAAAAAATTAGCCGGCGTGGTGGAGGGGGCCTGTAATCTCAGCTTCTCAGGAAGCTGAGGCAGGAGAATGGCGTGAACCCGGGAGGCGGAGCTTGCAGTGAGCGGAGATCCGGCCACAGCACTCCAGCCTGGGCGATAGAGCGAGACTCTGTCTCAAAAAAAAAAAAAAAAAACTACATGAACAAGCTCTTCTTTCCCTCACAGAGCTCCTGGATCTTCTCTCCTTGAATTTGTTTCCATTCCATTTCTCCTAAAGAATGTTGTCCTAGTTTATATTTTTATATTTTCAAGTCCTTTATTCGCCATTATATTTTACTTCCACAAAAAAATCTGTATACATTGAAAACAAAAATTTCCAGAGATCACAAGGTTCCAAATATTCAAAATATATTCAGGATTAGTTAGTACCATGATTGGCAGTAGACAAAAAGACGGCCAGGCGCGGTGGCTCATGCCTGTAATCCCAGCACTTTGGGAGGCTGAGGTGGGTGGATCACCTGAGCTCAGGAGTTCGAGACCAGTCTGGCCAACATGGCAAAACCCTGTCTCTACTAAAAGTACGATAATTAGCCGGGTGTGGTGGCAGGCACTGTAGTCCAAGCTACTACTTGGGAGGCTGAGATGGGAGAATCACTTGAACCCGGGAGATGGAGGTTGCAGTGAGCCAAGATCGAACCACTGCACTCCAGCCTGGGTGGCAGAGTGAGACCCTGTCTCAAAAAATAAAATAAAATAAGCCTACACATTATACATTTTATTTATTTTTTTGAGACAGAGTTTTGCTCTTGTTGCCCAGGCTGAAGTGCAATGGCGTGATCTCGGCTCACGGCAACCTCCGCCTCCCAGGTTCAAGCGATTCTCCTGCCTCAGCCTCCCGAGTAGCTGGAATTACAGGCACCCGCCACCACGCCTGGCTAATTTTTTTGTCTTTTTAGCAGAGACAGGGTTTCTCCATATTGGTCAGGATGATCTCGAACTCCCGACCTCAGGTGATTCACCCGCCTTGGCCTCCCAAAGTGCTGGGATTACAGGCGTGAACCACCACGCCCAGCCTCATTATACATTTTCATAAATATTAAGTAACAAAGTAACTTTTTGGTGGAATTCTCTCTCAATGAAATGGGCAGAACATTTTTTTAGTACACGTATCTATATATTATTTTTTGCTAGAGTGAAATGAGGTTCAGCATCAATTCTGTTCATGTTTCTGGTTTTGTTGTAAAACATGCAGGTGCAGTGGCTTCCAGCTACAGGATCGCTTGAGCCCAGGAGTTCGAGACCAACCTGGGCAACGTAGGACCATGTCTCTAAAATGAGCAAAAAAGATGTGAACAGTGAAACAGTTCGTTCACATGAAGAAGTAGATGAGGTCAAAGAGTCTTATTACAGCCGTGTTACACCATTCTTTAACCTCTTTCCATGCTATCCGCCTTAAATTGCATATATATCTATCACTGAAAACTACTTGAAATGATCTCTCAGTTGAAAATTAAGTCCTCCATCAGTTTTGTGGAAGGCAAAGAACTGGATACCACCTGACTTTTGAAAAGTGGTAAGTGGCCACTAGAGTCTTTTACTTTTTTTTTTTTTTTTGTTTTTTTTTTTTTTTTTTTTTGAGAGAGAGTCTTGCTCTGTCTCCCAGGCTGGAGTGCAGTGGTGCAGTCTTAGCTCACGGCAACCTCCGCCTCCCGGGTTCAAGCGATTCTCCTGCCTCAGCCTCCCGAGTAGCTGGGATTACAGGCGCCCGCCACCACGCCCAGCTAATTTTGTATATGTAGTGGAGATGGGGTTTCCCCATGTTGGCCAGGCTGGTCTCGAGCTGCTGACCTCAGGTGATCTGCCCGCCTCGGCCTCCCAAAGTGCTGGGATTACGGTGTGACCTGCTGTGCCTGGCCACTACCCCAACATTTCTAAAAGCCCCTCTGTTCCTCACCCAGGAGGCCTGGGCACCCTGAGCCCAGCCCCCACAGCGAGCCTCGGCCTCTCCTCTGCAGAGGACAGGATGGCGAGATGCCGGCTCTCGGGCAGATGGGCTTTCTGGCAACAGCACCTATGTGGCAGCTGAGGATCTGCAAACTGATTTCCTTAAAACTCTCCTGCCCACGTCACCCTCAGAACGTCTCTGTGCACTCTGAGGTGTGTGCGTGCCACGGTTTCAACACTGTTGCTATAACAGGCCACTGTCATCACGGAAAGGAAACTGGATCTGGGTCAGCCTTGGGCTTCCTGCCGCTCGATGTAGGTCCTTCCCACATCTTCTATCACCCACACACCGGCTGGGGACAGGTGGTACCCAAGCCTCCGACGGGGTCTGGGTCTGCACTTGGTTTGCCCTGAGCCCTGCATTTGGGGCCAGCGGTGGCCCAGGCCCTGTCTTTGGCTGTTCCCTGCCCAGAGGAGGGATGGAACCCAGAACAGGAGACAGAAAAAGTCAGGTGTGTGCAGAGAACCAAGCGCCCCTCGGGGAGAACCACTGCTGCGAGCACCTCTTCACACACGGGAGGTGTGAGGCCGCCGCCACCTGCCCGGCTGGAGGGAAGGGTCCTGCAGGGTCTCAAAGGAAGCCCCACCTCTGGCCTCGCTTTCCCGAAACCTCTCTCCCCTCTAAGCTGCTTTTGTTCTTTGCAAACCCTCCTGGACCACACAGGCTGTCCCTCGTAGTTCCTTCATCTCATCTGGACACGGGGCCGGGCCTGGGTCTGTCCCCAGCTCTGTCCCCCAGCAGTGGCCACACAGGGTGGAGGGATCAAATGCTCTTTGTCGACTGAGATGCTACCCTTAAGAGAAACATTCTGGAACGGCCATGTCATCTTACATTTCTTTCTTTTTTGAGACGGAGTTTCGTTCTTGTTGCCCAGGCTGGAGTGCAATGGTGCGATCTTGGCTCACTGCAACCTCTCAGGTTCAACCAATTCTTCTGCCTCAGCCTCCCAAGTAGCTGGGACTATAGGCGCGCACCACCACACCTGGCTAATTTTTGTATTTTTCAGTAGAGACAGGGTTTCGCCACGTTGGCCGGGCTGGTTGCAAACTCCTGACCTCAAATGATCTACCCACCCTGGCCTCCCAAAGTGCTGGGATTACAGGTGTAAGTCACCACGCCTGGCCGATTTTTGTATTTTTAGTAGAGATGGAGTTTCACCATGTTGCCCAGGCTGGTCCTGAACTCCTGACCTCAGGTGGTCCGCCCGCCTTGGCCTCCCAAAGTGCTGGGATGACAGGTGTGAGCCACCGCGCCCGGCCTGTATTTATTTATTTTTCTAGAGATGCGGTCTCGCTATGCCATCCAGGCTGCTATCTTGTCCGGGGCTTGAGTGACCCTCCTGCCTCGGCCTCCTGAAGAGCTGGCATTACAGGCGTGCACCACTGTGCGGGTTCTCATTTTTTAATGGGCACGTTAAAGTTTTACGTGTTTGTGGGGCACAGTTTGATGTTTTGGGACCACCCCTTCTGGAGGCAGGTCTCTCCACACATCAGCATAAGCCTCAGGCCAATTCCACGGCACCTGGTCGGATTCACCCAGAGCCCCTCCTCGGCCCCAGCTTCCCACGACCGGGCGCTTCCTGGCAGCTTCTGCAGGAAGCTGAGCCAAGGGTCCTTCCCGAGTCTCAGAGGGGGACCTGGACACAGCCTGGTGGAGGCAGTGTGCAGCATTCAGAGGCTGATCCGAGTCTTCCGTTCAACCGTGTGCACTCAGGCAAGGCCTTTCACCTCCGTGAACTTCGATTTCCTCGTGGAGGCGTCCACACCTGCCTCACAGGGTTGTTACGGAAAAGAGTGAGAGCAACGGACGTATCTTGAGCCTTTCCTGCAAGTCTGACACTGACGAATCCCCTACACACAGCATCTCCGTTCATCATCATAGCAAACGTGTGCGGTTTAAGCTCTCGTGGCTGCTCCCGTCTCACAGATGAGGACGCTGCGGCTTAACGAGAGCGAGGAATTTACCCAGAGAACATCTAGGAAGTGAGAGCTGGGGTTCAAACTCAAGGCCCCCAGCCTTCTCTCTGCTGAAACTGCAGAATGTGTGAAGTCCATGACCGGCAGCCGCTGTAACTGCTGCTTCCTCAGAAAGCGACATCGGGCCTCCCGGTGTGTGTCCCGACCTGGTGGGCAAGACCTGGGTGCTGGGAGGGCACCTCCAGTACAGCCCTCCCACCGCCTCACGCCCATCACTCCCGCTCCAGCTGCCAGGTTCAACCCGGTGTTCTCCTGGGAGCATCTGACCCGGGACTGCAACTCCTGATGCTAAGGCCTCACCTCCTCCAGAGAGCCTTCCCGGAGAGCCCCAGGTCACGGTGGGAACCTCTGGGTCCTCTCTGCCTTCCTGCTCCGCTAAGATCTGCCCCTCTGCAGCCTCCCAGGCTATACCTGCTGCTGTCTCACACACTCCAGCCCCTTCTGAGGCCAGGCCTGGGTCACAGGCACTTTCCGAAGCTGCAAACCCCTGAACCCCGGCCATCTTCCCGGTGCCTGCTGCAGGAGTGGCCCTGGTATCCTCTCAGAGAGGCCTGCCTGGCCCCACGGCACCCTGACCACGACGCTCTGTCTCCCGGGAGGCCATCAGCCTCCAGAAGCCAAGTCTATTTCAGGGTATCATTTAAACACAGAGGGAGGGAGGCAGAGGGACAGGGTACATTTTCCAGAGAAACGCTGCTGCCCAAAACTGCGCCAGCTATTTATAACTCCTGGGAAATGTGGACTCTGCTATTTCCTGATGAGATTAGCACCGGGGTGGAGGGGCTGGCCCCTGGGACGTTGGTGGATGGGACACCTGACTGCTCACCCTCTGGTCCCAGCAGTCACCACGTGCCATCCATGGGCCCAGGGGAGCAGGTACCTGGGGGAAGTCCGATCACCTGAAGCAGGGAGACAGAGGGAGCTTGTGAAGGGCTAGGCTGGGAAGACCACCAAGGGCACATGAGCACTGGGGCCTCCCCAAGGTGGGCCACAGGCAGGAGATAGAAACAGGCCGCAAAACATCATGGAGCCGAAGGCCGGACGAACGACTGGGCCAGGGGCAGACGAGGGAGCCAGGGGTGGATGGTTTAGGGGTAGATGAGTGGGCCACGGGCAGACAGCCAGGCAAGGGGTAGACAACTGAGCCAGGGGCAGACGACTGGGCCAGGGGCAGACAAGTAGGCCAGGCGCGGACGACTGGGCCGCACATGGTCACTGAGAGCAGCTCAACTATTTTCTTCTTTTTTTTTTTTTTGAGACAGAGTCTCACTCTGTTGCCCAGGCTGGAGTACAGTGGTGCCATCTCGGCTCACTGCAACTTCTACCTCTAGGTTTGAGCGATTCTCCTGCCTCAGCCTCCCGAGTAGCTGGGACTACAGGCACGAGCCACCACACCTGGCTAATTTTTGTATTTTTAGTAGAGACGGGGTTTCACCACGTTAGCCAGGCTGGTCTCCAACTCCTAACCTCAGGTGATCCGCGCACCTCAGCCTCCCAAAGTGCTGGGATTCCAGGCGTGAGCCGCCATGTCTGGCCAACTATTTTCTTTTTGTCTGGGCACTCAGCCATGGTCAAATCATGACTGCGCATTCAGACCTCTCCCAAAGAGAAACGCTGACCCTGGGGACTCATGTCCAGGAGACCACAGGGTCCCCTGCGATAAACACCCAGCAGGCAGGGGCACCAGGCTGAAGTGGGGCTCCGTCACCTCCGAGGGGCAGAAGTGAAGACCTGAAGGTGGACGTGGATTCTCCACCAAGAATCCCAGAGGTGGCTGGGGGAGGTCACCTCGCCTTTCTGGACTGAAACGACCTCACATTTGGGGCAGGAATCAGCAAAGTGGCCTCGCAGCAGGGAGCGGATTCGAGGCTCCAGGGCAGAGGGTGCTCTACGCACACCTGAGTGTCATCCAGAGCTGAGTTTCAGGAACATCCTGGGGATGTCCCTGAGGGTCTCAGCCCTTCCCCCTGGCCCACCTCTTACCCCCTGGGGCAGGTGACCCCATTTCTCCCGCCACTGCCTGGAGGGTTGCTCCCGGCCAGCGCCATTCTCGGATTCAGGGGCAGGCTCCCTCCAGTCTCCACTCCTACTCCCTCAGAGGTGGCGGAGGCCCCATTCCAACCTGGTGCCCCTGCCTGCCGGGCCACGCTCTCCACTCCAGCAGGCAGCTCGCCCCAAAGTCTTTGGTGGGTTTCCGCCACCTCCCCTCCCTCAAGCCCTCACCCAGAGCCCTTTAATCCGCAGCGAGGGGCTCTGCCCAAGGCAGGTGGAACTTAGAACTGGCCACAGGGGGTCTCAGTGGAGGAGGCGGCAGAGGTCCCGAGCGGCCTTCAGTAGACGTCACTCAGGATGTGATTCAGGGGCTCACTGGACGATGGGAACCTGAAGACCACATTCGCCAGGGCCCCAAGGGCTCCCAGACCTCCACCTCCTTCCTGAAAGCTGCTTCCCTCAGGAGCCCACTCAGTCACTCCCACCGCCCAGGGCCAACTCCCTGAGGAGCCCTGCTTCCTGGGCACAACCCTGCCCTTCCTCTCACAGCTGGCGCTCCTCTACCCTCCGCCCTCTGAGCCCTGGCATCCCAGAAGGTGGGAGGGCTTCCCTCAGAGGGGGTTGCAGAGGTTCATAAAAAAAAGTGCTGCTTCGGCCAGGTGCAGTACCTCACGCCTGTAATCCCAGCACTTTGGGAGGCCGAGGCAGGCCTCGTCTGAGGTCAGGAGTTCAAGACCAGCCTGGCAAACATGGTGAAATCCCATCTCTACTAAAAATACAAATATTAGCCAGGCGTGGAGGCAGGCACCTGTAATCCCAGCTACTTGGGAGGCTGAGGCAAAATGGCGTGGTGACGGCGAGACTTTGTCTCGGGGTAAAAAAAAAAAAAAAAGTGCTTCTTTACAACAAAGGTGGTGAATCTGCTCCTCCTGAGAGGTGGGACAGGAACACTAGAAAATGATCCCCGCCGGGCGCGGTGGCTCACGCCTGTGATCCCAGCACTGTGGGAGGCCGAGGCAGGTGGATCACCTGAGGTCAGGAGTTCAAGACCAGCCTGGCCAACATGGTGAAATCCCGTCTCTACTAAAAGTACAAAATTAGCCAGAAATCGCTTGAACCCGGGAGGCAGAGGGTGCAGTGAGCCAAGATAGTGCAACTGCACTCCAGCCTGGGCAACAGAGCAAGACTCTGTCTCAAAAAGAAAAAGAAAAGAAAAGGACTCCCGAAGGACCTCAGTGAAAGAGGCCCCAGGACAGGGAACCACGTGGAAGGTGGAGCTGTGGCATTTCACGCCTGCCCTGGAGGGGCCGCGGAACCCAGGCCCTGAGCCAGACATCATCAGGTCCGAGGGTGGGCACGTTTCCTGTGGCTCCCAGGCCAGCGGCCACGGTGGCAGCCCGGGCTGGCTTTCCCCTGCCCTCCCCCAAGGGCAGCCCCACACTCAGGGCTGGGTCCCCTTGGGACACCGAAGCCGGCCTGTCATTGGGGCAGACCACAGGCGTGAGAGGCACGGCAGGGCTGGCAAGCTGGCAACGGGGCAGACGGGAGCTGCCAAAAGCCTGGCTCTCCTCCCTCGAGGAGGCGCCGGAGGATTCCGTCCACGTGGCTGCTCCAAGAGAGAGGCAGGGCACAGAGGGAGGGGCTGCCGTGACCCACCCCTGGCTTCCAGCTCAGCAGCTGGGTGGGGGACACCGGGTCGGGCTCCAGAAACTCTCCCCACATCTTCCCATGGCCTGGCATCCCCACTGCTAGGCCAGGCAGGCTCCGCCTCTCCAGCCCTCACCCTGCAGGGCCAGCCAGGCTCCCTTGCAGCCAAGGTGCCCTGCAGCCAAGGTGTGGCCGCCTGCCACACCCAGGCCAGCCACAGATAGGCGAGGGCTGACACTGTGTCCCAGGGCCTCGGCTTGCCTCCCCTCCGACACCCCAGAACATCTAAGTTCCCCGAGCCTCATGGAAGGAAGGGGTTTAGCAGCTCTGAACGAGGCTTTTGTTGAAGCCAGGTTAGCCTCTCAGCACCCGCGGCAACCTGCCTTCACCAGCGTCCACTCCAGCGCCTCTGCCTGCCCCACGTCCACCCAGGACCTCTGCCTTTCCTGGCGCCCCTCCAGCACCTCTGCCTGCCCCATGTCCACCCAGGACCTCTGCCTTTCCTGGCGCCCTGTCTCTTATACACATCTAGATGTGTATAAGAGACAGGAGATGGTACCACTGCACTCCAGCCTGGGCGAGAGAGTGAGACTCCCTCTAAAAAAAAAAAAAAAATTAAAAATGTAAAAATTCAAAACACATTTAGGCCGGGCGCGGTGGCTCATGTCTGTGATCCCAGCACTTTGGGAGGCCAAGGCAGGTGGATCACCTGAGGTCAGGAATTTGAGACCAGCCTGGCCAACATGGTGAAACCTCGTCTCTACTAAAAATACAAAAATCAGCCGGCCATGGTGGTGGGCGCCTGTAATCCCAGCTACTCAGGAGGCTGAGGCAGGAGAATCGCTTGAACTCAGGAGCCAGAGGTTGCAATGAGCCGAGATTGCGCCATTGCCCTCCAGCCTGGCAACAGAGCAAGACTCTGTCTCAAAACAACAACAACAAAGAACCCAAACAAACAAACAAATAAAACAGTGTGGATAATAACAGCACCTCGTAGGCGTCACCTCACTTGCGTCACAGGCTAAGAATGATGCCTCGTACTCAGTACATGTTCAAAACATATCATCGCCACAAAACATATCACCACCACAAAACTGTGCTTGAACTCCCCGTGGCTTCCCGCCGCATTCGGATTAAAGGCCGAGCTCCCTGTCCTGAACCGCAGGGCCCCACATCGCCTGGCTGCCGTCCCCTGACCCTGCGTAATGCCCTACGCTGTCCCCGCCGCTCCCTTCTGCCTCTGAACACACCTGTCTCAGGGTGTGCACCTTGCTGGTTCTTTGGCCTGAAATGCACTGTCCCCAGGATTTTTACGGCGGAATTCTTCTAGTCATTTAAATCTTCGTTCAAAAGTGGTGATCTCAAGCCAGGCGTCCCCCTGTCACTCTCTACTGTGTTACCCAGTTGTGTTTATTTTCTTCACAGCACTCGTCTGACCTGCAAGGATCTCACTTGCTGACAGACTCCTCCTGCAGACCAGGTCTCGTCTGTCTCGAGCGCCTGTGTCCCTAGTTCCTGCAGGCCCAGCACGTGGGAGGTGCTCCAGCAACACTCACAGGCCAGAGGAACCACCTGGGGCTTGGGGGAAGGAGGTGACAATAGCTCCCTGCCAGGGTTGCTTCAGGACAGGGGTCCGGAAGCCCTGCGTTCCCACTAAACCCCCTGCTCCTGTGTTCACTGAATGGCTGGCATTGGCCCAGGGGCAGCCCTGTGACAGACTCTCCCAGGGTGCTCAGGGTTTAAGGTTTAGGACTAGGAATCTTGAGACATGGCCAAGATCATCACATGAACTGGATTCTAGGAGATCACCCTGTTCTGCTCCTTCACTGAGCTGATACCAGAGAACCAGAGAGGTAAAGGGATGTACTCACGGGCACACAGCAGTTAAGCAGCAGACCAAGACAAGAAAAATGGAAAACCGCGACTCCCACCAGCCTGGCCGCCCTGTGTTCTCTGGCACCTTGTGCCACAGGAGCCTGAGGGCTGGGGACCCCGGAGGCCTCCCCGAGCACAGCCACAGCATCCAGGCATCAGATGGGAAGGGTGCTGCGGATGTCACGGCTCTGGCTGTGCCCATCATCGGTGCCAGCCCCGGCTGGGGTCACGGTTCAGGATAGAGATCCCTCCAGATTCCCGCTCAGAAGCTAGTTCCACTGTCTTGAAGCGGGGCCATGGGGATCCTGGGGCCTCCTGGCCTCTCTGCAGAAGCCCTAGAGCAGCTCCATGGGCCCTTCCCGCCTCTCTAGGGAGCATCCTGAAGGGCCCAGTGTCTTCGGCTCACTGGATCCAGGGTTGATGCTGGGTTTCTCCCGGGGGTGGGGCAGGCAGGTCACAGGCACAGGGGACTGTCTGTTCCTTGAAGGTACCAGGGGGCCGTCAGGACACAAACATCTTCCTGCCCCAGCATGATTTCACAGGGGAAAGGAGGCCAAAAAATAGCACCTGTCGACCACTTCCCAACCACCTGGGCAGTCAGCGAGGCCACTCAGCAGAGAACCAGGTCTTTCCAGCATCAATACCCTGTGACACCCGGCAGCTCCCCCAAACCCACACCTGCAGCTCCCCCAAACCCACACCTGGCAGCTCCCCCAAACCCACACCTGCAGCTCCCCCAAACCCACACCTGC
>NW_012106474.1:695471-697271 GCF_000951045.1 Mandrillus leucophaeus | reverse complement strand
CCTTTCCTGGCGCCCCTCCAGCACCTCTGCCTGCCCCATGTCCACCCAGGACCTCTGCCTTTCCTGGCGCCCCTCCAGCACCTCTGCCTGCCCCAGTACCCACTTCGCTTTCAGCCCCCAGGCTGGGCATGGCTGACCTTGAGGAGAAGCAGAAAAAACTCAAACCTGGGCTGCTCTTGGAGGCCCCACAGCCAGGCACATCTCCCCCGGCAGCCTGGGCCTGTCTTCCTCAGGGCCAGCCTACCCTACCACAGCCTCCCCACGCAGGCAGGCTGGAGGTTTCAGCTCAGAACTGGGCTGCAAATACCAACCAGGAAGCTGGCCCTGCCCCCGCCCAGGGCAGGTCAGGGATGCCAGGGTAGCAAGGGCAGGGGCAGTGGGGCCCTCTTGAGAAAAGGAACAGACCAGGGCGAAAGCAACACAGAGGCGGCCTCAGCAGCCCGTCCTGAAAGGAAAGGGGCTCCCTCAGAGGTCAAAGTCCAAGATGAAAGGCCTGCTGTGGTCCTGACCAGGGAGATTCATGCTGGTGGCCATGGGAAGGCCGAGGACCTGTCACACCTCCACAGGCTCCAAAGCCTCACGCTGGACCTGGAGTGGTTAAGAAGCATCAACAGGGCAGGGCGCGGCGGTTCACACCTGTAATCCCAGCACTGTGGGAGGCCGAGGCAGGAGGATCACCTGAGGTCAGGAGTTCGAGACCAGCCTGACCAACGTGGAGAAACCCTGTCTCTACTAAAAATACAAAATTAGCTGGGTGTGGTGACACACGCCTGTAGTCCCAGCTACTCGGGAGGCTGAGGCAGGAGAATTGCTTGAACCCGGGAGGCAGAGGTTGCAGTGAGCCGAGATTGTGCCATTGTATCCAGCCTGGGCGACAGAGCGAGACTCCATCTCAAAAAAAAAAAAAAAAAAAAGAACATCAACAGCCTTCTCTGAAACCGGCTTCACCCTCCCTGCCCAGGCCAGGTGGGCGTGGAGCTTACTGCCGGGGACATGAGGGTCACCAGCAATTCCAGGGCCCAGGCCGGCTCTGAGCGGCCCCTCCCAGGCCTCGCCTTGCTCCGAGTCTCACGTTCAGTGGCATCATCGAGAAGAACTGCTGTGCCTGTTGCTATGCACACATGCCAGGCTGGGCACCACACTGACGCCTGATGGGCAGGAGCCCAGCATCTCCAGACGCCCCCATTCAGGGCATGTAGCCCAACCCCAATCGGCCACGGAAAGGAGGACACCACGGGTGAGAGCTTGCGCTGGGGCTGAGCTGCTGGGTCTGAGTGCTGCCCCTCGGCTAAGCCACTCATGTGACCTCATCTGGGTCACTCTCTGAGCCTCATTCCTCACATATAAAACAGTCTGGGCCAGGTACGGTGGCTCCTGCCTGTAATCCAGCACTGTGGGAGGCTGAGGCAGGTGGATCCATTGAAGCCAGAAGTTCACCATCAGCCTGCACAACATGGTGAAACCTCGTCTTTAGAAAAAAATACAAAAACTAGCCAGTCATGTTGGTACATGCCTGTAGACCCGGGTACCTGGGAGGCTGAGGTGGGAGGATTGCTTGAGCTCGGGAGATGGAGGCTGCAGTGAGCTGAGATGGTACCACTGCACTCCAGCCTGGGCGAGAGAGTGAGACCCCCTCTAAAAAAAAAAAAAAAATTAAAAATGTAAAAATTCAAAACACATTTAGGCCGGGCGCGGTGGCTCATGTCTGTGATCCCAGCACTTTGGGAGGCCAAGGCAGGTGGATCACCTGAGGTCAGGAATTTGAGACCAGCCTGGCCAACATGGTGAAATCCCGTCTCT
>NW_012106474.1:688657-692926 GCF_000951045.1 Mandrillus leucophaeus | reverse complement strand
GCAGCTCCCCCAAACCCACACCTGCAGCTCCCCCAAACCCACACCTGCAGGCTTCTGGGCTCCTTCCCAAATGTCTGGGACCTCCCTGCCTCTGGGTAGTATGGCAACACTGGGCTCAGGCAGCTTTGGCCTCTGAGGAACTCCCTCGGTTGGCATGTTCTGTTCTCCCTGGTCCAGAGCCATCCAAAAGCTGGGGCACCACGCCCAGCACCGCCGGCTGGCCAAGCTGTGGGCTGCAGGGAGGCTGGGGAGGACCAGCGCCCTTCTACCCTCCCCAGGTACCAAGAAGCAGCACCTTGCCAAGTTCACTCAGAGCAGGGTTCCCGCCTTGGTGTCCACAGCCCCGTCTGAAGTCACACACAGTGTGTGCATGGCGTGGCTCTGTGTCTGGGCGGCCTCCAGAACCTTCATCAGATTCTCAGAGTCCAGGGTTCCTGCTCTGTGGACTCAAGCAGGTCTCTTAGGAGCCGGCCTGGCAGACAGGTCAGGAGAGTACTCATGAGGCCCCAGCAGTGAGGTCGTCCCCCTCGGGGGTGGGTAAGTGCTGTGGAAATGAGGGAGGCTCACCCGACCCCACTGCCAACCTGCCAGTCAGCCTGGCTGCAGTCAGGACCCACACAGAGGCCCAGGAAGAAATGGGCTGGTGCAGGGGCCTCCAGCTCTCGGGGGAGGCACCACTGTAGACCCCTGTCTGTGGCTGAGGGGTCACTATAGGGAGGTGTATGTGAACAGAGAAGACACACGATGAAGCTTTCTTCCCAGTAGGAAACAAGGAAGGGCGGTGGGCAGCTGGGCCAGGCCAGACTTCTATTGCAGAAGACTGCAAGATCTTTCCCAACGCCCAGACTGGATTATAAAAAAAGTAAATGAGCCCAAGATAAATCTGTATCTTGTACCCAGCACTTGTGTACCCTCAATGGCCAAGTAAGTGGCAGAGTGAACCTCGGGCGTGCATGTGGTCTGCACACCTGGTGCCGTCAGGAAGGAATAAACAACAGGCTCTGAGAGGGGTGGGTTTGTCCTACGGTGGAGACCAAGCTGACAAAGAAAGGGACCCTGTTTTTCTCCACCCCCGAGACTGAGTCTCGCTCTGTCATCCAGGCTGCAGTGCAGTGGGGCGATGTCGGCTCAATGCAACCTCCGCCTCGCAGGTTCAAGCGATTCTCCTGCCTCAGCCTCCCAAGCAACTGGGATTACAG
This sequence comes from Mandrillus leucophaeus, assembly GCF_000951045.1. Classification (NCBI taxonomy): domain Eukaryota; kingdom Metazoa; phylum Chordata; class Mammalia; order Primates; family Cercopithecidae; genus Mandrillus; species Mandrillus leucophaeus. The sequence continues at coordinate 691,727 of NW_012106474.1, read as the reverse complement.
GTACCTGCCTCCATGCCCGGTTAATTTTTTTTTTTTTTTTGGTACTTTTAGCAGACACGGGGTTTCACCATGTTGGCCAGGCTGGTCTCGAGCTCCTGACCTCAGGTAATCCACCCACCTCAGCCTCCCAAAGTGCTGGGATTACAGGCATCTGCCACCACACTCGGCTAATTTTTGCATTTTTAGTTGAGACAGGGTTTCGCCATGTTGGCCAGGCTGGTCTCAAACTCCTGACCTCAGGTGATCCAAGAAAAGGACCTTCCTCTAAGACCATCGTGAGCCCGAAGCTTCCCCGAATGGCCCAAGGGGACTCTCCACCCCACCCTTCCTCCGTAACACCTCTGATCCTCTCTGAAGCAAAGGCAGCAGCTCCCACCACAGAACACGGGACTCACTGTGGGGCTCAGCAGTGCTGGCGTCCAGCTTAAGAGGAGCTCTTTGGAGGTAGGGAATTCTCGGACCCACATGGCTGTGCCTCCAGGCAGAGACAAGGTTACCTGAAGCTGCCCTCAATCTCCTCCTCAGACCCTGCCAGCTCAGCCTGAGTCCCCACCCCCGGCCAGCATCTGGCCTGGTCTGGGTCAGGAGTATCTTGGTCTTGTTGCTACATAAGGGCTCAACCTCCCCCACAGACAAGTGCTTCTGGACCAGCCTCCCTTCAGGCCCTCTGAGCCTCCTCATGGCTCCCACAAGGGGATGCTGCAGGGGTGGGGGGGTTCCTCCTCCAGCCCCTTCCCCTCCAAAGCTCAACCGAGAGTCCAGAAGAGGGAAGGACGGGAGGGAAAGCAAGGCACCAGGCCTGGTCTACTTGAGTGTGATTTGAGGCAAAAAAAAAAAAAGAAAAGGAAAGAAAAGTAGAAACGCCAAGTTCAATACCGACAGCCCTGGCTGAACCCACAAACCCAGATGCCACGTGTCTCCCGGCTAAATGCTCGCACAACAAGCTGACTGCCAAGTCGGGCTGGAATGAGGCTTCGGCCCCTGAGCTCTCTCCTCTGGAGATAAGAACGGCCCAACCACGGGGACCCCCACTGGCACCCAAAGGAGCCTCCGTAAGTGTCCCTGCCTCCTCTCCCCCAGAAACCAGAGGCCCTGCACTATTTAAAGGCTCAGTTCTAACGAGACTTTTCCATCTGAACAGATTCTTCAGTCCCAGCCCTGGATGAGTCACACCCCCGCCTCTAGCCTTTAATGAATCTTCAGGTCCGTGCAAGCAGGAGGGCCCCGGGTGTTTCTCGCACCCGCAGCATCACTCAGGGCAAAGTTAACAAGGAGTTAATGAGGCGCCCCCTCCTGCCAGGCTAAGCAGTACCAGGTGCCCTTCCCTTACCCCACCGAAACGAAACGGCCTAATGCCAGCCCCTCAGCCCAACTGTGAAGCTAGCTCAGGAAAACACCAGGTTAATGTGGCCGAGGACAGAAAGCAAGAGGCTAGCAGGCCCGGCCCCCCAACCCTGCTGCTCACCTGCCGGCCTGCGCACAGCGAGGTGGGAAGCACAGGGCAGACGTCCCTCTGTCCACCACAGCGCTGACCCGTTTCCATGACACGGACACACTGTGCCACACAGCACGGCGAGAGGGCTGAATCGCTCGTCACACAGAGCAGCCCAGGGCCAGGGCCACCCTGAGCTGCGCTGATGCCAACCTGCTCGTCAGCTCAGCAGCCCGGTGTCTGCCTGGCCGCCGTCCCTGCCCAGAGATCCCCATCAGACACGGAGCCACCAGACACTGCCGGGGCAAACCCAGCTGAGGAATTCCTGAAGGGGCTTCTCAGTTCTGCCCGCCACAAAATGCACAGGGAAAGAACTGAAAGTCTGGGACCCTCTGCCCACCAGGCGCCTCCTCAAAGGGGCAGGTAAACTGGAAGCACCCTGTTTGGCTGGCACTGGACCCGGAACCTGCCAGGTCCGTTTCTTGCCAACTCAGGTTTGGGGATGGATAGTGAGCTCCGGGCTCATGTCTGCTGGCCTCAGCAGGGGCTGGGGAGGGGATGAGTCCATGCTGGCGGGCACAGACAGCTGCCTCAGCAGAGGGGCTCTGGCAGCAGCTGGGACCAGCAGAGCTCTGCTAGCCTGGTCCTCAGGGAGGCTGAAGGTGACACAGGGGCCAGTGCAGGACAGCTCAAGTTGCTGCCCTGCCCAGCACTTTCCAGGGCTGATGTCACCTCTGGGAGGTCAAGTATGCCCCACGAGGGGCCAGCGAGCCCAAGATCACCTCGTCCTGGCCAATGCCAGGAGCCCCAATGCCGGCTGGCAGTAAGAGCCTGCAGAGAGGGTCCTGTGAGCCTCAGGGGATCTCAGACCTCCACCGCCGACTGGCCAAGCCCTCCCTTGTGGCTCTCTTGAGGGATGGGTCCAGCCCTGGCCAGCCGGGACTGGCACCCTGGGACCAGATTTGATCTGCAGTTATCGAGCGCTTCCTGTGTGCTGGGCGCTGGGTCTGGCTCTTCCTCAGATGCCCGATGCCAGGGCCCCAAGCCAGCCCCAAGGCAGCCTGCCCAGCTGCAGGACAGTCGGCTTCTATCTCAGATTTTAAACCCAACTCAGGTCTGGGGCTGCAGGGGCACCGGCGGTCTGCCCTGGCACGGCTTGATCTGAGCTGCCTGCTGGGTCAAGAACCCCCTGGCACACCGACTGAACGCCTGGTGTCCGGCGGGCACTGAGCCCGCAGTCAGCTGGGTGGTCCCTGAAGGGAAGCCTGGAGCCCCCGGACCCGGCAGCATTCCCCCACGCACAACCCTGCCAGAGGAAACCTCACACGGTCGGCGCCCCTCAGCAAAGGGGCAGCCAGCAAGGCCCGCTGAACGCAGGGGTCAGGTTGAGGATGAACAGGGCAGACCCAGAGGCAGGCGTCTCCCCGTGGCCTGTTTGCGCTCCCTGCCTGGAAAGCCGAGTCCACCTGCCGAGAAGAAACCTCCCTTCTCCCGAGACAAGCAGAGGCCGGAGCGCCAGGGTCTGGGTGGGGCGGCCCCAGGCGTTCCCCATCAAGTTCAAGCCACTGAGAGCGACGCGCACAGATTCCGCTCTGCCCGGGGACTCCACGGAGGGGGCGGGAGCGGGAAAGGCGAGCG
>NW_012106474.1:687662-688172 GCF_000951045.1 Mandrillus leucophaeus | reverse complement strand
CCTCCGCAGCTCCAACCCCGGGTCTCACCCCTGGCAAGGGCGCTGCTCCTCCCCGACCCCGCGGCCCTCCCTCTACGGAGGCCGCCCCACGAAATAAAGTTTACACAAGCCCCCCAGTCCGTCCTCGCTGGGTCCCCGCGGAGGGGCCACCAGGTGCCAGGGCCAGGCGGGGGCTGCATTTTGGCCACAAACAGCGCCCCCCCCCCCAAAAGACTCTCACTGCCCCGGGGTCGCACTTCCCCACCCCCAACTTCTGCCCCAGGCACCTTCCTCAGAACCAGCTTAGTGACGGGGCCAGACACTTGTGGACGAGCACTCACAAGCCTCCTCAGGTGAGAAATTTAAGGATAAAGGAGACCTCTAGTGTGGGACTCTCAGTGGGAGGCGGGACACGAGCAAAAGCCCGAAATGACATGGGTCACAGATGTCCAGCCAGAGACGCCTCTCGAGGGGTCACTTTGAACCGTGGCCATTCGCACCTCACCAAAAAAGATTTCTGCTGCCAGGGGC
>NW_012106474.1:671723-680562 GCF_000951045.1 Mandrillus leucophaeus | reverse complement strand
TATTTTTTTTAGTAGAGACGGGGTTTCACCGTGTTAGCCAGGATGGTCTCGATCTCCTGACCTCGTGATCCGCCCGCCTCGGCCTCCCAAAGTGCTGGTGATCCGCCCGCCTCGGCCTCCCAAAGTTACAGGCTTGAGCCGCCGCACCCGGCCGAGCCTCACATTTTTGTGATGTTGGTGTTACCGCCCTGTTGTAGAGAGGTGAGGACAGGGGGTCAGGAGTTCCAGTGCTGGCCAGGGTTACACAGTGCCAAGTGAGGATGAAGAGGTCCCCCAAAAGCCCTTGGTGCTCACAAGCACTGTGCCTTACTCAAGTATGGATGATGCTTTGGAGTCAGGAAAAAGAGCTGGGTCAGGACATCTCTTGGTTGACCCCAAGGCAGGTGGGTCAGAGTCCAGAGACAAGCCCTCGGCATCTGGCGTCAACGGTCAGGCAGATGTCAGGATTTCTCTCCGAGGCCTTGGTGTTTTTTGAGAAATGGGTGGCTTCCCGGCATAGACAGCCGTAGTCAGAGCTGCCCTTCATGGAAGGCTGGCATGGACCAGGCACCATGGACGACGTCACTTAATCCCTCCCAACTTTATGAAGTCAGTTCCAGCATCCCCACTTTACCTTTGAGGAAACGAAGGGCTCTGACAAGCTGAGCTACGTGTCCAAGGCCAGGACAAGCCAGAACACAAACGGAGGTCTGGCTAACTCCAAAGCCCACACCCCTGTCACTCACTGTGGTGCCCTAGTGTGGCAGGATCTGGCCCTGTACTGCCTTCTGCCCGGCTGGTGGAGGGGGGTCCTGGGGCGTCCTGCCTGGTCCTGCTAGGCTAGAACCAGGCCTGGGTCTTCACTGTCCCTGCAGGGGCAGCCAGACCAGCTCTGCTTCTTCCTGGCTCACACGTCCCACCGACTCCCGGACAGTGCACATGGAGCCTCCTCACACCTGAGCTGCTAAGTGGGAGCTGAGCCACAAGTGCCTCGCCAGCACCTCCTGAGGGGGAGGTAGAGAGACGGACGGAGGTAGGAACACGCCTGTGTCCACTAACTGAGGCCTGAGTCACCCTTCCCCCCACTCCTTCGCCTGCCCCTTCCAGGGCTCCAGGAGGACCCAGACATCACACAGCCACAGAACCATCTCCTCCGCCACAGAACCATCTCCTGCACCACAGAACCATCTCCTCCGCCACAGAACCATCTCCTCCAGGAAGGCTCTGCTCACACAGCCACAGAACCATCTCTTCCACCACAAAACCATCTCCTGCACCACAGAACCATCTCCTCCGCCACAGAACCATCTCCTCCGCCATAGAACCATATCCTCCGCCACAGAACCATCTCCTCCGCCACAGAACCATCTCCTCCGCCACAGAACCATCTCCTGCACCACAGAACCATCTCCTCCGCCACAGAACCATCTCCTGCACCACAGAACCATCTCCTCCACCACAGAACCATCTCCTCCAGGAAGGCTCTGCTCACTCCTCAGGCTTCACTGCTGAGTCCCACTCATGTCCTTCTTTTTTTTTTTTTTTTTTTTTTGAGACGGAGTCTCGCTCCATCACCCAGGCTGGAGTGCAGTGGTGCAATCTTGGCTCCAGCCTCCGCCTCCCCGGCTCAAGCAATTCTCCTGCCTCAGCCTCCTGAGTAGCTGGGACTACACGCACCTGCCACCACGCCTGGCTAATTTTTGTATTTTTAGCAGAGACGGGGTTTCACCGTGTTGGCCAGGATGGTCTCAATCTCGTGACCTCGTGATCCGCCCACCTCAGCCTTCCAAAGTGCTGGGATTACAGGCGTGAGCCACTGTGCCCGGCCCCCGTCATGTCACACTAGAGGCAGTGACTGAGGGCCTGTCTGCGTGCCCGACCCTGGGGTGAGGGTTAAGACATCACAAAGACAAATCAAAAGCCAGTGCTTGACAAAGCTGCAGTCGAAAGAGCAGAGATGCGGGAGAGCAGAGATGATGTGAGAGAGCAGAGATGCGGGAGAGCAGAGATGATGTGGGAGAGCAGAGATGATGTGAGAGAGCAGAGATGATGTGAGAGAGCAGAGATGATGTGAGAGAGCAGAGATGTGAGAGAGCAGACATGATGTGAGAGAGCAGAGATGCGGGAGAGCAGACATGATGTGAGAGAGCAGAGATGCGGGAGAGCAGAGATGGAGAGCAGAGATGCGGGAGAGCAGAGATGATGTGAGAGAGCAGAGATGCAGGAGAGCAGAGATGATGTGAGAGAGCAGAGATGCGGGAGAGCAGAGATGTGCACCAGCAGCAGGCAGACAGGCATGTGTGCATTTGGCTCAGGTCGCTGTGCACCTACCAAGCGCCACGCCCAGATGGACAAAGCCCTCACAAAATCCCATATTACAGTCTCAGAACAGGACAGACAAAATGCCACGCATGTCGAGAGACACAATTTCCAGCTGGAGGGAACCGGGGAAGGCTTCCTGGAGGAGAGGGGTCGGTGTGGGGCCCTCGGGGCTGTGGGGAAAGGCCATCCACCCTCGTTGGGACCCAGCTTTACTCGACCTCCCTCCAGCAAATGTGCAATGGCTGTTGTGTAACTGGTTGGTAAGGTGCCATTATAACTGCTCGTCACGTTTGCACTGCAGTGCTCCTGGTGCCATGACTTAACTTTGGAACCGGCCCCTCACTGGCTCCGTGTGGTCCCCTTCCCTCGGGCTGGGTCCCACGCCACAGGGTGCAGACTGCGAGAATGCGTGCCCCTCCCTGCCGCCGGGTGTGTGGGAGAAGGGGGCAGTGTAAATCCCGTTCCGAAAGCCCGACACTCATCTGTCTCAGGAACCACAGGCTCAATACTTGTCTGGATAAAACAAGCTCAGATTGGATGCACGATGGCCAGCTGGTCTCCATGGTGATGGAAGTACCTTCGCAGATGGGTAGCTGAGCTGGGAGTCTTCCCCTGAGACGCTCATCTTTCCCTTCCTCCCTCTGGACTGGGGGCTTGCTCTGGGGACGGCACAGACTTGCCTTCTCTCCCCCAAGCCCGACTCATCGTTTCCTGGAGTCCATGGTCTTGGGTGGAAGAGGATCCATGCAAAACAAATGTCCCCAGCAAAAGCAGGAGTCTGAATTCTAGTCCCTGCAGCCCACCACAGACCCTCCTCATCTCTGCTGGGCTCGGTTCAGACTATCCCAACTACCGGGAAAGTGGCCATACTCCTTCCTCCCGCACCCCTTCCATCCAGCCACACCTGCTCCCCCACACCCCTTCCATCCCCCACACCTGGTCCCCCACCCCTTCCATGAACTACAAGACTCCCCTGGTGGGATAAACAGAGCCTGGGTGGTAAAAGACCCCCACGAACAGATGTCACTGCCTTTGGAATTAAAAACATTCCTAGTGGACCATCCCAGCCTCCCTCAGCCCCGCCCCAGACTCTCTGCCAGGGGAATGAGGGGGCCTGTCCCTGGGGAGACGTGGGTGGGACCCGGCGTTATGCCTAGGGCGGGGGTCATGCTACCCAGCACAGCCGCGATTGAGGTAAAATTAGGTTAAGGTGATCAGCAGCAGCATCAACGAGGAAAAAAGGTCAACAGGGAATAACACACATCCGGCACCGTGTGGGCGGGAGGGGCAAGGACTGCGGTGGGGCTGCCTTGGTGACAGCTGGGGGTGGGGACGGCTTCCAGGCAAATCCTCCAGCCTGTGAGCACCAGGAGGAAGGTTCTGCCTCAGAACCTAGAACTGCAGCTGCCGCTTTTCCAGAGTGACCTCCTTTTTCCCAACAGAACGACGCTCATCTCCCCCAGCCCACACTAGAACCCTGATTCCTCGTCCTCTCTCTTAGCGCAAATGACTCCAGAAGAGGGGGTTTCTGAGCAGCCAGCTAGCCCAAGGCCACAGGCACCCCAGTGGGGATAGCCTGGGAACCAGCTGTGGTGAGGAGAGCCCCAAGAGGCCACCCAGAGAGTCCAGAGCCCAAGAGGAGCCTGGCACCCTTGGGGACGGGCACCGAGGGGGATGTGGCTCAGGTCTGCCAACACTCCCTCTCTCAGCCCCAGGGCTCATGGCACCGGGTGGGCATCAAAGGAGCAGAGCTGGGAGGCAAGAAGGTGCTGGAGAAGAGTGGGGCAGGCCCGAGGCTTTGGGGGCTGCAGAGAGCCTGCCAGTGGGTCCTGCCCAAAGACAGGCGCAGGCTCCAGGCTGAGAGAGAGACAAGCAGGCTGTGCATGGGAGCCTGGAGTGCCCAGCGCCCATGCAGAGGGCATGCAGGATGGCACGTTCTGGGGACAGCTGTGGGGGAGTGGGGACGGGAGTGTCCCCCTAACTCGATGGCTCTGTGGTCACTGCATTCTTACTGTGTGTTCTGACCGTTTCCTGTACTGACCCTAACCAAAACCTACAGACTGGAAGGCCAAGTGTCTTCCCAGCATGAGACACTGAGACTCACTCACTCTAGGTCTTTCTCCCCACCCGTCGGATACCTCTGGGTATCTGCAATGCTCAGAGCCTGCATTCGGCCCAGGGACAGGAGTCACCCAGCAGCCAATGGCAGAGCAGAGCCTAGGAGCTACATTTCCTTCTATCCATCCATCCATCCTTCCATCCAGGTGGGGCTGGGTGAGGGGTCCTAGGTAGGCTCAAGGTTAAAGATAGGCACAGTGTAAGGAAGAAGGCAGTCAGGATGAAAGCGAGTTGCTCCACGGCCCAGACCTAGGCCTGCCCAAGGTAACCTGCTGTCCTCCCAACTCCCCAAAGGCCTGTGTCGGCTCACAGGGCAGTCCCGAGTACGTGCTGCTTCTCACACAGCTCTAGCCTCCCTCTGCCTATGTCAGGCTGGTGTCACCAGGGCGCTCGCTGGTTCTAGATGCAGAGGAGAGACTGAAACAGCCCAAGAGCTTGTCTGCTGCAGGAGAAGTGTCCTGACAACCCGTTCCTGGCAACCCCTAGCAATTCTCACAGCACATTTAGTCACGGAAAAGGGTGAAAAATGCATTTGAGCCTTTGGGAACATCTTGCTTATCTAGAACAAAACCCACCGGGGGACGGAGTGGGCAGGGCGTGGCCCCTCAGTGTGCTGTCCCTGCCGCCGAAGGCCCCCTGGGCTGCTTGCTTGCTTCTCCTCCCGGGAAGGACGGGGTGTGGCCGGGTCTCCCAGCACAGCCGGACATGGCAGCCTGAGGCAGGAGGGGCTGAGACCTGAAGGTGGGATGGGGTTGGCTGAGCCTCCCTGTTCTTTCTTCATCCTGGATTCCCAAACACCTCCCTTCCACCCAAGCTCTGAGCTCACAGTGGCCAGAGCAGGCCCTGGGATCCAGGGACCTGTCTCAACAGCCACATTTTTCTCTCTGGGTTCAGTTTCCACAGCTGTCAAATCAGGAGCTCGGAACAGACAAGCGGTCTCCGGTGATATTTCTTTTCTGCCGAGGGTGCGCACCTGCCTTTATTTCCAAATGAAATTTTATGCCAAAGTCTCCCTGCCCACCTCGTCCGGTAAAAGCAGAAACAGAGAGAGCAGGGGCCCTGGCTGAAGAGCGGATGTGGGGCCCATCTGTTCACACCTGCTTTTCCACCACCCCTCGCCTGCCTTGGGGCTCACGTCCCTCCCGGGAATTCCCAAGCCCCACAGGCAGAATCTGAGGCCCACCCCACCGCCCTGCTCTCCTTTCAGGCATCTACAGCTCAGACCTTAGGTTCTGTGCCTGGGCCGCCAGCAGCCTCCAGCAGCCCCCAGCAGCCCCTACAGGCAGTTCTCCCAAGGGCCTCGCTCTCCCACGAGGTGGGGGATGTGTAGGGGTGAGAGAGATTAGGGTCTTTGTAAGGACGCCTCCGGGTCAGACGTTGAACCTGCAGCTCATGTCTTATCTCCACTTCTCTCCCTGCTTTGGGAAACTCGGGGCTTTTGCCCTGTGGCTGTGGGTTCGCCTCGGCAGCCTGGCAAGGGAACAGGGCCTATCTAGTCGGTCAGGCGGGCCTGTCCAGGTCATCTTGCATCTCCAGTCACGCTACGGTCTTTCCTGAAGGCAGGGCAGCTCAGCCTTGCCTCCGAGGACGTGAACACGCTGTGCCCAGCCCTCCCTGCCCCAGCCCAAGGCTGCAGGCTGCACTGGGGCTTAGACCCTCAGCCAGCACCACCACTGTCCACGGCAAGGCAGGGGCTGGCCATGAGGGGCTGCTGTGAGTCTGCGGTGGCCGCAGGCTTGAGAGAGGCCAGCAGAGCCGACCCTGAAGGTGACCCCCGCTCAGCATTCATCTGCAGCCTCCGCCCTAACTCTAGGAATTCTCTAGCAACCCTTCGGTGGTGTCCTTCTCTCGAAGCTTTCAGAAAACACGGAAAGTGGGACAACCCTGGGGCTGATTCTTTGGATTCCGAGGAGGAAGCAGTGGCCTCCGCCTGCAGGGAGGAGCCGGGGAGCCATCTATGTCTGCGGCTCTTGCCTCAGCGAGTTTACTGAACGCCCACAGACCCAAGACGACACTCTCTGAAGGGGCACCCGAGGTTGGCCGGCTGAGATCAAACCCGGGTCCTGTGCCTCGAGTCTGGGAGCCCGGCACCCACCCGGGTCCTGTGCCTCTGAGTCTGGGAGCCCGGCACCCACCCGGGTCCTGTGCCTCTGAGTCTGGGAGCCCGGCACCCCCCCGGGTCCTGTGTCTCTCAGTCTGGGAGCCCGGCACCCCCCCGGGTCCTGTGCCTCTGAGTCTGGGAGCCCGGCACCCCCCCGGGTCCTGTGCCTCTGAGTCTGGGAGCCCGGCACCCCCCCGGGTCCTGTGTCTCTCAGTCTGGGAGCCCGGCACCCCCCCGGGTCCTGTGCCTCTGAGTCTGGGAGCCCGGCACCCCCCCGGGTCCTGTGTCTCTCAGTCTGGGAGCCCGGCACCCCCCCGGGTCCTGTGTCTCTCAGTCTGGGAGCCCGGCACCCCCCCGGGGTCCTGTGTCTCTCAGTCTGGGAGCCCGGCACCCGCCCAGGTCCTGTGCCTCTGAGTCTGGGAGCCCGGCACCCAGAGCTGAGAACACCTTTGTTTTGGTTTGTCGGGAGGCTGGATGTTCTCAGGGCCTGACTGCATTGGCTCCTGAGGTCCTGTCTGGACCGGCTTCTCTGCGTGGTGCCTGCCCCTCAGAGGTGGGTCAGGGGGAGCGGGCGCCCGGCCTGCCTGACGAGGTGGCACTTCCCAGGGGTGGAGGGGAGCGGGCGGAGCCAACTGACACCTCCATCTGTTTCCCGTTGGATGCTTCCTGCCCAGAATCCACTGGGCAGAATCCAGGCTCCCAAAATCAGGAACACCTGGGCAATGGGGGCGGCCGAGCAGGGCTGACGAGAGAGGTTTGTGCCCCATGTTTGGAAAAGCTTTCGATGGCAGGGCAGGCATTCTCGAGGGACCCTGCCCCTGACTTCCGCCACCCAGGACAGGCTCTGCCGCCCACTCTCCAAGGAGAACCAGGCGTCCAGACCTGCCTTGAAGAGGGACAGCAGGTGGGAGTCTGGGCTGGAGAACAAATGTGCGTGAAACAGCTGGGGCGGGCGGGGCCAGAGCAGGACAATGGCTGCAGTCAGGGGGCCCTGGGAGGAAGTGGAGAGTGAGGAGGAAGTAGAACCAGGCCTGGGGCTCAGCCTCCCGGGTCCCCATGTGCCTGGGGAACTGGCACAGGGGTGGGGGTGGCGGCAGAGGGAGGAGCCCCACGCGGGCCAGCTGTGAGGGCAGCAGGGAGGCAGAACTCCTAGGCCAGGAGCCGGCGCGCGGCCTGACATGCGCTCCTGGCCTTGGTGGGCGCCGACGTGGGACTGATCTTCCAGGGAGAGGCCACTCCAGTGTCCCAGGACAGGCAGCTACGGGGGCTGTGAGGGCCAGGACAGGGGTTGGGGACAGGCGAGGTGGAACCAAAGGGAAAGGCCTGTCTTCCTTCGCGGTTGAACCAAGGCCTCCCTCAGGGCCAGGGGCCCAGCTGTGGTCAGTGTGGTCCATGCATGTTGCCTGGAAGGATGCACGGGGGAAGGCACTGAGGACCCCCATTGACGGACGTGGATCATCTGCCTGGGAGGGGTCCCAGGACCACCCGTGAAGAACGAGGGGGCCGGAGCGGGAAGGGGCTCTGGGCTAAGATTCCAGGGTCCCCAGGATGCGCAGGACCCCCAGGCAGAGTTGAACGGGGCCAGAGGGAGGGAAGTGGGGCAGGGGAGCCCTTGACTCCTGCCCCGGCGGGCTCCGGCCCCACGTTCGCTGCAAGCTTCCTCGTGCTCTGCAGAGTAATTGAAACCAGAAGCTGCTCCCCAGCCGCTGACAAAGGCCCCTTGTTCCCGACTACACCAGGCCAAGCTCAGAGCTGCCGCGCCGGGTCATGGTAGGGAAACCTCAGGCCAGCAGGCGGTGAGGGCCCCAACCTTGACTTCCCCGCCCCTACTCTGAGGTTGATTCAGCAAAGCCCAGTCTGACCCCATTAGCTTAAGAAATGATGCTGCCTCGGCCAGCCAAAGGCCCCGACCCAGGGGACCACTTGTAGGTGACAGCCTTTAGGAGGGGGCTGCTGGACAAGTGACACCCAGAACCACTGGAGGGGGGTGGGGGACAGGGTGCCCGAACCTGCCAGCTGAGGGCAAACCAGTACTGACTCCATGCCAGGCCCTGGGTCCAGGGTTTCATGGACCCTCATATTCAGTCCTCGTTACAGCCCATCTGACAGGTCAGGAAGCTGCGGCTCAGAAAGGCAAAGATACTCACTCTGTTCTCCCAACTAACGACGGAGAAAGGTAGACTCAGCCCCCTAAGATCCGTCTGGCCTCAAAACCCTGGCAACACTGGCTGAATGATCCAAGTTCTCACTTTCCTTTTTTTGAGACAGAGCCTCGCTCTGTAGCCCAGGCTGCAGTGTAATGGCACAATCTCGGCTCAC
>NW_012106474.1:661702-669568 GCF_000951045.1 Mandrillus leucophaeus | reverse complement strand
CTCCCAGCTAAGCGGACTGGGATGGCGTCCCTGAGTCTGGGGCCCTCGTTCACCCACTAACAAGCTCTGTGACTGCAGCTGTCTCGCTCACCCTTGCTGGTGTCCATTTCCTTCTCTCCAAAAAACAGGATTGTATGAAATGCCCTCTAAGATTTCTTCCAGGCCAGGCGCGGTGGCTCATGCCTGTAGTCCCAGCACTTTGGGAGGCCGAGGTGGGCAGATCACCTTAGCTCAGGAGATCGAGACCAGCCTGGTCAACATGGTGAAACCCCGTCTCTACTAATAATATAAAAATTAGCCAGGTATGGTCGTGGGCACCTGTAATCCCAGCTACTCGGGACGCTGGGGCAGGAGAATCGCTTGAACCTGGGAGGCAGAGGTTGCAGTGAGCCGAGATCGCGCCATTGCACTCCAGCCTGGGCAAGAGAGAGAGACCCCATCTCAAAGAAAAAAAAAAGACTTCTTCCGGCCAAAACCCCCACAAATCCTCTCCTTTTATTCATTCCTTCTACTGGCGTTGCTCACAGCTCCCGCGCCACCCCTGCTGAGGCTCCTGAATTTCCTGGGACCCTCCCTTCACATTCCTTCCTCCCTGGAATGCCCACCCTACTGCTTTCTGCAGATGCAGAGCCTGCCCACCTTGCTAGAATAACACAGAGCCTTAGCATAGCAACTGCGCTGGCCGTTTTATACAACGATTTCTATAAACAATATAAACTACTTTTAACAAAGTATCCAAAAAGGTGCTTAGGAAGACTCCATACAGCCCTAGAAAAAGAGGAGGTTTATAATAATCCATGAAAATATACAAACGGACAATCCAGGCCCTGATTAAATCTCTATAAAAATGTGTATACCTCGAGAAGGGAAAAGGCACAGGATAAATTGGCTGCTTTGGAGGAGTGGGAGTAGGGATGGTTTCTGATTATGTTTCAAGTCTCTTTGCTTCTACTGCAATTTTCTTTCTCATACAAACATTGCTTCCGGAATTAAAAAACCCAGGGCTGCCAAATCACTCTCGTTCCACCTCCTCCTTGAAGCCTCCCTAATTCCAGCCCAGGGTGACCCTTCTGCCTTTGAATTCCTGCGGGACAGTCTTCTTACAGCAGGAGGCAGCGGGGCATCTAGAAATGGGCTCTGCAGCCAGCTGCCCGCCCTGGCTCACTCCTGGGCACATGGCCTTGGCCGGGCTCCTCAGCCCCGGCTTCCTCGTCTTTCTAGCTGTGATGCCATTCCTCTCCCACAGGGTCCTGGGAAGATCCCCTGAGACAGCAGACGGAAGCATTTAGCACCGTGCTGGGCTCGTCCTGGGCTCGCCAATGTGTGCACGGCTATTGTGACTGGCATCTTGCGTTCTTCTCACTGGAGAATATGGATCAACAGACTTGTCTTTCCAATCTGACAGTGGGTCCCTTGAGGCCAGGACCCTGCACCTGCGGAGCTGGGACCTCACAGATCACACTAAGTGCCCCTCCTCCTCTTTTCTTTTCTTTTCTTTCCCAGACAGAATCTCACTCTGTCTCACCCAGGCTGGAGGGCAATGGAGCAGTCTCGGCTCACTGCAACCTCCACCTCCCAGGTTCAAGTGATTCTCCTGCCTCAGCCTCCCAAGTAGCTGGGACTACAGGTGCCCGCCACCATGCCTGGCTAATTTTTGTATTTTTAGTAGAGAGGAGGTTTCGCCATATTGGCCAGGCTGGTTTCGAACTCCTGACCTCAGGTGATCCCCTGGCCCAGCCTCCCGAAGTACTGGGATTACAGGCACGCACCACCACACCCGGCTATTTTTTGTATTTCTAGTAGAGACGGAGTTTCGCCATGTTGGCCAGACGGATCTCAAACTTCCACCTTTTAATTCGCCCGCCTTGGCCTCCCAAAGTGCTGGGATTATAGGCGTGAGCCACACACCCAGCTAATTTTTGTATTTTTAGTAGAAACAGGGTTTCGCTATGTTGACCAGGGCGGGGGGTGTCAAACACCCGACCTCGTAATTCGCCCACCTCGGGCTCCCAAAGTGCTGGGATTATGGACCATGCCCAGCCACCAGGCCCAGCTAATTTTTGTATTTTTAGTAGGAACAGGGTTTCGCCATGTTGGCCAGGCTGGTCTCGAACTCCCGACCTTGTGATCTGCCCACCGCCTCCTGCTCTTTCCCACGTGTGCTCCTCTCCTTCCTCCCAGGGGCACCAGGCACAAGTGTCCCCTGCCCCGGGGACTCCAAAACAAAGGAGGCTTGCCTTATGCCATAAAGCAGCACCTCAGCTGCCTCTCCAGGCCACCAGCCACGCCACGGCCCTCTGCCGGGCTGGGGGATTTGTCGACAAAGGCCTGAGACGTGGGGCCACCGCACAGAGGAGGGAGCATGGCCTTCCCTACATACCGTACGCAGAGGTGGCCTGACCAAGGTACTTAACCTCAGTACCCCAGTGTCCTCGTCTGTAAAATGGGGCGCAGGGACTGTCATTCTCCCTGGAGGACCACGACAAGGATCACACGAGGAAATGACGTTCGGGAAGCGGCCTCCGGGAGCACGAGTGCTGGACACACACCGGTGACGCGTGCTGCCATCTGTCTGTCACTAAATGCTGCCCCCACCCCAGCCCGCCGCTCCGACTCCTGCCCCACTGCCCCATCAGGCAACCCAGAGTTGGGGCCTCATCACAGCAGCAAACGCCTGCGCTTAGGCCGTAAGGCCCTTGCTTTCTCTGGATGGGCTGGTGGGAGGGGGCCTAGAGAGAAGTGGGGGCCCCAGAGGCAGCCCTCCTCCTCCTCCTGCCTTTCCTACAGGCCCTGTGAATATCCCTGAGGGCTGGACCCTATCTCAAAGCCACCTCCGACTATGTCCTCAGCGCCTGCTGGGGGGCAGCAAAACGGCATTCCAGAGGCCAGTGCCAGTTTCCTTCCTTAGATGCGTGACTGGAGGGGAGGCAGGGACAAGCTGTGGGGACAGACTGTTCCATGACTCCGTGGGGCCCAGGTTCGTGGGAACAGCTCTGTTTCGACTCTTCTCCCAGCCTGGCCATCCGCGGTGGCTCTGAGGGCAGTCACAGGCGAGACTTTCTGAGCCACGCCCCCGGGAGATGCCTCCCCCACCGGAGGAAGCTGGTGAGATGGTTCTGCAGCGGAGGGCCAGGGCCGGGCCTCGGCACGATGAGTGCTGGGGGACTTCAAAGGCCTCCAGGGGACGCTGGCTCTGAACTGCCCGCTCACAGACCCAGGTCAGCTGGCAGCAGGAAGGTTTGTGTTTCTTTTAATATCAACTCCCAGGCATTTAACATTCCTCGAAGCTTAAACACAGAAACATTTCCCTTACCAGACTCTGCCTTCTGCTTTGCCAAACGTAACCTGGCTTCCTCCCTCCCCCACGGCCTCCATCTGCTCCCGTCTCCAAGAGGCTTGCAGTGACTGACGGTGTGTTTCTCCCGGGGCTTGTGCAGCTGAGTGAGAAGGAGGGAGGCGACGGGGCTGAAGTCCAGGTGGGGGAATGTGTCCTCGGGCCCTGGAGGCTGAGTTCTCGAGGGGCTGGGGCCCGCCGTGCCCACAGAGCTGGCTGCCTGGCACACCCCCGTAACTCTTCTATTCCACAGCCACCAGTGGCCCAGGGAGTGTGGCGTGGCGGCCACTCTTGTCTCTTGCCTGGGCGTCTCCCGGGGCTGGATGAGCCAGCCCAGAACCCCTCCGTGCCTGTCCCAGGGACCGGGAGATGGGGCTCTCACCCCTTATCCCTGCAGAGAGCAGGTCCCAGGGACTGAATCTCTAGAGCCCATTTTCCAAATAACGAAGGACTGGCTGGCAGTTGCCTGGCAGCCCTGTCTCCCTGGCGACGAGTACTGAGAAGCAGGGTGCCGGCCCCACAGCATCGGAAAGAGACGTGTTTAGGAACACGGGGCGTATGCGGCGGAGGCCAGGCCCCTCCATGTGGGGCCCCTGGTTCAAACACTGGAGCCTGAGGCGGGGCGGGGAGTGGGAGACCCACAGGGCTCCCCGGGGGCAACGCTACCAAGGACCTGCAGGTAAGAGCCAGACACCCAACGCGGTGGCCCTGACAATACATCAGAGAACAAACGCTTCCTGCTAAAAAGCATCGTTCAGCCTCCTGTTGTAGACGGAGCCATCACGGCCTGCGCCTGGATCACGTCTGGGGCTACTGTTAAGAAGCCCAGCGCGTCCAACGCCCGAGGCTCAACCCCAGTACGTGTTAGTTACTGTCTCCCTTCATTTCATGGTCACAGGATCTACTTCCAAACCAGACCCCTTGCGGCACAGCGCGAGGCCACCCGAGGGGCCAGACAGGAGTGTGAAACCACCACGCCACGCCGTTCCCGCTCCCAAGCCTCGTTCTCTTAATAGCCTGGTCAATAGCAGCCATCTTCAAAACTGGCAGAATGTTTCAGAGACACGCGCAGCACACACAAAGGCCCTTTTCCTACCTATGTTTGTAGAGAGCCAAAAGCACAGTTGAGGTATAAATGCTCTTTTTTTTTTTCGGAGTCAGGGTCTCACTCTATCACCCAGGCGCGATCTCGGCTCACTGCGACCTCCGCCTCCCGGTTTCACGCCATTCTCCTGCCTCAGCCTCCTGAGTAGCTGTGACTACAGGTGCACGCCACCACGCCCGGCTAATTTTTGTGTTTTTAGTAGAGATGGGGTTTCACCATGTTGGTCAGGCTGGTCTTGAACTCCTGACCTCGTGATCCACCTGCCTCGGCCGCCCAAAGTGCTGGGATTACAGGCATGAGCCACTGCGCCCAGTGGCATAAATGCCCTTAACCTGAGGTGCAGCCTCTACTAACACCCAAGTCCCCACCCGAAGCCTCAGGCTCCCAACACAGCTGAGTAAGGTCCAGCCACCCCAGCAACAAGTCAGAGACCACTCCCGGCCCCCGAGCCAACCAGCAGGCCCCTAAGTCCTTCAGGCAGAACAGCAAACGCCTGGTCCGTGTGCCTCCCTCCGGCCCCCGTCAACGGCAGACATTGCTCCTCACACGCAGCATTCCTCCCCCCCGTTCGCCGACGCAGCCTCAGAATCCTTCTCACTACGGCGTTCCGCGAAAAAGCCACCCGTAGACTAAAGCTGGGGTGTGAAAACAAAGCTGGCTGCTTCCATCTCGCAGAAGCGCGGAGGGCCCACCTGAGGCGCCAGGCACACACCTGGGCTTCCGAGGCCACACCAAGCGGCCACCTCTAGCAGGGGAGAACCACCTCCTGAGGAACTTTCCTCCAACTAGCTTGGAACCAAAATCACCAAAGAGCAGGCTCCTTGACCAGGACTCCTTTTCAACTGGAACCGTCTCCCGGAGGCTCCCCAGCCTTGCCGTGGCACCCTGGCCTCACCTGGATCTGCCCTTTGCCCATGATCTTGTCCACGATCTCGTTGTTGTCCTTGTTGACCTTGGTCTTGTCATAGCACTTCTCATAGCACAGGATCCTCAGGGACTGGGAACCCTCCAGCTCGATCTCAAACTCCTGGGGAAAGATGGGACAAAGGGCCCTGAACCTCCGAAGCTGGGAGGCCTGGCTTTCCGGCAGGTGCGGGCCCCTCAGCTCTGCAAGGAGGACTGAGTAAGCACAGCCCACAAGGAACACGTCAGATTTTCTGGAGCTCTGAGAGGCCTCCCATCACCGATGGAGTCTGGGGCCTGAGCTGACAGCGCAGGGTCTGACACCCAGACACACACCGTGATCAGAAACCACAGGAGCAGGGGGCAGAATGGGGGGCACAGGCAGAGCTGGTCTGACCAATGGGCCTGGCTGTCCCCAGCAGACAGGCCATGGGCACGGGGCGGTGGCAGCACACTCAGGGCAGTGGCGGCACACTCAGGGCAGTGGCAGCACACTCAGGGCGGTGGGGGCACACTCAGTGGCAAACTTGAGGGTCCCTGCAGAGACACCAGCCCCTACCACTCACCTCATCCCACTTGGGCTCCGCTGTGTCCCGGAACACCCTGGTTTTGGCTTTGCTGACAAAATAGCCGAAGGAATCCACCTCCAGGGTACAGTACAGGTCTGTGGGGGAAGGACAGACGGAGATATCGTATGAGTGGGGTCAGGGTGGGGCCAGTGGGGCAGCGCTCAGGATGGAGGGGGACATCGCATCTGTCCTTTCCAACATCCTTGAGGACGGCACCTTGGCTCTCGCCTCCCTGAAGCTTTGGACCATCTGGCTCCTCCTGTTTCCCTGCCCCCTTCTTAGGGGCTCTGCCCTCCCTACCTCAGCCCACTCCACACTCTGCCCTCCCCACCTCAGCCCACTCCACACTCTGCCCTCCCCACCTCAGCCCAGCCCACACTCTGCCCTCCTCACCTCAGTCCAACCCACACTCTGGCCTCCTCCTCCCTCTAAAGGGCCCTCAACTGTGCTGTGTCTGCATCTTCCTCACCATGGAGACGTCACCACAAACTCTTCACTGAGCACCCTGGTGCCACCTCTCCCCATAACACTGGTGCCCAGGTCTCAACAGCGGCATTTCTGGGGTGGGAGGTGCTGGAGGCGTTTAGCACCTTGCCTCTGGGTCCTGAATGCTCGGAGCAACCCCCCCAAGCCCAGGGTGCTATGGTTTCCTCTGCTGCACTAAACATAAACCACAGGGATCTGCTCTACCCGTGCGTCCCTCGTCTCTCTCCCCTCACGACATAAACACCACACTGGAGAAGCCTGAGTTTTCTTGCCCGCCGGTGCACCCGCAGTACCAAGAACAGGCCTGGGAACCCAGCCAGCACGCGGCGAATGAGGCTCCGACCACCACCAAGTGCTCCAGGTACCAAGGCGGTGGGAGGCTGGGGCGGGACGGCAGGGCCAGGGGCGTTCCCCGGCATTTCCATCTTGAACCCTGGCCTTCAGGCTGAAAATCTATCCCGGGACACAACTGCTGAGGCCACAGCACCGGCCCGGACCCCAGGCCCTCTACAAACCCACAGCCCCACTGGGCTCAGACCCCGGCAGTCCTCCCACCCCCAGGGAGATGCCGAGGTTGTTCCCAGGGTACCGGAGGCCGTGAGGGGGGTGCCTTTGGGGCACCACGGCCAACTCTCTGCAGCGTGAATCAAGGCAGAGGTCAGAGTGCGGGCAGACGGTGCAGGTGGCTTACTCTGCTTGGCTCCCGGAGCTGCCCAGCTGGGCTGTTCTCCATCAGAACAGCTTCCCTGGCCGGGCACGGTAGCTCACGCCTACAAATCTCAGCACTTTGGGAGGCCGAGGTGGGCAGATCACCGGAGGACAGGAGTTTCAGACCAGCCTGGCCAACACAGTGAAACCCCGTCTCTACTAAAAATACAAAAATTAGCCAGGTGTGGTGGTGTGTGCCTGCAGTCCCAGCTACTCAGGAGGCTGAGGCAGGAGAATCTCTTGAACCTGGGAGGTAGATGTTGCAGTGAGCCAAGATCTCGCCACTGCAGCCTGGAAGACAGAGCGAGACTGTCTCAAAAACAGGAATGGCTTTCCCACAGAAAGGAGAGCGCAGCTGCCCCAGGAAGCCTCCAGCTGGAGCAACAGAAAGGAGACCCAGGTGGGCATCGGAACACACGGAACGTGGGTGCGGCGGACTCGCAGGCGAACAACACAGAGGCGCTGAGCACCCCGGCCCGGGCCAGACCAGGGAGTGGGTCTGTGTGTCTGAGACGGGCCGTGAAGTGCTGTCATCATGGACTGATGTCAGTGTGAGCAAACCCTCCTTGAGGGGCTGGGGACGGCTCACAGGGTCAGATCGAGGGTTCCGGAAGGGGATGGGGACGGCTCACAGGGTCAGAGTGAAGGATGGGGACGGCTCACAGGGTCAGAGCGAGGGTTCCGGAAGGGGCTGGGTGACGGCTCACAGGGTCAGAGTGAGGGATGGGGACGGCTCACAGGGTCAGAGTGAGGGTTCCGGA
>NW_012106474.1:656189-661492 GCF_000951045.1 Mandrillus leucophaeus | reverse complement strand
GGGGACGGCTCACAGGGTCAGAGTGAGGGTTCCGGAGTCAGACCATCTGGGCCACACCCCGGCTCTGCACAAACCACCTCACTTCCCTCCCCGGGTCCCCTGTCTGCAGAGCAGGAACAGTCACGGTGCCTACACCCTGGGCCTGCCTGTCCCGAGGTCCTGAGGTTACCACCGCTGAAGACACAGGGCCTCACCTCTGAGTGAGAACAGACGTGTGAGTGGGTCAGGGGCGGCGGCAGAGAAGGGAGTGAGGATAATCTGGGGGTAAGGAGAGATTTGGGAGCAGCTCAGCCCGGCTCTGACACCTGCCCAGGCTGGGAAGAAGAACGCCTGCTCCACGCCACGGGCCTGGCTCCCTGAGGTGAGGACCTCCCAGCCAGCGGGAAGCAGGAGAGGGAGGAGGGGTGGCATCTGGGGGCCACGGAGTGGAGGCGCCTGGTCCACACACAGGTGGGACGGTCCTACGGAGCTCACTAGCCAGAAGCTTCTGAGCAGCAGCCCCCAGAAGGGGGGTCTGTGGGTTTGGAGAGAGTTCAGGAAGCTTCCACGTTAACAAGCAGCCCGAGTGGCCGTGTGGGGGTCCTGGCCAGACTTCGAGAACTGCCCTAAAGGGAAGAGGTCGGGCCCTGGTGCCGGAAGACGTGGATTCTGCTGCACCACCTGCTACTGCCTGACCCCAGGAAGGAACCTGGAGCCCCTCCGAGCCTCAGTGTCCTTGTGTGTAAAATGGGGATGGTTTCCGTGACCTCGGCAGGACGCCGGAGGCTCAGAGCGGGCCGGAGACTGAGAGGCTTTGAACACGCCACGGGCTTTGACCGTGTGAGTATGTCCACACGCCGGCCACGGTCTCATCTTCTCCAGGTGCACGGCAGGTGCTGTGTAAATTAACGACTTCATTCCGCATTTCTGAGCTCCTGTTCATGCCGGGGTAAAGGAGACCCGGTTCCCGCCCTCAGAGAACTCAGTGGGAGGCAAATTGTAAGTGACAAAACAGCACGACAGGTGCGACAGGTGCTATAACCGGCTTGCCCTGAGCGGGATGGGGGCACGAGGAAGGGAGCCCAGTTTGCCCCAGGAACTCAGGGAGGCTTCCTGGGAAAGGCAGAGGGCCCACAGTGTCACCTCTGTGTGGGGCGCTGCAGGGAGGGGGCGAGGGCAGACCCCACCTGCCAGTGAGGAGCAGGGAGTGGGCAGGGAGTCAGGAGCCGGGGTTTCTGATCCTCTCTGATGTTAGGCCTTTTCTCCTCTCTGTAATTCAGTTACCTCCTCTGGCAAATAGGTAGAAACTATCAGCCATCTAACTGACTCACAAATTCCCGTGCAGGTAACAAGTAGAGAAAAAGTGCAACCAGGTCGGGCACAGGGGCTCACACCTGTTATCCCAGCACTGCGGGAGGCCAAGGTGGGCAGATCATGAGGTCAAGAGATCGAGACCATCCTGGCTAACACGGCGAAACCCCATCTCTACTAAAAATACAAAAATTAGCTGGGTGTGGTAGCAGGCACTTGTAATCCCAGCTACTCAGGAGGCTGAGGCAGGAGAATCGCTTGAACCCGGGAGGCAGAGGTTGCAGTGAGCTGAGATCGCACCATTGCACTCTAGCCTGGGGGTCAGAGTGAGACTCTGTCTCGAAAATATAAAATTAAATTAAATTTAAAAAGTGCAACCAGACTGGGCACAGCAGCTCACGCCTATAATCTCTGCACTTTGGGAGGCTGAGGTGTGAGGATGGTTGAGCCTAGGAGTTCAAGACCAGCCTGGGCAACATAATAAGAACCTGTCTCTACAAAAAAATTTTTTTTTAATTAAAAAAGAAGTGCAATCGTACTTTGTGAAACACTAAAAACAGATTTAGTACGACGAATCTACAAATAGAGGAGACAACAGGGAACGCTGCACACACACCATCATATCCGAGCCTGCTCTCCTGTCAAAATTCACAAGCGTGATTGGCTTTTAGTGGAGGCCCAGAGAGGTTAAGAAACTTGCCCAAGGTCACACAGCTTGTCATGGGCAGATATGAAGTTGGAGTCCACGTGTTTGTTGCCCTCGGTTTTTTTTTTTTTTTTTTTTTTGAGAAGGATTCTCACTCTGTCACCCAGGCTGGAGTTCAGTGGTGCGATCTCAGCTCACAGCAACCTCCGCCTCCTGGGTTCAAGGGATTCTCCGGCCTCAGCCTCCCAAGTAGCTGGGACTACAGCTACCCACTACCACGCCTGGCTTTTTTTTTTTTTTTTGAGACAGAGTCTCGCTCTGTCGCCCAGGCTGGAGTGCAGTGGCCGGATCTCAGCTCACTGCAAGCTCCGCCTCCTGGGTTTACACCATTCTCCTGCCTCAGCCTCCCGAGTAGCTGGGACTACAGGCGCCGCCACCGCGCCCGGCTAGTTTTTTGTATTTTTTAGTAGAGACGGGGTTTCACCGAATTAGCCAGGATGGTCTTGTTCTTCTGACCTCGTGATCCGCCCGTCTCGGCCTCCCAAAGTGCTGGGATTACAGGCTTGAGCCACCGCACCCGGCCTGTATTTTTAGTAGAGACAGAATTTCACCATGTTGGCCTGGATGGTCTCGAACTCCTGACCTCAGGTGATCTGCCCGCCTGGGCCTCCCAAAGTGCTGGGATTACAGGCGTGAGCCACTGCGCCCAGCCCCTAGGTTTCAGACAGCTTCAGGGAGGGCTTGAGAAAGAGGACTTTGGAGACAAAGGGCAGGGGTGACTTCCCTGCCAAGAGGAGCTGGTTTCTGGCCTTCAGGGGAATACCCCACGTCTAAAGGCGCGCTGGCAGGCCCCCATCCTGGGCAGAGCAGAGCAGTGCGGGATCCACAATGGCCCACCCAACCTCGTCCTGGCCAGGGCACTTACTGGCTGATTGCTTAAATCCCTTGGCAGAGTGGACGATGACATGAAGGAAGCCATAGAGTCCTGGAGACTCGTCGTCTGCAAGAGAGAAGAGCCCCCAGGGCAGAGGGTGGTCAGCGGCTCCCCTCGGCCTCCACCCCAGGCCGGCGGGAGGCAGATGGGGGATGAGACTCAGCTGAGTCTTGGTCCAACATCACCACCTGGTGGCCAGATGAAAAAGTTTCCGAAGGCCACTGCTTCCTCCGATGTGAGCTGCCCCGGGTAGGGCTGGAGGGTCCTTCTCTCCTCCACTCAGCCTGGGGGTGTCCAGCACACCCACCATCCTGGCCCAGGGACTTAGTACCATTCCCCATGGCTACGGTCCCTCCCTCCGAATCCTGCCTATCCTGGCAGTGAAAACTGACCGATATGAGAAATCATTCTGCTAATGGCAGAGAGAAGGCCCAGCTCTGCCCCCGCTTGGGACACAGGGGTCCCTAGATGCCCCTCCTATGACGAGGAAAGCTTGCCTTCAGAACCCCGTTCACAAAGTGAACCCTTTTCCAGCACACAGGCAGCGAGAATCCACCCACTCTGGTCAGTTCCCAGCCCTGATCACAGCTCCCCACTGCTCAAAACCGCCCCCAGACTCCTGGACTTACGGGATGAACTCCAAACTCCCTGGCTTGGCATTTGAGGCCTTTCAAGAGCTGGTCCCTGGAAACTTCCAGCCTCATTTCCCATACACCGTTTTATCCACCGGCTCCACTCTCTCATGAATATATTAACAGCACAACCTCAGTGCACCAGGGTGCCAGTTCTCCCAAGCCAGACAGAGCGGCCCGAGGAAAAGCCCAGGTCATCTGGAAACTCAGGAGACAGTCGCCCCTACCCAGGCTCTGTGTCCCTGGCCAGTGAACAGTCTCAGCACAGCCGAGCAGGGATCAGCCATTTACAGCTACGTGTCTGCCTGGGTCCTTATGGGAAGCCGGCCATGCTCTGGGGGCTGGGACCTGCCAGTTGGGCAACCTCAGGTTCCCAAGCTTACCGTCTTTATTGCTGGTGACAGGAATGTTGTGTACAGTCCTAAGCTTGAAACAGGATCCTGTGAGCACCTGGAGCTCCACTGAGCTCAGGACAAAGGCCTGGAGATCTGGAGGGAGAGCCGAGAGAGAAGGGAGCGTGGGCACTGGTCCACTAGGACCCTCTGCTCTTCCCTGGGGGCTGCAGGAAGACGGCCTAATCCCTGGGGCAGAGTTGGTCCCTGCGAGGGAGGGGGAAGCATTTGTGGACACAGGGGGATGGGTATAGGTGCTGTCAGAGGGGTCAGAGTAGGAGAATCTGACTGAAGAGGTTTGCGTGTGTGCGTGCGTGTGTGCGTGTGTGTGTGTGTGTGGTGTATGTGTTTTGGTTTTGTTTTTTGAGAAGAAGTCTCGCTCTGCTGCCCACGCTGGAGTACAGTGCTGTGATCTCAGCTCACTGCAGCCTCCGCCTCCCGGGTTCAAGGGATTCTCCTGCTTCAGCCTCCTGAGTAGCTGGGATTACAGGTGCCCGCTACCACACCCGGCTAATTTTTGTGTTTTTAGTAGATGGGGTTTCACCATGTTGCCCAGGCTGATCTCAAACTCCTGACTGGGATTACAGGCGTGAGCCACCGCACCCAGCCTGTGTGGTGTGTGTGTGGTGTGTGTGTGTGTGTGTGTGTCTGGTGTGTGTGTGTGTGTGTGTGGTGTGTGTGTGTGTGTGTATGTGTGTGAGAGAGAGAAAGAGAAAAAGAGGGGCAGAGAGAAAAAGAGAAAGCCCAGGCTGGGCCCTGGGTCCAGTCCCAGGACTAAATCATCATGTCTTTAAGCCAATCACTTAGATTCTTCGGGTCTCAATATACAACATCCTTAAATGCCCATCCCCGGCACCTTTGAGGGTGACTGTGAGGGCCAAAGACGTGATACTGGACACGAAATACTTAGAAATACAAAAGGCCCATCATTGCCACAGACATATTCGGGGAGTGCGGAAGGGGCAGGAATTTACCCTTCTTCTGTAGTTTCTGAATTGCTTCTCTCCACTCTGACCTCTCATAGTCCGAGGACAGTAGGAACAGGTAACTCTGAAGAGAGACGAGAATGCAGTGGGTGACCACAGTCAGGCCAAACGTATTCCCAGATACTGGGGACCCCACCAAAGCTCCTTCTTTTTTTTGAGACAGAGTTTCACTCGTTACCCAGGCTCGAGTGCAGTGGCACAATCTCAGCTCACTGCAACCTCCGCCTCCCAGGCTCAAGCGATTCTCCTGCCTCGGCCTCCCGAGTAACTGAGATTACAGGTGCACGCCACCACACCCGGCTAATTTTTGCTATTTTTAGTAGAGACGGGGTTTTGCCATGTTGGCCAGGCTGGTCTCAAACTCCTGACCTCAGGTGATCTGCCTGCCTCGGCCTCCCAAAGTGCTGGGATTACAGGCGTGAG
>NW_012106474.1:654389-656139 GCF_000951045.1 Mandrillus leucophaeus | reverse complement strand
CCGGCCCAAAGCTCCTCCTTATCCCGGCACGGCTGACCTTGGAGAAGGAGGCAGCTGCGGGGGTGTGGGTGAAGGGGAAGCTCCTTCCTGGAAAGCCAAGGTGACAGGAGCAGCCGTGCCAGGGACGGCCAGCAGAGGGCACTCATTCCACACAAGTGGGGAGAGTGAGTCAACAGCTGGAGCCACAGCAGCCTCCTTAGGAAGAGGGGCCCGAGTTTCTGGTTCCTACAGGTTGGGGCCAGGAGCCATAGACTGGGCCGCCCTGGACTAAGGAAGGGGCTGTCTTGGTCCCACCCCCACCCTTCCTGACCTTTCCATTCCGATTGTGGATCCTGAACGGGATTGTGGGGGAGTTGAGCAGCAGCAGGAACTCATTCTCAAACATCTTCTTCTTCAGGCGCTCGATGGCCCGGCTCTGGCCTTTGTTGGCTTTCTGTAGGAGGTGGGGACACAGAGGGTTTCGCTCACACTCAGGCCTTTCTCACGAGCAGCACTAAGCACGACACTCTGCTGTGTGTTAATCGTGCTCTTTACATTTTCCATATTTCATGATGTTTTGACATCTTGTGGCAGGAGAGGCGGGTACCGGGGTGAGAAACTGCTCCCCCGCAGGGCTCGCTAATTTCTAAGACTGTCAGTGACACCCTGTGAGCACAGCTCTCATTCACACACCCACTGATCCAGAGCCCATGTCCCCAACTACCTTCTCTACCCGACGCTCACTCGCCCAGCCAGCATCTCCTCTGCCCCACGTTACCCAGGGCCAGGGTCCAGGTCACTAGAGACCACCCCTCTAGCCCAGGGCTGCCAACGTAATGGAAGCCAGCCAGTGCCAAGCCCTTTCCCTGCCCTGCCCTGTTTCTCCACGGAAAAGTTGTGGCCACACTTTCCTTCCACTCCTGCCTCCTGCTCAAAGCTGGCGCCTCCCCACGTGGCCCTGGGCGGGGTGCTATGCCTCCTTCTCTTGGGAACCCTAAATAACACAAATATTACAGTAGCATTAGCCTCTCGGGACTGTCACTCTGTTGCCTCCACACATTCAATTCTGGGTACAACAGAGACACCTGCTTAGGAAAACCTCAGACACCTTTCAGCCTGAAGCTCCGCCTGCTAGCCTGGCACCGAGGCCCCCATAGCAGGGTTCCGGCCCCCCTGTCCCGCGGACAACCCACCCGGCCCCCTCGGCTCAGCCTCCCTCCCTCACCAGCCATTCATCCTCTGTGGGCAGAGCCTGCTCCCTCAGTGTTCCCAGTTTCTGTCTATTTCATAAAGGATCCTCTCCCTTTTATTAACCGCGATTATGCTTCAAGTCTCAGCGTGCAAGGCCATCCTCAAGCTCCTAAGTTAGAATTCATCTCTGGAGCGTTTTGTTCTTTTTAACCCACTGGACTGGCAAAATTGTAACGAATGTTCCCAGCCAGTGTTGTGACACTGTGGGGGACCGTCACCCTCACACACCGCGGGGGGAATGCCATCGGTCACAGCTTTTTCAGACGTAAGCCTGACAGTGAAGGGCACACTCACTCAGCCCTGCCCCTCCCCCCGGAGGGGATCTACTGCAGAGAGGCCCCGCGCAGTGCTGTGTACTGTCGACCTGCCTGCTAAGAGCGAAGAATCAGAAACCATCCAAATATCCAGAAACATCTGCATGCAGTCAAGCGACAGAGCGGGACGCAGTTGTTAAAAAGAATCTGATGCCGCCGGGCGCGGCGGCTCACGCCTGAAATCCCAGCACTTTGGGAGGCCGAGG
>NW_012106474.1:652203-653368 GCF_000951045.1 Mandrillus leucophaeus | reverse complement strand
GGCACCTGTGCCTCTCTAGTGACTCACCACATGTGCCACGCTCTGTGGTCAGCAAGGGGCGTATCTGCTTCCTCCACTGGACAGGGATATCCATGAGGCACCCGGCGCACCCCAGGCACCGCAGCCAGTGGGGCTCAGTGAGTGTTGACTTGACTGGGCGCAAGGCCACGTCTGCACAGCTGGGGCAACGGCGGGGGCAGGAAGCCTGCTGACTCCCGGGCGGGTGAGAAACCGGCACACAGGATGCTCCTGGGCGGGGACTGTGGGCAGGGCCCAGCGGTTCAGGAGGGGGACAGCTGTGCTGGTGAGGGAGCTCCCTCTGGGCAGATGTACCCCCAGTTAGACCCTCCGTCCTAGGACATCCCCAGCCCTGAACACTCCTGGGTTATAATGGTGATCTTTCTTTCCCCTGTTCAAAGAGAGATGCTTGAGTTGAAAGAATCCTTAGAGAGGCCATCTGGTCATGTTTTCTTCAATAATTGTTTGTTTATTAAGTACCTTTTTTTTTTTTTTTGAGATGGAGTCCCACTCACTCTGTTGCCCAGGCTGGAGTGCAGTGGCGCGATCTCGGCTCACTGCAACCTCCACCTCCCGGGTTCACACAGTTCTCCTGCCTCAGCCTCCCAAGCGGCTGGGATTACAGGCGCCCACCACCACACCCAGCTAAATTTTGTACTTTTCGTAGAGAAGGGCCTTCACCATGTTGGCCAGGCCGGTCTTGAACTTCTAGCCTCAAGTGATCCACCTGCCATGGCCTCCCAAAGTGCTGGGATTACTGGCGTGAGCCACCGTGCTGGGCCCTAAGTACCTATTTTTTACGTGTTAAGTATTAGGAACATAAAACAGAAGAAAACAGCGCTGTCAGTGGAGTTCACTTTCTACTGGGGAAGAGAAGAGGCTGACAATGCAATTATAATTCAGTCGCATTTAAGCAAAGCCACAGGTGAACAAAAAGCCACAGGATCTGGGGACAGGGCACCCAATGCAGACTGTGGTGGCGGTGGGTGTCAGAGAAGCTTCCCAGAGGCGGTGAGGCCTAAGCTGAACCTGAGAGGTGAGGAAAAGAGACCAGACTGACCAAACCGCTCCACGTCCTTCCTCCACTCCAGGCCCTTCCTCAGCGCCAGGCCCTTCCTCCGCTCCCTGGGAGGCTCCTCTTGCGGTG
>NW_012106474.1:646958-650253 GCF_000951045.1 Mandrillus leucophaeus | reverse complement strand
TGTTAATTGTGGCATTCAGGTTCTCTCTCTCCTTATTTATTTGCCTACTTGATCTGTCAGTTTCTGAGAGGCCTCCCAGGTCTTTTTCCTTGCACAGGTCCTGCTTTTCCTTACAAAAGCCTCCTTTTTCTTCTCTTGCTTCCCCGACCCCCCTGCCTTTTTTTTTTTTTTTTTTTTTTAAATACAGAATCTCACTCTATTGCCCAGGCTAGAGTGCAATGGCATGATCTTGGCTGACTGCAACCTCCACCTCCCGGGTTGAAGCCATTCTCCTGCCTCAGCCTCCCAAGTAGCTGAGATTACAGGCGCCCACCACCGTGCCCAGCTAATTTTTGTACTTTTAGTAGAGACAGGGTTTCACCATGTTGGCCAGGCTGGTCTCAAACTCCTGGCCTCAGGTGATCCACCTGCCTCGGCCTCCCAAAGTGCTGGGATTACAGGTGTAAGCCACTGCGCCTGGCTGCTTGCTTCCCCTTTCTATCGTGTTCAACATGCACTGCTTTCCAGGGCACTCTCCATGTTAGCCCCACGAAATCCTGAGCACTGACCCCCTCGATCTGCTTGGAGCTACTGTAGTTGGGGTCTTTCCCCTAGTAACTACACACTCAAGGCTGCCTCTCAAACTCTCAAACCTTACAACTTCCCGCCTCCACCTCCCCCAGCACAGCTGGCTCAAAGGGCCCCAGGCTCAGATACCAAGCTCTGCTCACCTCCTTCTGGATTTCACTCTTGAGGGCGGAGATCTTCATCTTCATGTCCTCCAGCTCATGGTCTGGGAAGGGGTGCACCTGGGGGCTGGCCTCAGATTCCTCGGGGGACGGAAACACCAGGTCGGCCAGGGGAATGTACCACTTACAGTCATACTGCTGGTGCTTCCTGCAAATGAGCCAGAGGGAGCCATGAGCTAGAGGGAGCCTGGCTCTTCCAGCCTCAACTCCTGGGTCCAGAACCACAGAACCACTGACAGGGGTTGACTGAGAACTTGCCAGAAGCAAGAGCGATCCCTGCTCCTGAGAAGCCTGACTGGGAAACACACACGTGGAGCACATGGAGTGATGAGAGCTGGGTTCTGGGGTCTGTCCCGCCTGCAGGGAGCAACTCCACCCCATCACCTTACCAGGCTTCTGGCCTAGACGATTCATGTTGTCAAACATCCCAAACCACTTGGGTGTCAAGAAGAGCAAAGCCCTCCTGGCTGGGCTCACATTTTCCTATTCCCCACCCCACACTCCTCCCTCCCTTCTAGACTATCCACGTTCAATATCCTTCAGGCTAGCAATGGAATACAGGTGTTATTCCGAATGCCAACTCTTATCAAGAGAGGTCACATGGGTCAACACTGGGTGGAGGATTACAAAGTCACATCCAAGTCTAGCAAGAAAGCGTGCTGTGGTTGATTAGTAATGTCTGCCATGGCAAAGGATGACAGGCAGTGGCACGTGTGATTAGTAATGTCTGCCGCGGCAAAGGACAACAGGCAGAGGCATGTGTGCTTATTATTGCCATCTCTGCCTCAGAACAATCTCAAACATGATCTAGTTCCAGGGAGTCATGTCCTTTATTAGTATTTTTTAATTATTTTTATTTTGTGAGATGGAGTTTTGCTTTTGTCACCCAGGCTGGAGTGCAATGGGGCGATCTCCACTCACTCCAACCTCTGCCTCCAGGGTTCAAGTGATTCTCCTACCTCAGCCTTCCGAGTAGCTGGGATTATAGCCGCCCGCCATCACACCCAGCTAATTTTTGTACTTTCAGTAGAGACGGAGTTTCGCCATGTCGGCCAGGTTGGTCTCGAACTCCTGACCCCAGGTGATCCACCCGCCTTGGCCTCTCAAAGTTCTGAGATGACAGGTGTGAGCCACTGCGCCCGGCCAGTCATCCCTTTATTGAAGTTCATAATAATCGATCCTTCCCCTAAGACTTAGATTTGCACTTCTCATTCTGACCCGAGTGTTGTGGTGGGTGCATGGCCTGCTACCCCTGTGCTGTACTTGGGGGCACAGCCAGCCAGGGAGGGCTGAAGGGGAGAGGCAGGATAGCCTGGTGGTAAACGCACTAGCTTTGGCATCCCATAGACATGGGTTTGAATCCAGACTGTCGCTTCTCAGCTGGGAGAAGGGGCGTGCTTGGCACATCGTAGGTGATCAGTAAGTGTGGGTGGAAGAATGTGTGAATGAACGCGGAATGAGCCTCTCTGCTCAAGGCACAAGCCGACCCACATTACCGGGTAGAGAGGAGGAGGCACAAAGGAGCTTGCACGTTAGCTTGGGGTTCCAATCCCACCTGTGCCTCTAGCTGTGCAAGCTTGGGCAGCTTATTTACCTTCTCCAAGGCTCTTCTCTCATCTACGATAAGGGAACAACAGTCACTACTTTGTGGAGTTGTTGGGAGGACTAGAAATCATGTATTCAAAGGATGTGTCACAGCACCTGGCATGTCCTAAACCCTCAACAAATAGTAGCAGGAGACGTGGTGAATATTCACAGCACTGCAGTTAGCAGAAATTCAGAGACGTCTAATAAAAAGAGAATGCTTAAGTAAACGATTGCACATCCACTGGTAACCGTGCAGGAAAGTAAAAGGATGATTATGAAGATGAGGCAGCAACAGGGAAACTGCTTATGACACGAAATAGAAACAGCAGAGCCCCAAATTGGGCATTCGCTGTGATTATGACTGTGTGAAGAAACATGAGAACATTTAAAAACAGGGAAGGAAGCAGCGCGGCAGGAGGCGGACCTCATGCTTCAGTGGGGAACGGGGTTTCCTCCAATGTCCTTATATTATCTTTATAATTAAAAACATGACTTATTTTCAAAAAAAAAAAAAAAAAGGCTACGTGGTGAAATTAGGTTAATTAATACAGTTTTTAAAAGGAAAAATCTGGCTGGGCACGGTGGCTCACGCCTGTAATCCCAGCACTTTGGGAGGCCAAGGCAGGCAGATCACCTGAGGTCAGGAGTTCGAGACCAGCCTGGCTGACACGGCAAAACCCCGTCTCTACTAAAAATGCAAAACTTAGCCAGGCGTGGTGGCGTGCACCTGTAATCCCAGCTACTCAGGAGGCTGAGGCAGGAGAATCACTTGAACCCGGGAGGTGGAGTTTGCAGTGAGCCAAGATCACACCACTGCACTCCAGCCTGAGCAACAGAGCAAGACCCTGTCTCAAAAGAAAAAAAAAACCCACAAAGTTGCTGAAGCCTCCATGGGGGGCAGGGTCCAGCCCCCTTCCCCCAGCCCATGTCCCTGGACTCACACTCAACACGCAAAGGTCCAGCTCCCTCCCTCGGCCCTG
>NW_012106474.1:643273-644873 GCF_000951045.1 Mandrillus leucophaeus | reverse complement strand
AGAGACGAGGGCATCCCCGGACACTGCACACCAGCCCCAGGAGCTGCAGAGGATCGGCTCTCTGCCCAGTGGACACTCTCCAGGCCTGTCCCTCACCACTTTCTCCCCAGGAGAACCTGGGGGCTCGTAAACAGACCAGAGGAGCAGAAACCCCGTCAGCCTCACTCCTAATGGCCTCCCCCGGACAGGAAGCCTTTCACCTGTGCCCAGATGCCAACCCAAGAGGGCAACCGTCCCTCTCATGCTTCCTGGTACTCCCCTCACTGGGCCGTCCCCACCCTTCCACCAAGAAGGGCCCCCGGGGAATGGCTGTCCCACATGCAGGTGCCCGCTGGACATTCCAGCAACCTGGACGGCCTCTGTCACCTCCAGCACCAGCTTTTCCTGCTGCGGGCTCCCCCCAAGCTACTGCTTGTGCAGGCCCAGCTGAAACAGCTCCAAGCTCCTGCTCCCTTCGCTTCCCAGGGGACGCTGATGGCATCACACTGGCAGAGGGAGGTGTCTGCATTCAAGAACCAGGCACCCAGAGGCCGGCTTCCCCGGCATGGGGGAGAACGCATAGAGCCTCCAGACAGCCCCGGGCGAGGAATCCAGCTCTGATACCTGGGGCTGAAAGACCGTGTGGTGAACCTGGAGAGACTCCCCGGCCTCACGTTCTTCTTCTGGCTCACTGGATTGTTATTATTGAGACAGCGTCTCACTCTATCGCCAAGGCTAGAGTGCAGTGGTGCAATCTTGGCTCACTGTAACCTCCGCCTCCCAAGTTCCAGTAATTCTCCTGCCTCAGCCTCCTGAGTAGCTGGGATTACAGGCACGCACCACCATGCCCGGCTAATTTTTTTATTTTTAGTAAAGGCGGGGTTTTGTTGGCCAGGCTGGTCTCGAACTCCTGATCTCAAGTGATCCACCCACCTCGGCCTCCCAAAGTGCTGGGATTACAGGTGTGAGCCACCGCGCCCGGCCTCCCTAGATTATTATGAGGATTAATGAGACACTGGACTTAAAAATCTCTCAGCCTAGGGCCTGGAATGCTGCAGGTCATCAGGGTGACCAAGAACTGAAGACCTCTCCTTGGCTGGGAATGGGGAATCAGGGCTGGAGAGGCATGGGGCACCCAGCACCACCTGTGTGTGAGAAAAGGGGATGAGGGATCTGCCGCCCGTGTGTGAGAGAAGGGGACGAGCGATCTGCCGCCCGTGTGTGAGAGAAGGGGACGAGGGATCTGCCGCCCGTGTGTGAGAGAAGGGGACGAGCGATCTGCCGCCCGTGTGTGAGAGAAGGGGACGAGGGATCTGGCCCACCCCATACTTCTCAGCCTGGGTGAGGGGCCGTGCTGGGCCCTGAGCTCACCTCCCCCTTGGGTGTTGTGACCGCAGTGCGGCGGGGGTCGATGTCCTCGTTGATGCTGGATAGGAAGTTCTGGGAGATGCGGAGAGCATCCTGCAGCAGTGGGTAGTCGGGGTGGTCCACAGGTGTGTGCTTCAGCAGGTCCTGGGAAGGGTGAGGCAGTGAGTTGAGGGGAGCGGCTCTGGGGCCCGATGTGTGGCCACAGGGGAGTGCTCAGCCCCCACCCAAAGAATCCAAAGGATGGGCACTCAGG
>NW_012106474.1:638161-639608 GCF_000951045.1 Mandrillus leucophaeus | reverse complement strand
GTCTTCTTCAGCTTGGCACACAGTAGGACATCTGTAAAGAGGAAGACATGCCGCAGCTTCCGGGAGCTCTCCGACACTTCCACCAGGAAGCCGTCCTTCACCAGCTGTCGTGTCTGAGGGAGATGGCAGACCCCAGCCTGCTCAGCGGGGAGTGCGGCCGAGGGCCGAGCCTGCATGCGGGGGCACGGCCAGCCAGGGAGGGCTGAACCGAGGGGCGGCATAGCCTGTAACCCCTTAACCAAGGTGGGTCAAGCACTG
The DNA here is from genome assembly GCF_000951045.1 of Mandrillus leucophaeus. NCBI lineage: Eukaryota > Metazoa > Chordata > Mammalia > Primates > Cercopithecidae > Mandrillus > Mandrillus leucophaeus. The sequence continues at coordinate 639,350 of NW_012106474.1, read as the reverse complement.
CCTTCGGAGTCACACGGATGTGGGTCTGGATCCCGACAGGCTTCTCAGCTGTGATCTCAGGCGGCTCCCTGACCTCTCTGAATCCCAGTTCACCTGCTGTAAAGTGCGGATGATGATGTCTGCCTCCTAAGGTGACTCATCGAGATGGTGCGTGTACAACAGCACAGTGCCTGGCACATCAAGTGTGCGCAACGCATGGGGCTCTCCGCAGCTACCCCTGGTGCCCCCTGCCCAGGACAACCTGGTTTCTCCACCCTGGGGCACGTACATCCTCGCTTGCAATCCCTCCCGACCGCGGCAGAGAACTTCATCTAGTTCCGGCTCAACCGAGAGCTGAGACCCGCTCAGGCCTGTCCGCGCTACTCCTCCCTGGCTTCTCTAGCCCCCCCGGGGACGAGACCTGGGTGGTCCAGCCTGGGGCTGCAGCTGTGTCCAGAAGGGACCTGCAGCCAACTCTAACTTGGGCTCTGGGTGGTTTCTGCTCCACGTGGGATTTCAAGAGTTTCCAACCCCTGCTCAGAGCCAGGAGGCCGTCCCCATCTGTCCCAGCCTTTCCTGTATGATACGCGGTGTGACCTACGTCTGCTGTAACATGTAGGTGAGAGTATTCAAAGTATACAATTAAGATGACCGAGGCCAGACGCGGTGGCTCATGCCTGTCATCCCAGCACTTTGGGAGGCCAAGGCGGGCAGATCACCTGAGGTCAGGAGTTCGAGACCAGCCTGGTCAACATGGTAAAACCCCCTCTCTAGTAAAAATACAAAAATTAGCTGGGCGTGGTGACACCTGCCTGTAATCCCAGCTAGGAGTTTGGGAGGCTGAGGCAGGAGATTTGCTTGAACCCAGAGGGTGGAGGTTGCAGTGAGCTGAGATTGCGCCATTGCACCCCAGCCTGGGCAACACAGTGAGACTCAGTCTCAAAAAAAAAAGATGACCACTGGCCGGGCGTGGTGGCTCATGCCTGTAATCCCAGCACTTTGGGAGGCCGAGGCGGGTGGATCATGAGGTCAGGAGATCGACACCATCCTGGCTAACACGGTGAAACCCCATCTCTACTAAAAATACAAAAAATTAGCCGGGCGTGGTGGCGGCGCCTGTAGTCCCAGCTACTCAGGAGGCTGAGGCAGGAGAATGGCGTGAACCCGGGAGGTGGAGCTTGCAGTGAGCCGAGATCGCGCCACTGCACTC
>NW_012106474.1:630822-634016 GCF_000951045.1 Mandrillus leucophaeus | reverse complement strand
ACAAGGTCTCACTATGTTGCTGGTCTTGAACTCCTGGCCTCAAGCAATCCTCCTGCCTCAGTTTGCCAAAATGTTGGGATTGCAGGCATGAGCCACCATACCCGGCCAACCACTGGTTTATGTAAATACACTTCACATGACACATCTGTAGCCCTTTCTTATCTAGTAGTTTCCAGAGACCCTCCCCATGGGCCATGGAAGCTTGAAGGAACGAGGCCAGTCTTGGAGTGTCCTGGGGCACTGAGGGTACAGCCCAGGTCCTCGCTCAGGTGGGTCCATTTCTGAGGCTGTTTAAGGCACCCACCTGTGGCTCAGCCCATCTTCGGGGGAAAAAATCACACTCGAGAATCCCAGAGACCCAGAAGAAAGCACAGGCTCAGCAGACACCTGCCGGAGTGGGCCCCAGAGCGGCAGCTCCACAGAAAGCCGACACTGCATTATTGGCTCCCCGCAGCCCTCTCCGGGGTCCCAGGAGGAAGAGGTTTCTGACTGAGCTCAGAGGTCTGCACACATGGCAGGTTGGGTTTCAGAGGGGTTATTAATATGCCTGTGGTCACCTCCAGAGTCCACCTGAGCAGGGCTGTGGAATGAGCCCCGGGAGGGCGGCCAGGAGGACAGGTGCACAGGGAGGGGGCGCTGGGACCACGTCAGATACAGAGGGAACCAGGGGAGCAAGAGCGGCCCTGAAGTTTGTGCTCCCCACGGCCCCTGCACGCCAGGGTCCCCTGAGAACTCAGGGGGAGGCGCTTGCTCTGACCCTTCCCCGTCCCCAGGCTCAGGCAGGCTGGCCTGCTTCCTGCCCGGCCTCACCCACTCTCCCCACCCCTCTCCACTGACTTGGGCGGCAAGCTGGTCTCGCTCTAGTTTGCTGGGTACTCGCTGTGTGCCCAGGGTACTGAGTTAACTGCTTTGCTCACATTATTTCCTGTGATTAAAGAGGGAGGAAATTCTCACTAGCCCCATTTTACAGACAAGACAACTGAGGCCAGAGACGTTCTGTGGCTTGTTCCCCATCACCAAGCTACAAGTGGTGGGAGCCGGGCTTTGAACGCAGATCCACTCATGCTCCTGGCTTTGAGCTGCCCCTTCCTCAGGGGAGGGCAGCACCTGTAAAATCTCAATGACCCACAGGAGGGTTCTTGGGAAGAGTGACCAGGATGGGGTGAGCCCCCTCCTCACAAGCTGACCCTTTCATTCCTCATTCCCCACTTTGAAGCTGACTTCAACAACAGTATCACGGAGACCGAAGCAGCGTGAACTCCAGGTCCCGGGTCGAAGCCTCCTTTTAGGGAAGAGAGAGGAAGCCAAGGCTACATTTCCTTTTCAGGGAGGCAGAGTCGAAACCTGACCAACCCCTAGGCCAGATCAAAAAGACCATTTCGCCTCCGATCGCTGACCAGGCCAATTTCAAGAGAGAACAGGGTTGCCGCGGCCATCCTGCCAGGCCGCAGGAGACAGGCTGCCTCAGAGCTTGCTTCCCTCAAGAGGGTCCCGAGAAGATCAAGGGACAGTGGCCCCACACAGCCCCTCCACCACGGCCACCTCTGGGAAGGAGCTCAGGAAACCTACCGTCTCTCCTCCGCAAGCTGCCACCCCCCTCACGTCAGCCTTCGACAAGGAGCTCCGGGTTACCAGGGAGATAGGAAGGGAAAGTGACTGAGAAGGGGGCAGAGCCGAAACACCTGGTGGGAAGGAAGAGGAAGGTCCTAAAACCAGCCGCCCGCTGCTCCCACAGACTCTGGCCTGGGAGCCACACGTGCCCGCCCCACTGCCTGCCACAGGCAGGCGGGGCACCCCTTGGCACGCCTTGCCTCTTGGGGCAGGGTCCACGGGCTTCTGGACACCTTCCTGCCTGGGCCGGCTTCATCCTCCTATGACCAACAGTCGTGCTGATGACATGCACCTGTCCCGGGACCTCCCCCATCCCCCCCAGCCAGCTGCGGGAGCTGCAAGGAGGATGGTCTGGGTTCCTTCCACCGAAAGGTGGGGTGTGTGTGACCTTCACAAAGCAGCTTGCCACACCCCCTCTCCCACTGGCACTGCCGGCCTGCCTTCCACAGTTAAGGACCCAGACCTGGCTCCGGTGTCTTTCATGGCTGAAAACAAACCTCTCAGCTCCTTCCTGTTCCCGCAGCCCCTCAGTGCCCTCCGCCTGCTGCTCCGAGAGCTGGCAGCATGTGCACTGGAGCACACAATGCCCTGCCGCCCAGCCTCCGCTCCTCTCTCCACAAACAAAGAAACTCCCAACTTCTCCCTCCGGCTCGCACTGGCGCCCTGTCGGCTGGCAACGCCACCATCCGGACCATCACCACCCATGGCCACGCTGTGCCTGGCCCCCACAGACCCTCTCCCTGGCCTCAGGGCTACTACGTCTGCAGGCACAGCTCCTCGCCGTCTCTCCCTAACAGCCCCTCCAGGAAGTTCTCTCACACTAGCCCACCAATTCCCCGCCGATCCTCGGGGGCACCTGGCCCTCCAGCCTGGTCCTTCTATTTGCAAATGGCCCTGCCCTGAGCAGCCCCCAGGTTTCAACTCTAGGCTGGACGCCGGCGGAAACGAAGGGGGAATTCAGGTCCAGCCACTTGCCCGCCCTCCTTCCCTGCGGCCCTCAAACCTCGCCAGACACATTTGAGCCCACTCCAGCCGGCCCCCAGAGGTGGGAGGGTCCGCCGCCTCCCACAGCGGGCACCTGGGTTACCATAGGTGCAGTTACAGCAGAAGCGAATAATGAGGAGAATCTCCATGGCAGCCTCTGTCCCTGCAGCGGGAGCGTGCAGCCATCGCTCCAGGCTCCTCGGCGCCCACCAGCAGCCCGGCCACTCAGCCCCCTTGCTGATGCCGCCGCACAGACTCCAGCATCGAGCAGCCGCTTCCGAGTGCTCTTCCAGCAAGAGGGAGGGGAGGGAGGCGCGTGGCGAGGAGAGGAGGGAAGGGGAAGGGGAGGAGGGGCGGGGAGGGAGGGACCCAGCGGCCTGCTGGCATCCTGAAGAGGAGCACGTTTGTAGCTGGCTGGCTGCCTGGGCACGAGGCTGGAGTCCTCGCGTGCGCGCACACACTCACACGCGCTCACACTCACGCGCGCTCACACTCACACGCGCTCACACTCACACGCGCTCACACTCACACGCGCACACGGGGGAAGGGCGCTGCGTTCACTCAGCCCGTCGCCCACACAGCCAGACAAAGGCAGGTGC
>NW_012106474.1:623849-630342 GCF_000951045.1 Mandrillus leucophaeus | reverse complement strand
CGGGAGGCTGAGGCAGGAGAATCGCTTGAACCCGGGAGGCGGAGGTTGCAGTGAGCTGAGATCGCACCACTGCACTCCAGCCTGGGCAACAGAGTGAGATTCCGTCTCAAAAAAAAAAAAGAGAACAGAGACAAAGGAGCCCCACGGCCATTGGCTGCCTCTGCAACCCCAATTCCCCGCACCGCACCTGTGAACTCCTGGAGCCTCGTGGAGTCCAGTGGCTGGGGTGTGGGCAAGAAGGAAGGGACTCCAGGTCCCCGAGATGAGAGGGGCTGGCAGGGAGCCCCGTGATTACAGGAAACCCATCTCAGGAACCCCAACTCAGGAACCCTACACATCAGCCAAGGGCAGACAGGGTTTGAGCTGACCAGCGCCAGGTACTCCAGCAGCTCTTTCGGGCATCAGCAACCCGTGAGGTAGGAAGGAGGGGTCCCACACGCCTGCGCAGAGGAAGCAGGGAAGCGGTGGATCTGCGGCAGAGACGTGGAGCTCCCCAGGACAGTGAGCTGCATCCTGCCCCCGTCAGAGAGCACTCAGCTCCCAGCACCCCCGACACTCCCCACCCACCACTGCCTGTGCTGGGGGCCCGAGAGGAAGCTTCGAGGGAGGAAGAGCCAATGCCACTCCTAGACCCCAAGTCAGGCGACAGGTAGTGAGTACTGGAAACAGACCCCAGGAATGACTTGTCTGCTCCAAGCCTCTTCATTCTCCTTTAGAGAGGTTCCAGCCCCAGCTTCTGCTAGCAGGACAGTGCAGCCTGCAACCGGAGCTGTAATACCATCCTCACTTGGCAGACCGCGCACACGGAGCCTCAAAGAGGGGTGTGGGGGGGAAGGCAGGGGGCAAGGTGAGGCCAAGGTCAGGGGCTCAGGTGATGTCACCTGCTCGGCCTACAGGGAAGGAAGTGCCCAGACAGCAGGAACTTCCTACTTCGTCTCAAGCTGTTTCCAGACAGAGAAAACTCCCAGAGACTGCGCTTGGGTGCGTGTGTATTTTGGGGGGCGGGGGGTGGGGTTACTCAGCGTCCCTAGGCTGTGTCTCTGGCTGGTGCCTGGATTCCCAGATTTCGGGACTTTTTCCTCACGCCCCCCTCCGGTGAAGCCCAGGGGTGTGAAATCACTCCTGCTGCAGAGAGGAGCCCAATTGCAGTAATTAAGTGGCAGCGCCAGCAGGAAGCAAGGACGTCATCGAGTGAGTCAGGATGAGAAGCCACCTGGCAGAAAGCCAGGGGCCTGGCTCTGCCCTCTGGGGTGGGCAGGCTTTGAGGGGCTTACGGTTGGGTGTGGGGGTTTCTGCCTATGCACAGGGAACAGGCAATCAGCCCAGGCCAAGAGAAGACCCCCCACCCTCTGCACCGTGTCTGACCCTGGGTTCCTGGGCAGCCTTGGCAGGGCTGCTCTGAACACAGACCAGAGGAGTCCAGGTAGTTCCCGGGTGGGGCTGGAAACCGCGAAGGAAGCACCCTTTCTCCAGCCCCTTTCATTTGTATTTTTAATAGAGACGGGGTTTCACCATGTTGCCCAGGCCAGTCTCGAACTCCTGGACTCAAGCCAATCTCCCGCCTTGGCCTCCCAAAGTGCTGGGATTACAGGCGTGAGCCACTGCCCCCGGCCTCTCCAGCCTCTTGACTCCATGGAGTGGGACTTCCCCAGCCTGCACTTTGTCCTCCCAGGCAGAGGGTGACTCATCTGCTCCATGGGTCTGGGAGAAGAAACTGGTCAGCTGTCCTCTCTCTGCACACTGGGTGAGAGGCGTGGGCTCTGTCCTCATTGTTGTGGGGCGGGGGGCAGCCTGTGGTTTCCTACTCCTGCAAGGGACTCCATAGATACTTTTTCTCAGACAGGGTCTTGCGCTGTCGCCAGACTGGAGTGCAGTGGTGTGATCTCAGCTCACTGCAACCTCCACCTCTCAGGTTCAAGCGATTCTCCTGTCTCAGCCTCCCAAGTAGCTGGGATTACAGGTGTACGCCACCACGCCTGGCTCATTTTTGTATTTTTAGTAGAGATGGGATTTTGCCACGTTGGCCAGGCTGGTCTCAAACTCCTGACCTCTGGTAATCCACCTGCCTCGGTCTCCCAAAGTGCTGGGATTACAGGTGTGAGCCACCGCACCTGGCCTCAACAGATAATTTCATTCCAGAGGTGAACTGCCAGCAAGCTCACTGTGGCTACAGATACAAATCCACACTTTCCAAGCTGCATTTTAACAGTGATGAAGCTGACATGTTCATCTCCACCTGTCAGCTCCTCTGCTGCCTCTCAGTGGATTCTAAACGTAGGCATCGCCCGTGACCCCTGAAGTTTCAGGAAAACGATCCTGCATTTCCCCAACTCTTCTAGCGTTAGAGTTGAGATGGGGACACAAAGGGCCAAGAGGGGCCTTTAAGGCAGGACTCCCAAAACTGCAGAAGCCTCTCCCCCTTTCTAGGATGGAGGTTCTCTTTTCCTGAACTGGGGGCTGTTCCTGCAAGGCCAGTGCTTTAGGGGTGTCACTGAGGTCTTTCTGGACAAAGGGATGAACTGGGCTCTGTCCTGAAGGATCCTAAGCAACCGTCCCCTCCACGCCAGTTGATGGCAGATGTGACTGCACCTCTGCCCTGCAAAGGAGTGCAGGAGGAAGGCTGGGCCGCAGGAGCAGAAGCACGCGTGTTCCCGGCCAGGAAGGCTGGACCGCAGGGGCAGAAGCACGCGTGTTCCCGGCCAGGAAGGCTGGGCCGAAGGGGCAGAAGCATGCGTGTTCCCAGCCAGGAAGGCTGGGCCACAGGAGCAGAAGCACGCGTGTTCCCGGCCAGGAAGGCTGGACCACAGGGGCAGAAGCACGTGTGTTCCCGGCCAGGAAGGCTGGGCCGAAGGGGCAGGAGCACGTGTGTTCCCGGCCAGGGAGTGCGGGAGGAAGGCTGGGCTGCAGGGGCAGGAGCACGCGTGTTCTGGGCCAGGAAGGCTGGGCTACAGGAACACGTGTGCTTCTAGACAGGGAGTGCGGGAGGAAGGCTGGGCTGCAGGGGCAGGAGCACGCGTGTTCCTGGCCAGGGATTCAAAGGCTACTTGTCCACATAAGCGACTCTTGCCCTCTCTGTGTTTACGGGATTGTAGTCTTGCTAGAGTTGGCAACACCCTTAAAAGACGACCTATAGTCCGAATTTCCTTAAGTATTCACTATCATAAAAATCACCCAGAAGCTTGTTCAAATACAGAATCTTGGGCCCCACCCAAAGCCTTCTGAATCAGAAACTCCAGGGAAGGTGCCTGAAAAATCTGTGTTTTAAACAGTGCCCCAGTGATTCTTATCAAGCAAGGTTAGGATTAGCTGGCCACGCCGGGCTCAGTGGCTCACACCTGTAATGTCAGCACTTCGGGAGGCTGAGACGGGCAGATCACCCGAGTCTGAGACCAACCTGGCCAACACGGCAAAACCTCATCTCTACTAAAAATACAAAAATTAGCCGGGCATGGTGGTGGGCACCTGTAATCCCAGCTACTTGGGAGGTTGAGGCAGGAGAATCACTTGAACCCAGGGGGTGGAGATTGTAGTGAACTGAGATTGCACCACTGCACTCCAGCCTGGGTGACAGAGCAAGACTCTGTCTTAGGAAAAAAAAAAAAAAAAAAGGATTATCTGGCCAAGTCTAAACCCCTCATTCTACAGCACAGGAAATAAAAGCCAAGAGGGGGGATGTGACTTGCTCAAGGTCACTACAGTGTGGTGTGGGAGAACACTGCCTTGATTTTTTTTGGTTTTTTTTGCCTCCCTTGTTCCTCTCTCTAACCTGAAAAAGAATAATAAAAAAATAAATAAAATAGATCATTTTCTATTAAGAGAGAAAATGTCAGGTGCAGGAAAGCAAATATCAGGCTAAGTGTTACCCATTACAGTAACCACTTCACCGACGGGCAAGCGAGGGAGGGGAGACCCAAGGGCTGCAGGGCTCTGAGCAGCCTCCAAAACCCTGTGTCCGTCAGGGAGGCTGTGCAGGGAGCTGCCTACCTCTGAGATCTTCTGGAACTGGTTGTTGGACTGGCTGCACTTCTCGGCTGTCTCCAGAGCGACTTTATAGTTATCCACAAATGCTTTGTACACGCCGAGCTGGCTGGCCTGCAGGGAGGAGTCAGGGAACAGAGGGAGAGGAGGGTGGGAGGGGAGAGGATTAATGAATGGATGAAAGCTTCAGTGTACCTGGAGCTCCCGTGCACTGAAAACCTCTCAGCTCCAGAGGGCTCGCTGGGAACTCCGGGAAACGCAGGGATGAACATATTACAGTGCCCCTTTGAACTGGACAGTTTCCATGGAAACCAGCTCAGCCAATAAGGTTCACGAGGGGGTCTGGGGTTGGGGAGACCAGGCTAGCGCCTTTGTCGGCCTGCTAGAAATTCAACTCCTCACAGCATCCAGCTTTCCTCAGCACCATCAAGATCTCCCAGGGTTTGAAATCCCTTAATGTCTCATACTTCCTTCACATCCGGGAATTAGCTGGAGCAGGCGGAGAGGGGTGTGTGTGTGCTGGGTAGAGCTGGCACGTGTGGCCTGCTCAGGCCTCCCTCCCCATGTGGAGCATGGCGCACGGCATTTAAAGGTGCGGTCTTGGCCGGGTGCGGTGGCTCACGCCTGTAATCCCAGCACTTTGGGAGGCCTGAGGTCAGGAGTTCCAGACCAGCCTGGCCAACATGGTGAAACCCTATCTCTACTAAAAATACAAAAATTAGCCAGGCGTGGTGGTGCACGCCTGTAGTCCCAGCTACTCAGGAGGCTGCGGTAGGAGAATCACTTGAACCTGGGAGGCCTTTCACTTTTTTTTGTTTTTTTTTTTTTTGCCTCCCCTGTTGCTCTCTCTAACCTGAAAGAGAATAATAAAAAAATAAATAAAATAGATCACCTTCTATTAAGAGGGAAAATGTCAGGTGCAGGAAAGCAAATATCAGGCTAAGTGTTACCCATTACAGTAACCACTTCACCGACGGGCAAGCGAGGGAGGGGAGATCGCGTCACTGCACTGAAGCCTGGGTGACAGAGTAAGACTCCGTCTCAAAAACAAAACAAAACAACAAATGAAGGTGCTGTCTTTCCATGTCCCTTGGCCTCAAGGCCCCGTCCTCGCCTCTTCCACCTCCTCTACCTCCAAGGAGTCAAAGCCCCAGCCTCAATACACGTTTGCCTGTCACTCAGAATCTAACACAAAGCTTTTCCTGAGTCACAACCACATACAGCCTTGCTTCCTCTGAGAGGCAGGGCAGATCCCATCGCCCCGTTCTGCAAAAGGGGAAACCGAGGCTCCGTAAGTCAATTCCCCAAATATTTATGGAAAGCCTTCACTGTGCTGTGTATACACACTTCCTCTCAAGGGACCAAAAGGGTAAAAATTCAAATTAAAACCTTCATGAGATATTTTATGCTTATCAGAAGGGTCAAAATTTAAAAGTCTAATTGACAGCAAGGGCTGGCAAGCACATGTGGAAATTTAAACTCGCTGTTTTTTTTGACATGGAGTTTTGCTCTTGTTGCCCAGGCTGGAGTTCAGTGACGGGATCTCAGCTCGCCACAACCTCCGCCTCCCGGGTTCAAGCGATTCTCTTGCCTTAGCCTCCTGAGTAGCTGGGATTACAGGTATGCGCCACCACCATACCCGGCTAGTTTTGTATTTTTAGTAGAGACAGGGTTTCTCCATGTTGGCCAGGCTGGTCTCGAACTCCTGACCTCAGGTGATCCGCCCGCCTCAGCCTCCCAAAGTGCTGGGATGACAGACGTGAGCCACCGTGCCCAGCCAATTTAAACTCTTACAGACTACTTGGGGGAGTGTAAATTAGTACAATTATTTGGAGAGCAATTTGTTAATAACTAATAAAGCTGAAAATAGGCATGGCCTATTTTCAGTTTAACTAATAAAGCTGAGAATAGGCACAGCCATCTACTGCTTAGCAAATCCACTTCTACATACAAACCGCAGAGCTGTATCGTTCAGTACAGCAGCCACCAGCTACGTGAGACTGCCAAGCTACCTGAGACAGGGTCAGTTCAAACTGAGATGTGCCGGACATGTAAAACACACAGCGGGTTCCAAAGGCTTAGTATGTGAAAGAGAATGTAAACTACCTCGTTAATTTTTAAATACTGATTACACATGTTGAAATAATATTTGGATCTGCGGGAATAAATAAAAGATATTCTCAAAATTAATTTCACCTGCCTATTTTTACTTATAAAAATGTGGGTATTAGGGGCCAGGCGCGGTGGCTCACACCTGTAATCCCAGCACTTTGGGAGGCTGAGGCAGACAGATCACCTGAAGTTCGGAGTTCAAGACCAGCCTGGCCAAAATGGTGAAACCCCGTCTCTACTAAAGATACAAAATTAGCCGGGCGTGGTGGCGGGCGTCTATAGTCCCAGCTACGCCGGAGGTCAAGGCAGGAAAATCACTTGAACACAGGAGGTGGAGGTTGCAATGAGCCCAGACTGCATCGCTGCACTCCAGCCTGGGCCACAAGAGCAAGACTCCGTCTCA
>NW_012106474.1:618127-622259 GCF_000951045.1 Mandrillus leucophaeus | reverse complement strand
TGGAGGTAGGGGTGGGGGCAGGCTGGTCGCAGCATCGGCTGAGCCTGGAACCTCCCAGGACAGAGGCAGAATCCTTTGAGGAAGCTGGTGGGGCAGAGGAGTGGGGGAGCATCTGGAAAAGCCAGAGAGGGGAGAGAGAGTGGGGATGCTTGGGGTGACGCCAAGGCCAGAGGCATTTAGGTCTCAGCTGCAGAAGGGCCAGACTTTAAAAAGGGGGGGACGCGGCTGGACTTTAAAAGGGGGCGGGGCTGGAAGGGAGGGCGTTTATTTCGCTTTCCAGGGAGTACTGAGGCCTGGCCCATCAGTGCCCACGCTACAGGAGATGTGCTAGACAGCGGCTTCCTAAGCCAAAATCAAATCGCCAAGATTCTTCCAGGAAAGGGCCCCTCTTGTCCCCTTTCCCATGAGAAGAAGCAAGCCTGGAGGCCCAGGTTGGCACACCACCCTCCCAGGAGCCAGCTGTGCGGAGGCCTGAGTCCAGGGTTACGGTCATCTCCGGGACTGCCATCGCCACAGTCACCCCAGGCTGTAGGGCCCAAGGCCTGGTTTGGCAGGTACTTTAACTGGGAAGTGCAGGTTGCTTGGAAACAGCAGCCTGGCACTGGAGTGATCTCACAAAACAAACAGCAGAGATGCTAATTCCCTTCTCTCAGTAACGAATAATCAAATACCCAGAGACTTCGGCTGAAAATAAACCACCTCCAGATGCCAGGCCTGACCTGGCTCCACCCGGGTCCTCCCAGGCCTGCAGCCCCAGCGGCCTCAGGCATCAGTTCCCAATGCTGGGGAGGGAAGGTGGTGGGTAGTAGATTCATGGCCAGGCCTGTGGAGCTGAGACCAGAAGAGGGGACAGCCAGGTCCACGTGACAAAGATAAACTGTGACAGCGTTTCCAGCAACCCTGGGCTTGCTCTCTTCTACTCCTGAGGGATGAGGAGAGGATGCCCCCTAGGCCACTCAGCTCAGGCGAGCAGGCAGTGATGGCAGGTGTTCATCATCCCTGAATGGGAGGAAGCAGGTGGATCTGCTAGAACCAGAGTGTGGCATTCCCTTGAAAGGATACCTTCTGGGGTGCCTCTTCCCGATTTAATAATAATAATAATAATAATAATAATAATAATGGCACTGATGATAATGAGTAGTTTCTAAGTACTTATTAATTTATGATGCTCCAGGCCCTGTTCCAAGCACTTTTCCTTTTACTTTATTTTATTATATTTCTTTTTTTGAGACAGAGTCTTGCTCTTGTTGCCCAGGCTGGAGTGGAGTAGCACAATCTCGGCTCACTGTAACCTCTGCCTCCTGAGTTCAAGCAATTCTCCCACCTCAGCCTCCCAAGGCTGGAGGATCACAGGTGTGCGTTATCACGCCTGGCTAATTTTTGTATTTTTAGTAGAGACAGAGTTTCACCACGTTGGCCAGGCTGGTCTTGAACTCCTGACTTCAGGTGATCTGCCCACCTTGGCCACCCAAAATGCTGGAATTATAGGCGTAAGCCCCTGCCCCAAGCCTATTCCTTTTTTTTTTTTTTGAGACGGAGTCTCAGTCTGTCGCCCAGGCTGGAGTGCAGTGGCGCAATCTCAGCTTACTGCAACTCCCGCCTCCCAGGTTCAAGCGATTCTCCCGCCTCAGCCTCCTGAGGAACTGAGACTACAGGCGCCCGCCACCAGGCCCGGCTAATTTTTTTGTATTTTGAGTAGAGACGGGGTTCCACCACGTAGGCCAGGCTGGTCTCGAACTACTGACCTCATGATCCACCTGCCTCGGCCTCCCAAAATGCTGGGATTACAGGCGTGAGCCACCACGCCCAGTCAGGCCTATTCTATTTCTTTGTAGAGACAGGGTCTTGCTATGTTGCCCAGGCTGGTCTTGAACTCTCAGCCTCAAGTGATCCTCCAGCCTCAGCCTCCCAAAGTGCTGGGATTACGGGTATCAGCCACCACACTCAGCTCCATGCACTTTTCAGATATTAACTCCTCAGAATCACCCAATGAGGGAAACACTACCACTATCCTCATTTTTACAGATGAGGAAGCTGATGCAGAGCGGTTGGGTAAGTTGCCCACGTGCAGGTTTAATCTGGCAGAGCTGGGATTCAAGCCTACTTTGTGATCTGGGTCTAGAAGCTGTGCTTGAGAAACAGGGCTCTCAGGACAGAAACCTCGGGGCCTGTGACGTCTCCCTCGATGCCCCTCCGGGTTCTCCCCAGGCCCAGTGGTCAAGGTCACGGTGCATTCACTCATTCATGGAGCGACCACTGGGCTGGTTCCGGGGGTCTAAGAAGAAAATGCAGGCCAGGCGCGGTGGCTCACGCCTGTAATCCCAGCACTTTGGGAGGCTGAGGCGGGTGGATCGCCTGAGGTCAGGACTTCAAGACCAGCCTGGCCAACGTGGCGAAACCCTGTCTCTACTAAATCTACAAAAATTAGCTGGGCGTGGTGGCAGGTACCTGTAATCCCAAGGACTTGGGAGGCTGAGGCAGGAGAATGGTGTGAACCCAGGAGACGGAGCTTGTAGTGAGCCGAGATCGCACCATTGCACTCCAGCCTGGGCGACACAGCGGGACTCCGACTCAACAAAAGAAGAAAGTCAGCCCGTCCTCCTGGAGCTCGCTGTGGTTCGGGGGAGTCAGGCAGCCACCCGTGCTCACTACGGGGACTGGCACGAGGCCTGCATCCGGGGGCCTGGAAAGCCTTCTCGGAGGAGGTCCCTTCTAAGCTGGGAGCTGACCAGGGGAAGCCAGAGGAGAGGGTGAAGGACATTTCAGGCAGGTGGGGCCTCGAGTATGAAGAGTTAAGAAAGCGCCTGCCCTGGGAACTGAGAACAGAAAGTCCAGAGTCAGGAAGCACAGAGGTGCGGGGAGGAAGCTGCCAAGGCCAGGGCTGGACACAGGTCAGTGTGCAAAGGGTCTCTCGAGCCATTCCTCAGAGCCTGGCCTTCATCCGAGGGCCGTGGGGAGCCGCTGAAGGGGCTGTCAGGGTTTTCAGTGACTCTCTCCCCTCTAAGGAGAGGTGGGGGTGGGAGGGGAGTGGGCCTGGAGGCAGGAGCCAGGAGCCACAAAGGAGGACACACAGCTGTCCAGGTGAGGGCCATGGGTGGCCAAGAAAAGGAAAAGGCAGCGGTGAGCAATGGCGAAAAAGTGGACTCCACAGGACAGGTGGGGGGAGGGGGGCAGCAAGAACGGGTCTGAAGCACTCACTGAGATAAAGGCAGGAAGCGGCGCAGATAACTTCAGAGACAAGGAGCTCAGCTGTGAACACACTCGGCTGGAAGCCCTAGGCGTGTCCAAGCAGGAGAATCTTCTCCAGTGTGAGAAAGGCAGAGCCCTGTCCATTCAGCCGAACAGGGCAGGGGAGGAGGAGACGGCCTCCTGCCACTCACACCCAGGGAACAGGGCAGTGGAGGAGAAGAAGGTCCTCTGGCCACTCACACCCAGAGAAGAACCGCGGCCTGGACTTCCAGTCTCCCTCTTGCCTGCTGGGCTGTCAGACATTACGTAGGAGAGCTGGGGAGGGGGCTAAGTGGGTCTGACCTGGGGGTCCTCCAGGGGACACAGCCAGAGATGGGGCAGAGCTGGGGGAGAGGGTGTCACAGAAACACAGGGAACCATAAGACTCCGTGAGCATTTCCCAACACGAAATCCGCATGTTAACCTACCGCCCCTGCCACTCCCAACCCTGCAGTGCTGGGCAGGGCTGGGCTTTAGTGCTTTCTGCTCTTGGGACATCAGGAGAGGATCACTGGCTGATGGGTCCAACTGCTTCCTTTTACAGAGGCAGCACTGAGATGCAGTGAATCCCTGAGGTCTCAGGGGAGCAGTTCTCGCGCCCCCAACCCGGCAGGTGCCCCTCTGTTCACTGAGGGACAGGAGACTAGAAGCCCAGCAAGGAGCCTCCATTCCAGGGCTGGTTCCACGGAGCACCCTCCGGGAGAGAGACGGAGTACCCTCAGAGAGAGAGATGGTGCTCCCACAGAAGCACCCATCCACCCGGCCCGTCTCCACCAGCCCTAGAAGTACCCATCCACCCAGCCCATCTCCACCAGCCCTGGAAGTATCTATCCACCCAGCCCGTCTCCACCAGCTCTAGAAGTATCCATCCACCCAGCCCGTCTCCACCAGCCCTAGAAGTACC
>NW_012106474.1:616262-617401 GCF_000951045.1 Mandrillus leucophaeus | reverse complement strand
AAAAAAAAAAAAAAAAAGGTGGGTATTAGAAAATGTGAAATGACGTATGTGGCTCATAAGCTATTTCCATTAGACAGCAGCGCTCTGGAACAAATGGCCTGTGTGTGCCCCAGGGGACTCAGGGGTGTTCACCACCTCACTCTTCCTCCTCGTAGAGGGGGGACTGGAAACAAATGCTCACACACGGGGGAAGCCGCACGCACAGCCACGAACGTGGATGCACCAGATTCACACATAGCTTTGCTGACAAGCTCCAAAGTGGACATGGGTTGAACTGTGACATAATACACGTGTATACTGATACACTTTTTTTCCTGAGATGGAGCCTCGCTCTGTCACCAGGCTGGAGTGCAGTGGCGCGATCTTGGCTCACTGCAACCTCTGCCTCCTGGGGTTCAAGCAATTCCCTGCCTCAGCCTCCCGAGTAACTGGGACTACAGGCGCTCGCCACCACACCCAGCTAATTTTTGTATTTTTAGTAGAGATGGGGTTTCGTCATATTGGTCAGGCTGGTCTTGAACTCCTGACCTCAGGTAATCCGCCCGCCTTGGGCTCCCAAAGTGCTGGGATTATGGGCGTGAGCCACCACGCCACGCCTGGCCTTACATACATTTTTAAACTACATGCAGCTGGGAGCTGTGGTACACATACCTAAAGCCCTGGCTACTTGGGAGACTGAGGTGGGAGGATCACTTGAGCCCAGGAGTTCAAGTCCAGCCTGGACAACAAAGCAAGACTTTTTTTGTTTGTTTTTAAAGTACAGGCCCATCCAAAATATAGATATGTAGTAAGCACACAAACTGCAGTCTGGAAGGCTATCCACCAAATTCATGCCAGTAGCTGCTTCAAGAGGGAGGAGGAAGGGAGGGGAGATTCCACCTTAACGTGTGACACTGTATTTTCTTCATCAGAAGGTTTTGCTGTGTTATTCTCCGGAGTTTCTGGTTTAAATGTTTTTCAATACAGTAGCAAGGGGGATACAGCTGCTGCCTGGCCTCCTCAGGGGCCTCGCTTCCCACCAAGGTGCTGGGGGAAGTGGGCTGCTATGGACCCCAACCCCGGACCACCCTGCTTTCTGCAGGATCCTCATGTTCCCTGAGGACCCAGAGAGGCTGAGGTGGGGGTGGGGGTGGAGATAG
>NW_012106474.1:611617-616212 GCF_000951045.1 Mandrillus leucophaeus | reverse complement strand
CCATCCACCCAGCCCGTCTCCACCAGCCCTAGAAGCTCCCAAGGCTGCACCGGGAAGGCCTAGAGACAAGGCACCGGCCCTGGGTGCCCCATAACACACAGGCCCAGGCTTTCCTCCGGAACTCGGAGACGACT
Source organism: Mandrillus leucophaeus (assembly GCF_000951045.1). Classification (NCBI taxonomy): domain Eukaryota; kingdom Metazoa; phylum Chordata; class Mammalia; order Primates; family Cercopithecidae; genus Mandrillus; species Mandrillus leucophaeus. The sequence continues at coordinate 616,078 of NW_012106474.1, read as the reverse complement.
CAGGCCTTCAAGGAGTCCAAGAGCGCTGCCCCGTCCTCTCCCTCAACACTCTCGGCTCCGCTGAGGCCCCGCGTGGGGACCCTCCATCACTGGGGGACTCACCAGCTTCTGGAAGAGGTGGCCCATGGTGACCTGGCTGTCCCACTGTTGCACCTTGGGGCACAGGTTGTCGTAGAACTCCTTGTGGATCTCGTAGATGTCCTGGATCTTGTAGAAGATGGTCTCGATCTGCTGGATGGTAAGCACGGGCTGGGAGGTGGTGGCAGTGGCCTTCAGGGGTTTCATGGGCTGGGAGAAAGAGAGGAAGAAAGAGCAGAGGTCGGGGTAAATAAACCAGAGTGTCGGCAGGCCCTGGGGCCAATCATTAGTCCTTCCTGCTGCCCAAGTCCTGCCCAGACAAGGCCGCCAAAGGCAGGGCACTGAAACGAGCTTTGTATCAAGGAACCACTGCCACAGGCCCCAACAAGCCACACACTGAACGGCAGGAGCCTGGCCCGGCAGCTCTGCCAGGCCCGAGGGGCGGTGCCAGGGCTCACTCCCCTACCACGCACCTGAGCTCGGCAGCGGCCTGTACTGGGTTAACAGGATCCACGTCTTTCTTCCACAATAGCCTGTGCCCCAAGTCATAAGCTCCTTGTCACACTTCAGTGGAAGGGAGGGTTGACTGGGAACTCAAGCCCATAGCTGTTTCCTTACAAGAAACAACGTGGTTCTGGGACTCACAGGGTAGGGACCCGAAGTTACTCAAGACCAGTCTTGGCCTCAATGATATTCCAAGTTCCCGTCACTTGGCATAGGGAGAGGGATGGGGGTTCGCGTGTCTCCCACTGCATCGCACCCCCGGGGCAGACATGCTAAGCGACCGTGGTGGTCCTTCCCATTGCGCATGGCAGGGGTCTCCAGTCTCAGACTCTTTCTCAACGCCTGCCTGTCTATACCAAGATGCTCCAGGCCCTGCCAGTGTAGATGGTGAGGTGGCAGACAACAGAGACCAACCCCCAGCACTGGCTGGGAGCTGACGCCATCACCTTCCAGCCCAGCGGCGGGACTGTGGGATAATGGGATGTGCGGGCATTTCCTCAGTGTGGTCCTCTGCATTTTATAAATCATCTATAATGAGTAAATATGAATAATCAGAAAAAAAAAAAAAACCAAAGATGCCCAGGCTGTACTGCAAAGGCCATTGCAGGAGACAGGGCCTGATAACCCGCTGTACAGGGAAGGCGTGGCAGGGAAGGGCAGGGCGGCCAGGAGGAGAGCAGCCATGTTGGATTCTGTTGATGTTCTTCACATACCCGAAGGCCACGTGGAAAGAGGCTTGGCCGGGTGCAGTGGCTCACACCTGTCATCCCAGCACTTTGGGAGGCCAGGAGTTCGAGACAAGCGAGCCTGACCAACATGGTGAAACCCTGTCTCTACTAAAACTACAAAAATTAGCCACACGTGGTGATATGCACCTGTAGTCCCAGCTACGGATCACCTGAGGCCAGGTGTTTGAGACCAACCTGACCAACATGGTGAAACCCAATCTCTACTAAGACAAAAATTAGCCAGGCATGGTGGCAGCCACCTGAAATCCCAGCTACTCGGGAGGCTGAGGCAGGAGAATCGCTTAAACTCAGGAGGCAGAGGTTGCAGCGAGCCGAGACTGCGCCACTGCACTCCAGCCTGGGCGACAGAGCGAGACTCCGTCTCCAAAAACAAAAAAGAGGCTTAGACTTAGTCTGGGTTGCTCTGCAGACCCAGGAACAGTGGGGAAAAGTTACGGGGTGAGATGTGGGCTCACGAGAGCCGTCCCCCATAGGATTAAGTAGCGAGCTTTCCGACAAGAGAAGTATTCTAGCAGACAACGGTGACTCCACTGCTGAAAATGCTGCACTGAAGGGAACACCAAAGCCATTGCCAGCTCCCTATGGAGCCATCACCAGCTCCAGCCAACCACGGCAAGCTCCCGGCCCAGCCTCACTCCAGCCTCACATCTCATGACGTCTCATCTACTCATTCACATCACCTCACTCGGATGGAGGCAGAACTCACATTCGCTGGAAGAATTCTCATCTACTCAGACACCCAGATGGTGCTCTGCCTTCTGGCTCCCTCATCCTCCGAGCTCTAAAAAGCCCAGATGCAACAATCCACGCAGGACAGAGCAGGCCCCTCCTTCTGACTGTTGCCATGCTAGAACCAGTGGCCCCTCAGTGTCTGGTCCTTGCTAGGCAAACGCATGGGGTTCAACCTGGTGCAGGCCAGGCAGCGTGGGCTTCAGTCCCAGCTCTGCTGTGGGCACATCACTCAGGGTCCCCGGGCTTCCTGTCACCAGCAGCCTCGTTTGTGAAACTGGGATAATACGGCCATGCGCTACCTACTGACATTCCGGTCAGTGCATACATGACCATGGTCCCAACTGCATTTTTGTTTTGTTTTGTTTTGTTTTGAGATAGAGTCTCACTCTGTCACCCAGGCTGGAGTGCAGTGACGCAGTCTCAGCTCACTGCAACCTCCGCCTCCCAAGTTCGAGCAATTATCCCACCTCAGCCTCCCGAGTAGTAGCTGGGATCACAGGCGTGCGTTATCATGCCCGGCGATTTTCTGTAGTTTTAGTAGAGACGGGGTTTCACCATATTGGTCAGCCTGGTCTCGAACTCCTGACCTCAAGTGATCCACCTGCCTCAGCCTCTTGAAGTGTTGGGATGACGGGCGTGAGCCACCGCCCCCAGCTGAGACCTTTATAATCCAGTTGGGTGAAACGGACCAATACAGATAAAATGACTATGGACAATGTGACCGACTGTGCACACCAACCATGTGGTTCCAAAGTTGTGCTGGAGCAGCCTGGAGGGCTGCATGGAGGAGGAAGTCATACCAGGGCCTTGGAGAGCTCAGCAGGTGGAGGAGTAGGGGGGTAGGGAGGCATCCCAGACAGGGGAACAGAAGGCACTGGGGGGGCAGGAGCAAGGGAAGAGTGTCCCCCCAAGTCCAGGTGGGTGAGCTGAAAGCTTTGGGGACTTCCCACCCTCCATGAGGGACATGGAGTTTCAGGATTGACATAGTCCTAAGAGTTTATCCTTTTCACCTCGACGCAGGACCCCACAGAGGAGCCCACGTCACCACAAAGTCCCCAAATCCATGAATTCTTGTCCCTGCCTTGGTGCAGTCCCCATTGAGGAGGGAACAGGGAAGCAGGAAGGCCAAGGAGACAGGATTTCTCAGAAGCCGCCGAGGACACACTCGTCGCCACCCACGCAAAGACAAGACACAGTGGTTCTGCTTCCTTCTAAACTTCCCACCCTGTCTGCAAAAGGGGAAGAAATGGACGCTCACCCACAGCCAGTCACAAGGACGGGGCCTGTGTTTGGGGCATCAGATGGTTCTCATGACACGATGGGGACCTTGGCTCTTACTTCTGATTTCACTTGGTGGGAGGGGACAGGGCTGGGTGTGTGTCCTTTGCTGGCCAGGACCCTTGAGGCCGTTATTTTTCTCTGGTGAAGTCCCACACATGGGCTCGGGGCAGGAGGGTGGACTGAAAGCCACGGTGACCCACACTGAGCTTTGGCACGGCACAGCCGTTCTGCCAAAGTGCTAGCACACCACTCAGGCACCCCCTCCTCCCCAGTCCTGCTGCAGAGGCAAGGGCAGGCCCCGGCTCTCCATTTCACCATGAGAGTTCTCGGAGAGGACCCCGAGTGACCTCCACCCTGGCTCCCAGCCCAGCTGCTTCTCAGGAAGACGGGCCTGGACCGGTTCTCACTTGCCAGTGGGACTTCACACAGCCGTTTGTCTGCTGTCCCACAGCGACTGGCCTTTCGAAATAGGGGAAAGAAACGTACCCACTTCCTCCGCCTCCTGCCCCAGAAGGCCTGGCATGCTTGCTGCCACGCCACCCTAGTTACTCGTCACTGGAGCCCAGGGAGGAAGGCGTCATTCACCTGTTTTATAGATAAAGAGGCTGCGATACAGCGTGGCTATGAGCCCCAGCGCATGGCCAGGACAGTCCACCCCAGGAGGGCCAGTCGTGGCCAGCAGTGGGAGGGGCTGTGGGGAGTGGCCTCACCCTGTGGCCCCGGCATAGCAAGATGCAGTTCCCAAGCTCAGTTCCCAGCGTCAAGGAGATCCAGAATTTCAATGCATTTGGCTTCGTCTTTTTTCCTTCACCCCCTGCCTCGGCCCAGGCTCCCAGGCTTTCCCTGTAATCAGAGCCCACCAGGAAGCAGGAGGGCCCCAGAAGACGACGCCCACCAGCAAGCCAGAGGCCAGGACGGAGGCCTCTGTGCGGAGGCTCGTCTGCCCTGTGTGTGCACACGGTTTTAGGTACACACACCCAGCCCTCTGACTATCAGGAAGCGTTCAGCTGAAAGCAAACAGGCCGGGGCAGAGCGGTGGGAATGGGGTCAGGAGTGGGAAAGCGAGCATGGAGGGGATGAATGTTCTTCTCCTTCGGGCTGGCCCCTTTGTGAGGCC
>NW_012106474.1:609141-611567 GCF_000951045.1 Mandrillus leucophaeus | reverse complement strand
TGGGATGACGGGCGTGAGCCACCGCCCCCAGCTGAGACCTTTATAATCCAGTTGGGTGAAACGGACCAATACAGATAAAATGACTATGGACAATGTGACCGACTGTGCACACCAACCATGTGGTTCCAAAGTTGTGCTGGAGCAGCCTGGAGGGCTGCATGGAGGAGGAAGTCATACCAGGGCCTTGGAGAGCTCAGCAGGTGGAGGAGTAGGGGGGTAGGGAGGCATCCCAGACAGGGGAACAGAAGGCACTGGGGGGGCAGGAGCAAGGGAAGAGTGTCCCCCCAAGTCCAGGTGGGTGAGCTGAAAGCTTTGGGGACTTCCCACCCTCCATGAGGGACATGGAGTTTCAGGATTGACATAGTCCTAAGAGTTTATCCTTTTCACCTCGACGCAGGACCCCACAGAGGAGCCCACGTCACCACAAAGTCCCCAAATCCATGAATTCTTGTCCCTGCCTTGGTGCAGTCCCCATTGAGGAGGGAACAGGGAAGCAGGAAGGCCAAGGAGACAGGATTTCTCAGAAGCCGCCGAGGACACACTCGTCGCCACCCACGCAAAGACAAGACACAGTGGTTCTGCTTCCTTCTAAACTTCCCACCCTGTCTGCAAAAGGGGAAGAAATGGACGCTCACCCACAGCCAGTCACAAGGACGGGGCCTGTGTTTGGGGCATCAGATGGTTCTCATGACACGATGGGGACCTTGGCTCTTACTTCTGATTTCACTTGGTGGGAGGGGACAGGGCTGGGTGTGTGTCCTTTGCTGGCCAGGACCCTTGAGGCCGTTATTTTTCTCTGGTGAAGTCCCACACATGGGCTCGGGGCAGGAGGGTGGACTGAAAGCCACGGTGACCCACACTGAGCTTTGGCACGGCACAGCCGTTCTGCCAAAGTGCTAGCACACCACTCAGGCACCCCCTCCTCCCCAGTCCTGCTGCAGAGGCAAGGGCAGGCCCCGGCTCTCCATTTCACCATGAGAGTTCTCGGAGAGGACCCCGAGTGACCTCCACCCTGGCTCCCAGCCCAGCTGCTTCTCAGGAAGACGGGCCTGGACCGGTTCTCACTTGCCAGTGGGACTTCACACAGCCGTTTGTCTGCTGTCCCACAGCGACTGGCCTTTCGAAATAGGGGAAAGAAACGTACCCACTTCCTCCGCCTCCTGCCCCAGAAGGCCTGGCATGCTTGCTGCCACGCCACCCTAGTTACTCGTCACTGGAGCCCAGGGAGGAAGGCGTCATTCACCTGTTTTATAGATAAAGAGGCTGCGATACAGCGTGGCTATGAGCCCCAGCGCATGGCCAGGACAGTCCACCCCAGGAGGGCCAGTCGTGGCCAGCAGTGGGAGGGGCTGTGGGGAGTGGCCTCACCCTGTGGCCCCGGCATAGCAAGACGCAGTTCCCAAGCTCAGTTCCCAGCGTCAAGGAGATCCAGAATTTCAATGCATTTGGCTTCGTCTTTTTTCCTTCACCCCCTGCCTCGGCCCAGGCTCCCAGGCTTTCCCTGTAATCAGAGCCCACCAGGAAGCAGGAGGGCCCCAGAAGACGACGCCCACCAGCAAGCCAGAGGCCAGGACGGAGGCCTCTGTGCGGAGGCTCGTCTGCCCTGTGTGTGCACACGGTTTTAGGTACACACACCCAGCCCTCTGACTATCAGGAAGCGTTCAGCTGAAAGCAAACAGGCCGGGGCAGAGCGGTGGGAATGGGGTCAGGAGTGGGAAAGCGAGCATGGAGGGGATGAATGTTCTTCTCCTTCGGGCTGGCCCCTTTGTGAGGCCGCCCCGAAGAGCAGGTTTAGCTTCCTCCTTGCTGAGGGGTGGGGAGGGTGTGGGGGTTCCCAGCTCAGGGAGGAGACGGGGGAGGGCGTGATTCTTTCGCTCTGAGGTTTTCTTCTGAGGCTGTGGCTGTGGAAGGTCCCACTCCTCCTTCCTGAGCCCTCCTGCCACAGACCTGGCCTCCCAGCAAGTTCCTCCATCGCTCCCTCTGGCCCCTGCTCAAGAAAGAGCCAAGCAGGGGCCCAGGAGAAGAGAGCTGGAGAAGCGGGGGGACCTGCCCCGGGCACATCAGAAAGGGGGCCCCTACCCCACAGATTCTGCCTTTGGGGCATGAGCTGTTAGAAAGGCAGGGCAGGGAAGGAAGGGCTCTCCGTCTTGGCCCAGGGGAAGAGGCTCGCGGATGGCAGGTGGGATCTAAGGGCGTCGTGTCTGATGGGGACGGGCGCCACTCCCTCCTTCAGGGAAGAGGTGTGTTGTGGCAGGAACCAATAAGCCCTAACCTGTTTCCTCTCCTGGCACTGGAGAAATCAACAGTATCAACGAACACTCAGGCTATGTTCTGAGAGCTTTATGTGCTGGACACGGTGGCTCACACCTGTAATCTCAGCACTTTGCGAGGCCGAGGCGGGAGGATCACATGAGGTCAGGAGTTCA
>NW_012106474.1:597121-608341 GCF_000951045.1 Mandrillus leucophaeus | reverse complement strand
GGCCTCCCAAAGTGCTGGGATTACAGGCGTGAGCCACCGCGCCTGGCCAAAGCCAGCAGTTTTCACACCCACAACAGGTACAAGACACCATGGGCCCAGCAATTACATATATATTCACAGGCACACAGACAACAAACTGAAAGTTCCCTCACTTATCTTTCCTGTGTATGATGCATGCCGGTATGTTTTCATTGGTTTAAAAATGCTGTCCCAACCCACTGTACTGGTTTCACAACCCACTGTAATGATTTCACAATGCACTGACGGGCTGAGAGGCACGGTCTGAGAAACGGTGCAATACGCCTGCTACTCATGGCAGGGCCACGTCTTGCCCCAGCTCTGGCCCCAGACCAGGACCCTCAGCTACCTGCCACACTGCCCCTCACTTGGAAAACAGCTCCGTGCATAGAGATAAACTCCCGGAGAGATGGGACACACTCAGCCTGGCGTGTGGCAAAGCAGCTGCACATTCCTTTTTTTCTTTTCTTTTCTTTTTTTTTTTTTGGAGACAGAGTTTCACTCTTGTTGCCCAAACTGGAGTGCAGTGGCATGATCTTGGCTCACTGCAACCTCCGCCTCCCGGGTTTAAGCGATTCTCCTGCCTCAGCCTCCCTGAGTAGCTGGGATTACAGGCACCCACTACCGCACCTGACTAATTTTTTGTATTTTTAGTAGAGATGGGGCTTCACCATGTTGGCTGGGTTGGTCTCGAACTCCTGACCTCAGGTGATCCCCGCGCCTCAGCCTGCCAAAGTGCTGGGATTAGAGGTGTGAGCGACTGTGCCTGGCCTTTCTTGAGACAGGGTTTCACTCCCGTTGTCCAGTCTGGAGTACAGTGGCACACTTTTAGCTCACTATGACCTTCGCCCCCCGCTTCAAGCGATTCTCGTGCCTCAGCCTCCTGAGTAACTGGGATTACAGGTATGCACCACCATGCCTGGCTCTTCTTTTGTATTTCTAGTAGAGACAAGGTTTCACCACACTGGCCAGGCTGGTCTCGAACTCCCGTCCTCAAGAGATCTGCGCACCTCGGGCTCCCAAAGTGCTGGGATTACAGGCATTGAGCCACCACCCCCGGCCTGCATCTGCACATTCACACAGTCATTCCTGGGTAATATAAATGTCAAGTCCTCTGGGACACTGACAGCATCTCAGGGTTGACATGTGACAGCACCTCACGTCATGGCAAGTACTTAAATGTGTATCTTAGAATTCTTGTTAAGAATGAGCTTCCACAGATCCACACTTCTGAGTCTCCCTTCTCTGACAATTACCTTATGTCTCAGGCTGCGAAACACCCAGAGAAAGAACCTGACACGCCACGATCACTCGGCATAATATCCAGACGCATCTAAGGAGCACTTTCTCCCAAGGCAAAACCACCGCACATCTGTGTAATACTTTTATCTTCCGAAAACATTTCCATATTCCCCTCCCAATCGGATTCTCACAATAATGCCTCCCTCCGGGAGGGAAACTGAGGCATGTTACCCAGGGCTGAGCTTGGCCTGATGCCTCAGAGCTGTGCTGCTTCTCCAAAGAACACAGACAGGCCGGGTGCGGGGGCTCACGCCTGTCATCCCAGCACTTTGGGAGGCTGAGGCAGGCGGATCACCTGAGGTCAGGAGTTTGAGACCAGCCTGGCCAACATGTTGAAATCCCGTCTCTACTAAATACAAAAATTAGTCGGGCGTGGTGGCACGCACCTGCAATTCCAGCCACTAGGGAGGCTTGGGCAGGAGAATCACTTGAACCCAGGAGGCAGAGGTTGCAGTAGGCCAAGATTGCGCCACTGCACTCCAGCCTGGGCGACAAGAGCAAAACTCTGTCTCAAAAACAAACAAACAAACAAACAAACAGCCTGCCATCTCCTGTTTCCTGACACTTGGCCTCAGGATGGTATCAATGGTTCCCTCACCCAGGGAGGTAGAAGGACGTGGACCCAAGATGGCAAAGACTTCTTAACCGGATTGGCTGGGAGTGACTGTCCGGAGCACAGTGTGGAGGAGGCGCTTGGCCGTTGCCCGGGCAGAGCACCGTGATGGGTTAGCAATGCCCTATGCCACGGTGGTGGATGACAGGTGTGTCTGCCACCCCTAACCCGGGTGTGCTTCTTCTCCTGCCTTTTGAGAGCTGGAGCTGAGAGGCATGGGCCCTTTCTGGCAATGACCTGGGCTGCCTGATCCCCAGCTAGACGCAGAGCAGCTGCACTCTGTCCACAGGGAGGGACGGGCACAGGTCCCCTTTCCTCTCCAACTCCAAAAGCAGCTTCAGAGCATGACATCATCTGACACGCGGGGGAACAGAAGGCCCCAGAGCAGGGACTGTACTCACCAGCAATAGGGCTTCCAGCTGGTTAATGTAGATCTCTTCGCTGGCCAAGAACCCCGAGAGAACCAGCTTCCTCATCTCCAGGCCTTTCCCTGCTTCCACCTGCACAAAAGCAAAGCACAGGCAACAGCTCATGAGCAAGGAGGCCAAAATCCTGAGTGGACTGTCTGTTTCCCTACCCTTTTCCCTCTTTTTGAGACGGAGTCTCGCTCTGTCACCCAGGCTGGAGTGCGGTGGCATGATCTTGGCTCACTGCAACCTCTGCCTCCCGGGTTCAAGCGATTCTCCTGCCTCAGCCTCCTGAGTAGCTGGGACTACAGGCGCCCACCACCATGCCCAGATAATTTTTGTATTTTTAGTAGAGACGGGGTTTCACCATGTTGGCCAGGATGGTCTCAAACTCCTGATCTCAGGTGATCCAACCGCCTTAGCCTCCCAAAGTGCTGGGATTACAGGCGTGAGCCACCACGCCCAGCCACCCTTGTCCCTTTCCCCTTAAGTGACACTTTCATAGGAGATAAAAGTCAGATACTATGATAAAAAAACATATACAAAACATGCAGAAATACAAAAGGAAAAATAATCACCCATATTCCTCCTGTAACATCTTGTTTTGCTTCGCTCAATCTATTTTCCACATTTCCCCATTTGATATTCATCGATTCATCCACCTGTCAACCAAGTCAACCTTCTCACGGTGAGCAAGACACAAGGACCTGCCCTAGGTCTGCTGGGCAGTTTAATGTGCGGTGCGGGGACAAGGATGTTCAGGAGGGAAAATCAGAATCATGACTGAGGCAGGGCATGGTCACAAGGCAGAGCACAGCAGGGGCCAGAATCTAAGTCTGGGGGGTAGAGAGGGGTCCCAGAGGAAGTGACAGACAAACCAAGAGAAGTGTGGGTAGAGAGAACTGAATGGAAGGGCCCCAGCCTTGAGGCCTCCCAGCTACACTTCTGTCCTTATCCTCTTGTCCCTGGGGTTCCATCCCACATCAGAAGGCCGGCTGTGAGCCCCTCAGCCTTACCCTGCCCCACCCCGCACACTCGCCGCAGCACTCCCTGGTCACCTCACTGTGCCAGGAACAGACCCAAAGTGGCCTTCTCCTCCCTCCAGAACTGCTGCTCCTTAGCGTGGAGGTCACACGCCATTGAGCGTTGGATGTCCACCAACTAGCACAGTGCCTGGCACAGAGAAAGTACCCCCAAAGTTCTCCTCAGTGAAAAAACATACATAGTAATTCTTCTCAGCCAGGACCCCCAAGAGTCATCCCTGGGCCCCTCTTCCTTCTCTCTCCTTTCCCTCTGCCACACTGAGCCCCCAAGCCCTTCCATGCTTGCTGTTCATCTCCCCCAAGCCCTTCCACGCTTCCCAGCTCATCTATTGCCTCCCGTTCCCTCTGTCCCACGCCTCCCCTCTCCTGTGGTTGAGGCCCCCTGTATCTCACTCTGTCGCCTGGGTTCTCCGAATCGACTTTTCCTCCCTCTCTTCCTCTCTCCTCCTGCCTTTCCCACGTACCGGAGCTGGATTCATCTTCTAAGAGTGCCGCCTTGCCCGAGGCTTGCCAAGGACCGAGTATGAAGACTGCAAAACGTGAGTACTTAGGAATTCCATTGCGCTATGTGTCCATTTATTTATTCATTCAATAAATATTTACTAAATGTCCACCAGGCCCTATAGATACCATGGGAAACAGACAGTGGCCCCTGTTCTCACGTGGCTTAGAATCTAGTGGGAAAGACATTTGAAAAACAAACAAGTAAAGATTCGGCCCTAGACTGGGACATGAGGCCCACCATATCCCTTATGAGACACCTTCAGGGGCCCAGGTGCCCGTCCCTACCCTTCCAGTCCTTCCCACAGCCAGGAGACCGCTCGGTCTTCCCACATGCAGGAGAACCAGCTTCCTCATCTTCAAAGGCCTCTAGCTTTCGGTTCTTTCTGTACCTGCTGCCTAAAATGCCATCTTTCCGCAAGGCATCATGGCCACAGAAGGGGAATGAGAGAGTCAGAGACAGGGTGGCGGTGAGGGACGGCTTGGAAGATGCTACACTGGTAGGTTTGAAGACAGAGGATGGGGCCATGAGCTAAGGAATGCAGGGAGCCTTTGGAGACTGGAAACGGCAACAAAATGAATTCATTCCCCTAGAGCAGGGGCGTCCGATCTTTTGGTTCCCCTGAGCCACACTGGAAGAAGAAGAATTGTCTCGGGCCACACATAAAATACAGTAACACTAACGACCGCTGATGAACTAAAAGAAAATAACAGGTTTTAAGAGTTTACAAATTTGTGTCAGGCCACACTCAAAGCAGTCCTGGGACGCGTGGCCATAGGCTGGACAAGCTTGCCCTAGAGCTTCCAGAAGCAATGCAGCCCTGGAGATCCTTTTTATTTTAATTAATGTATTTATTTATGTATTTATATATTGAGACAAAGTCGCGCTCTGTCGCCCAGGCCGGAGTGCAATGGCATGATCTCGGTTCACTGCAACCTCTGCCTCCCAAGTTCAAGCGATTCTCCTGCCTCAGCCTCCCAAGTAGCTGGGATTACAGGCGCCCACCGTCACACCCACTAATTTTTGTATTTTTAGTAGAAACAGGGTTTCACTATATTGGCCAGGCTGGTCTCAAACTCCTGACCTCAGGTGATCTGCCCGTCTCGGCCTCCCAAAGTGCTGGGATTACAGGCACGGGCCACGGTGTCAGGCAGAGATCCTTTTTAGATTTCTGTATAATAGAATAAATTTGTGTTGTTTTAAGCCCTTAAGTTTGTGGCAATTTGTTTCAGCAGCATTAGAAAAGCAATACAGACCCCATGCTTTAGGAAAGGGCAATAGTTACTTATCGGCAGCTTCACAAATATCAGGAACTGTGCTTAGCACTCACCAGAGTCTCAAAAACCTGGCAAGTGTTATCAACTTCCTGAGGCACAGAGAGAGTCGGGACTGTCAGAGGCCTGCAGAGCCTGCAGCACACGAACCCCTGGGGGACAAGATCAGAGCCTGGAACAGCCCCCAGCCCCAGCCCCTCCAGGTCAGACCCTCGGGGGTCTTCCTGCTGCTTCCCAGCCTTGACACATGGGGACTCATCCCCGGTGCTGGGGGCTAGCACCCCTCTGTTCCCGGCCTCAGGATCTGCCTGAGGGTTTAGCAAATGCCCTGTAGAGGAAGTCACTTGGATACACTATGAGCTTTAACTGTAGAGCTGTTTGGACTCGGATGGGGGGAAGAACGGGATCTGCAGCCCCATCCACAAATAAGCTTCACCCCCTCCCCTAGCATAAGCGTAGACCCCAGAGCCCCGTAATCGCCCATTTCTGCTAGATCCTCCCCTCAAGACTTCCATTCACCGTCCAGTCTTGAAAGGCTGGTTCTGATGGGAAGACCGCTCAGAAGGCCCTCCCGCAAAAGGCAATGAAGAGTCAGCCGCAAGAGCCCCGCTCCGGGCCCTGTTCACACTGCAGTTTCGGCTGGGATGGGAGCGAAGGCACTGGAGAGCTCACGGATGGGAAATCAGCCTCTCGGCGCACTTGGCTAATGGGAGACCGGTTGCTCAGTCACCACCAAAGAAAGGCCTTTTCCATTCCCATCTTTTCCAGCTTTCCTAAGTTCAGAGCCATGAGGAAATTCACCATCGTTTCTTCAGTCTTTGTGGGGCGACTGTTGTCTCATCAAAGCCCAGGCTCACCACTCACTCACCCACTAGGAGCCAGGTGCCGGGAACACGAAGGTGAAGCAGATCATCTCCCCGCCAGGGAGCACTTCAGAGGTGCCCACGTGCCCAGAATGCTCCAGAGTCAGCTCTGAAGAGTTTCAGGTCCCACAGCCTCTGCCACGCTGCCTGCCAGTCTCCAGCACCGGGAAGCGGCCTGTCCTCACTTCCTCCCAGCCAGAACTGACGAAATGCAGCCTCGGTGGGTTCATTTATCCTCAGCATCCTGCACCTGCACAATGTGCTAGGCTGACGGTGTGGCAGCTCGAAGCCGCCAAACCAAAGACATCAGGTCACTCTGGGAGGGACGGTGTCTAGAGATAAGGTGTGGCCAGCTCAGGCCTGGTCTTCCACAGAGTTTAGAAGTTAAATAAAGCCTCCAAACGTCTGGTTCCAGGACAAGCGAAGACACAATCTCTCCAGGAGCGCCGACCCCCAAGACAACAAGCAGGGCTCTCTGGCTGTGACTCGAGGCTACAGAGTATGCAGCAAGGGTGCAAGGGTCTGAGCCTTCACAGATGGCAGAATTCAGTCCACAGGCCACAGCTGGCTGCCAGGAGTACCCAGCAGGATCTGCTCAGAGTAGATGCCACTGGGCCTGGGGGTGGGGGGTGGCCGTGCCTGGGGCTTATACCGACACCAAGCATCAACCTCAGGACAACCGGCCCATCTCAGTCTCAGGACAGCTGAGGCAGTGCAGAGACATCGAGAGATCCTCTCCTCTCCCAGTGCGAGGCACTGAGGAAGTCTCTTTCAGCTGCTTCCTTGGCAGAATTTAGAACAGAGAAGACAGGGTCAACTGCTGGGGGACAAAGACCAAATTCCAGAGGCTCCTCTCTCCTGAAGGGTGGATTCCCGTATTCTGGGCTCCCTGGTGCTCTCTCAAGTCTTAGGCAGGCGCCATGGGGCACACGCAGTGTTTTGAAATTTCGGTTGTTCATATCCCACCCTTAAAATTTTGCCATACTCACATACCACCACCTGCACTATTCTTTACTCAATACTGTGCTTTACAATAACTTTTTTTTTTTTTTTGAGACAGAGTCTCACTCTGTCACCCAGGCTGGAGTACAGTGGCACGATCTCGGCTCACTGCAACCTTCACCTCCCAGGTTCAAGCAATTCTCCTGCTTCAGCCTCCCAAGTAGTTGGGATTACAGGCGTGCACCACCACGCCCAGATAATTTTTGTGTTTTCAGTAGAGACGGGGTTTCACCATGTTGGGCAGGCTGGTCTTGAACTCCTGACCTCGTGATCCGCCCGCCTTGGCCTCCCAAAGTGCTGGGATTACAGGCGTGTGCCACCGCGCCCCAGAACTGACTTGTAAAAAGCAGTCTTATCCTACACATAATTGAAATCGTAAGAAAAATGCACAGGTCATATTTTTTCTAATATACATTAAAATATCTACTTAACTATTAAAATGCAACATACAGATCGAGGTGCCACCGATCATCTCTCAAATCACCACATGTGGGGCCTGTATTTAGAAAAACATCCAAATGGGGGATACAGGCATGATGTGGAGGCAGAAGAGATCTGGTCAGGTGAAACAGAAATAGAGATGTTTCAGATGATCCATTAAAAACTGGCACAGGATTGGGCTGGGCTCAGTGGCTCACACCTTTAATCCCAGCACTTTGGGAGGCCAAGGTGGGCAGATCGCTTTAGCCCAAGAGTTAGAGACCAGCGTGGGCAACATGGTGAAATTCTGTCTCTACAAAAATACAAAAATTAGCCCAACGTGGTGGCATGTGCCTGTAGTGAGGGGGAAGCTGAGGTGGGAAGATTGATTGAGTCTGGGAGGTGGAGGCCGCAGTGAGCCGTGATTGTGCCACCGCACTCCACCCTGGGTGACAGAGTGAGACTCTGTATCAAAAGAAAAAAAAAAATGGCACAGAAAAACACCTAAAGGGTTAATCTGCATTACCAAAGGGTTTTTATTCCTGACAAATAAGTTCCTTAAAATAGCACCTTCTACCAGGCCCCTGTCACAACCCTACCTATCTTTAAATAGAATGGCATGAAACATTTTTGGAAAGCATATGCCATTTTGAAGATGGAACGTGACACTGCTATCAGTATTTGCATTATCAGTTTTATACATCAGTAACTCTTCAAAGGTCAGTCTGGGCTGAGATATGCAGCAACCTCCAGCTATAGCTTTGGAGAAAACTGAGGCCAACTTCGCCTCTGCCCCCCAGGAAGACGAAGCGTCTTGGAAATTACACTGGAAACAGGATTGATTTCTGGGCCTGGCACTTGGGCACATGCTTAGGACGCAACTGCTGTTTCAGGTAAGTACTCCTAAAGTAAAGTAATAGCAAAGAGAATTGCCTTGGATTCCTACCAGCTTCCAGGGAGGGGTGTGCCAAGACCGTCCGCAGCCCAGGAGTGTATCATCCAGAAATGACCCTTGGCCTGCAGGTACACACATACACATACACATACACATACGTACGCACATACACATACATATACACATACACATACGTACGCACATACACGTGGACACATTCAGGCCATCCCCAACTACAACTCTGCTAGAAGTGGTCCCTTCTCCCCTGAATTTGGTGCCCTTTTATCAGTACTCTTCTCACAGCCCTGACCTTTTTTTTTTTTTTTTGAGACTGAGTCTCACTCTGTCGCCCAAGCTGCAGTGCAGTGGCGCGATCTCAGCTCACTGCAACCTCTGCCTCCCGGGTTCAAGCGATTCTCCTGCCTCAGCCTCCCAAGCAACTGGGATTACAGACGCCCGCCACCACGACCAGCTAATTTTTGTATTTTTAATAGAGATATGGTTTCACTACATTGGTCAGGCTGGTCTCGAACTCCTGTCCTCAGGTGATCCGCCCCCCCCCCCGGCCTCCCAAAGTGCTGGGATTACAGGCGTTAGCCACCGCACCCGGCTCACCCTGACTACTTCTGTACTCTATTCCTACTCCCTGTACCTGCCCCTTGCTCTGAATGCCTTGTGAGGGAGAATCACACCTTGTTCCTCTGGTCATCTCTACATCTCTGAATAGCACCCAACCTGAGTGTGTTTGTTGAGTGAATCCATGAGCTTTCTTCCCACCGCTCTGTAGCCACCTTGCTTGTCTTCTCCCTCTGAGGCCAATGTCGGTAGAGGAGGGAGGAACTCTAGGTGTTCAGGATGAGGCAGGGAGCCTGGAACTCCTCAGCATTCAAGAAAGATCCCCTTCCCCCATGCTGGCAACAAAGTAGAGAGGAAGACCCCATCCAGGCGCTCATGAGGACCCACGAGGAGCAGTGTTTTTCGGTGTGATACGTGCTCAGGCTCTCTCGGCATCTCTGGGCCACCGCAGTAGGACACCTCTGAGATGGAGCGAGGCTGGGAACCTGGTACACCCTTCGTGGGCCCCAGTGGGCCTCACACATTCTGCAGACTCTCACTGGCACCAGCCCCACACCAAGCACTGTGCAGTGTTCAGCAACGAATAGGACATGGTCCTCGTCCTCAAGGAGAATGGGACATAACTGCGGAGGCAAATGTCTAGAGTTCTGAGCAGAACGAAACATGGGCTTAGCTAAGGCATATGCCAGGGTCCGGCAGAAGGGGAGGTCCAGAAGGCAGCCTCTCAGGGGGGCCCACATCTGTGCTGGGGGCTTTCCAGAGAAGGCCCATGAGGGCCACACACTTGCCACCCCAGCATTGCTACTCCCAGCCCGATTCCTGGTTCACGAGCAGACTTTCCTACGCTGTTCCTACTGGGGAGGCTGGTCAGACCCTAAAGTGGAGGCTTCCCTGAGCCCACCCAGAGACGTGACTTACCCCCACGGCCCTACGCCAGCACCAGCTCAGAGAACACGGGGTGGGGTGCCAGCCACTGCCAGCCTCCCTACAGCTCCGCTCCCCACCCAGGCCTGCAGCCACCGCTCCACCCAGACTCCACACATCAGCCATCTACCGTGGTTCTGCATCTATTTTTACCTCCACTGGCTCCTCCTCAGAGCCACACTGTAGAGTGGGTGGGGCAGGACTGTGATCCCCACCTTCTGTGAGGGTCAGGGAGGCCCAGGGAGGCTCAGGGACAGCCTCCTGTCCCCAGCAATGCTCTCTGCACATGCTTCCTAGGCCCCGCAGATGGGCACTCGGTTAGGCAGCCTTGCTTAGCAGTCAGCAAACTCCCTGAAATGCATCCTCACTGGGCCTCCTTTCTTGACACAGAACAAGACAGCAGTTGAGCAAAAGGCTGAGGTTGAAGCTCTGAGAGGTGTGTCCAGGCGAGAGAAAGGAAGACCGCCGTGGTGTGCCGGGCCAGACTCAGAGCCGGGTGGTTCCGGGGCCGCCCTGCTCCTCAACGGGATACTGGCCACCACTGCCGTCCAGTTCTACCGGGAGGCAACCTCTCCCACAGGACAGGGGCACTGCTGCAGAGGACGCCCTCAGCCCCAGAGCGCGTGGGCCAGGGCCCAGCAGATGCTCCCTGCCTATCCCCCCCCAGGAAGCGCACCTGCCCACCTGGCTGGAGCCTCCAAGCCAGCTGTTCCCTGCCCCGCTTCAGCTGACCCAGGGCTTTTCCTTCAGGAAAGCTCAGTGACCTCTGGCTCTTGCCCTTTGCAAACACTCTCCTGCCTCAGCTCAGAGGCACCGAGTCCCGTCTCCTGGCTGGGAAGAGGGTGGCCCCTCTCTTGCGGTTGCTGTGGAAACAGGAGATTCCTGCCCACCGCCTCCCGGGAGGCAGCAGCTGACGCCCGCCAGGTGACTCCTGGCACAGCCGCCCTGAGCTGGGCTGACCTGGAGGGGGCGGCAGCCACTCCCCCGAGGACACCCACAGGCCCACCCCTCTCCCCCGGGAACAGCAGCCGGGGCCGGGACCCTCACGGACTCCGCCGGGGGCTTCCACCCGGCCGCGCGCTCTGCGCCCCCATCAGCCATTTCTCCCGCGCACCTTCGGCAGCGCCGGCCCGGCCCCCCCCAGCGCCCAGGGCGTGTCACGCTCCCACCTTCACAGCCACCAGGAAGGGGGACCCTGAGCCGGGGCTGGTCGGGGTTCCCAGCTCGCACTCCTCCAGGAGAAACACATCTTCGTCCTCCAGAACCTTGTCCAGCAAGCCTATCGCCTCCTCTTCCTCCTCCATGGCAGCCGGAGCCCGCGGAGGGCAGACAGGAAGCGGGGTCCACGCAGCGGCGGCGGGAGGAGGGAGGAGGGAGGAGG